>NC_137928.1:5290278-5345278 GCF_963457725.1 Sprattus sprattus
GAGAGAGATGGAGTGAGAGAGAGAGAGATGGAGAGAGGGAAGAAAGAGATGGAGTGAGAGAGAGGGAGAGATGGGGCTGTGGAGGTTGCGGCGCCCCTGTGTAGACATGACTTTCAGCTCCATCCCAGTAGGACACTCGGTAGAATAGCATTCAGGGCGGTCCTGAAGAACACACACAGTCGAGATAAGTGCAGTCTTTCCACTAGAATTTTCACATTTTATGTGCATGCTTTAGAAGAGGGCAAAAGGTCAAGTGTAGATCTACTTGAGTCTACACTATAGGTCACTATAGGTCAAATGTAGATCTACTTCAGTCTACACTATAGGTCACAATAGGTCAAATGTAGATCTACTTCAGTCTATACTATAGGTCACTATAGGTCAAATGTAGATCTACTTCAGTCTCGATGATATGCTTGGTATGTTTGCTCCCCTCATCCCCATGTGTAGCTGAGTCTCATGTGTTTTCACGTGTGTCTCTGCCGTAACTGGTTTGTATTTGTTGTGGGCCGTACAGGTAATCTTTCAGCTAGCAGAGTACAACATTTTAACCTTCATTTCTAGTTTCCTTAATAGCTGTATACCTCTCCAATGATTTAAAATGAAAGCCTTGGGTCAGGCTCATTAATAGCTCCGTCTAATCAGCACTGCTGTTTTGGAAAGCTCTCGGCACGAAATAAGTGTGAACTGTGCAAGGGGTAAAGTCGTCTTTAATGGGTGCCATTCGTGAAGTAGTCCCTATTCTCGATTCTTTTTTGTACAGTTATATATTTTCCAGTTTTGATTTCACCTCACCCTCGTTGTGTAGTTGTGGTCCACAATTTTACACCTAGTTAAGATGGTATTTAACGCCATTGCCATTGTTAAAACATATACGTAAAAAAAGTGTTTAAAACTAGCCTTGATACAAATGCATTTGCCCATGTACATGTAACTTTCATAAATCAATTACAAAGGCCACCAGACTGCACTTTGTTGTGTTGCACTAAAAACAAGGAGTTCAGAAGGTGAAGTGTCATTCATGATCTCCCTACACAAAACAGACCAGCTTAAGACGTGGTAAAGAAGGTCACTGCACCGTTCTAAGCAGGTCATGTATTCCAGTTGGCACTGTTTCAAATGTCAGTGCTAAAAGGGCAGCACCCCTGACCCTGCATCAGTGCCCCTTGTCTGGTGCTAGTAAAGTGCAAATGTATTTATTCATTTTTAATCAGCTCTACAAACTAATATTACCCAACATTTGGCCGATTCTCATTCCACAATGGCTACTTTTCACTTCTTCCCCCTGTCTGCATCCCTCTATGGATGGATCTTTCTCCTTCTCTGTCTGACACACCTGCAGACACACACACACACACACACACACACACACGATTGCAGAGTCACACACACACACACGCCCGCAGAGACACACACACACACACACAAACACACACAATTGCACAGTCACACACACACACACACACACACACACAGCACACAGCACACAGTGACTGAGAGAGAAATACATCAATAGAAAGGGCACAAAGCAATATGGGAGAGAGGGGGATAGAGGAGGGAGAGCTTTCCAGTCTCCATCTCGTCCTCTTATAGTTAATTTCTGCTTGCCATCTGATTACCACATGAGAGAGCTGAAGGTCAAACCTCCCCTTATGTTGCACTGAGTCCACCATAATGTTCTCCGAGATGGTGACCTTCAGTGATATAATAATATCACCCAGTGTTAAAAGGATACACTCTGTTCCTGCGCAAATGGAGTTGTTATTCAGGAAGCATGCCTCAGAAAGCATATCATGTTGTCATTAGGCTTCGGAGCCTTGAGTGGGCATGTATCGCAGGCTGACAGAATGACTTAAAGTTTGCTGTGAGAGCACCCCCGCGTCTGCCCACTGTAAATGGCTGCAGAGCCAGACGGAGGAGAGAGCTATTAGCGGAATGTTTACTCTGTGAATGCCAAATGGCGGACTGCATCTTTGATACGCTTAATGTAAGCTATTGCATATGTTAGTTAAGTTTTGTGTTGAAATGTTGATACCTTCAAAAAGAAACGGATTATATTTCATGCCTCCCTAATCCGTGACAACTTTCGTCCTCAACTGAATTTACTGAAACTCAAACTGAAGCTATAATAAACTTGGACTTTGGATAAGGTGACTGTGGAAAAAATACAATACAAATAAATAACTGTAATGGTGTAAATCAATTACTTAGCATTCGTTAAGATTATGTTCAAAATCATCATATAGGTTTTTGAATGTTTGATTGCAAACATATCTATCAACCTTCAATGAACTTCACATGAGGGTATTGATTAGTTGCAGAAACAGGTCAAGGGCATGTTCTCAATGTATAAGCACTGAATAATGGTGGGATTTTCAGAGACTTCACAAAGAAAGCTGGACTCACGCTAACAGACCTACTCAGAGCTTTCCAATCAGGAATATTTATGTCTGTATTTCTCAGTACTGAAAATAAACGTGAACAGATTTTAAAAAGTCTAATATATCACCCCACCGTGGTGAAGATGAAAAAGCTCTCCTAAAAACACACTACCCTGAGTATCTCGAAGCTCATAAAATCTCCTCTACTGCTTCTGTGGTTGAGGGAAATCAATCACGTTTACTCCTGTGCAAGTCTGCAGGCCATATTTAAGCAGGATGCATATAGCACCATATTTTACCCTAAATGAAAATAGATTATGCCATATTTTGCATCTGAATAAAAGTTTATTGTCTGTTTGCATGCTGTTTGGAAGTCATTCTGGAGACATAATAGCATATTTATAAGTCTTTAAGTCCAAAAGTGCCTGATTATAATGCAGCCAGTGAGAGGGGAAATGCCCAGGATCCCTAAATGTAAGGTAAGCCATTTTTAACAAACCACTGAACTTTCTGCCGATTACACCAGCAGGACACAACGTGAATTATTCAGCGGAGAGAGTACCTGTTGGAGAAACTGAGCTATTACATTTGATCTTCACTATCACACTTCCTCAATGCATGCAGTGAAGTCAACAAAAGACTTTAATGATCACTTATTTGATTTAATGGAGTTGATTAAAACAGCTTAACTCATGTCAAAGTAATTCAAATACCTATCACACAATGCCATTAAATTACATGACAGAGAGCACACATACTTCTATACATGTAGTGCGTGCAATTAATTATGGTGTCATCCAGGACTCAATTAATTAATATACGTGTCAGAGAGAGGAGTTATTTTGCCTGTAGTGCTTTTTTTATAGACAGACTGTAAAGTAATCTGTCAAACATCCATCAGCTGAAGCCTTAGGTGAGGCTAAAGGTGGTCATTAGTTTCCTAAATCAATTTCCTGGCCGGCTCACTCGTCACTGGCGTGACATGACGTGATGGTGTGCTCTCAGGCCCAGTGTTACTGGAGTCCCGCTGTAATGACTTACGTTTACATTTACATTTAGTCATTCAGCAGACGCTTTTGTCCATAGCAACGCTCAAGGGAGAGAACAGTCAAGCTACGAGCAATAGAGACCTAGTGTAACAATAAAAACTGTCTTACATAAGAAATAGAAAAAGATCTGGAGGATTATGACTGCTGTAAGCGCAAGTTACGTACTGGTAGAAGTGCCAGTTAGGAAGGGAGGTGCTCTCTGAAGAGTTGAGTCTTTGAGAGCTTCTTAAGGGCAGAGAGGGACACCCCTGCTCTGGTATATTGCTAGGCAGCTCGATCCACCAACGTGGAACTACAAATAAGAATAGTCATCTCATGATGTAATGAGGTTGATCATCTGAAGTTTAATACGTTTTGATGATTTCCCATGTTGTTATGAGATTGATCATCTGAAGTTGAATGTGTTTCGATGACTTTCCATGTTGTGATCATCTAAAGTTGAATGTGTTTCGATGACTTCCCATGTTGTGATCATCTAAAGTTGAATGTGTTTCGAAGACTTCCCATGTTGTGATTATCTGAAGTAGTTTGTGTTTCATTGACTGCACATGTTGTTATGAGAGTGATCATCTGAAGTTGAGTGTGTTTCAATGACTTCCCATGTTGTTATGAAATTGATCATCTGAAGCTGAATGTGTTTCTTTGACATTTTCCAGTTAAGCTTCAGCTTCATTCAAAGTGAAGGATTGGAGTTTTATTGTCAACATCTCTGACATGTTTTTGGCATGATTAGGACTAAATGGTATTTTATTTCTCACACATTTTAAAATCTAGCTAATGGTAAGCCTACTTGTCCAACTGTGTTATGTTATTCTCTTGTTCATTGAAATCATGCTCGTTTTTCTTTGCAATTTCATAAAAATAGGCTTGTTTTTTCTTGATTTTAACTCCTGGGAAGTATGCCTTTGGGAATAACATTGAAATGAAACTGTCCATCTCATGAATTCCATTTGGAATAGTCAATATTTATTGCCTTTAACGGCCCACATTATGTATCCATTTGCTCCTTAATGTTTTATTGACCTCAGCTACCTGTGGGACGATATTTCCATATTACACACGGAGGATGAAGTCCGCCCCTTCTCTGTGGGAGCTTTCGGACCCTCAGATGCCCTTTAGAAGGTTGATGGTCTCAGACGATAAGTGAAATAAATGACAAATGAACAGTAAGCAAATAAATGAACAACAAATAAATAAATACAAAAGCAATAAACATAACAAAGTTCCAAATAAGCATGGCAACTGTTTTGCATTGCAGATTGGCAATCGATACGACGACGAGTGTTATCAGCCCACAGTGGCTAAAAAGCTTTTCTTTGATGATCAATAAATCAAACTTGTGTAATTAGACGAGGGAGAGAGTTGCTGTCGGACTGCCTCAACCCCTCACCCACACACACACACACACACACACACTCACACACACACACCCGCACACCCACACATACACACACACACACACACACACACACACAAACACACACACACACAGAGAGCAATAAGGATCTCCTGCTCCCCGCTGTGACCCTTTCAACTGCCTGACCTCCGAGAGAAATAATCAATGTCCCTAATTAGGGGACAGTCCAACACGCCCGATAAGATCACCTCCTCTCTTCTCCCCTTTTTTCTCCCTCCTCAGCAGCGCTGACAGCCACCCAAATCAGCGGTGCACGCTCCGTAATTGGGACCACCTCCTGGATGCGCTCTCCAGCCGAGCCTTTAACTAGCATTAATATTAAACAAGCGCCGCTTCCTTGAGTCGGTCGTGAGAGGCGAATTACAGGGAATAATAATGGGAGGTGTCTGATGAGAGGACCCCTCGTGAGTGAGACACACACACACACACACACACTCACACACACACACACACACACACACACACACACACACACACACACACACACGTACACACACACACACACACACACACACACACACACACACACCCCTTGAGTGTTTGCAGGATGATCAGCTGTTGCATAATTCACGAGAGGTGGGGAAACACAATGGCGCCCCTTTTGACATCCATTTGCCATTAATGCTATATGAAAATGTAAACATTGCTCTGTTAACTTGCAGGGCTAACTGCACATTAACTGGTGATTTATTCATGAAATGTAGATGTTCAGCCATGGAAGGAGCCAAGATGGAGTTTGTGTGCCATTCAGTGCAGGGGCACGTTAATGTTATTATCCGAAAGCACTCAAAGATTAGTTATGCAGCAGTGTTCACAAAAGTGCTCTGCCAGAGTTGGCCGGGTTGGGCAGATTTTGTGATTCATACTCACACAGACTGCACCCTCCAGTACCCCTCCAGCTGCCTTTGAGGAACAGAAGAAGAAGAAGATGAGGAGGTTCTTTGAGAGGACATGTTCAGGTAGCGTGACAGATTCAATGAGGAAATGACAAACTGGGTCCCAAACTGGGTCCCATCACGGTCGTCATCTCTGAATAGCCTCCTTCAAACACTGTTCAATACAATGCTTTTTTCTTTCTTTTTTGTATAGCTGTAAACATGGTTAAGGACACAGATTATGTGGAGAAGGCCTAATTCATATTGAGCACATCAGAGTTTGTTAACTACCTAGGCTATGACATGCTGTGTTTTCAGTGAACCTCAAAGCTCTGTAGCTAATTGCTATTTCCATCCGAGGAGTGCATGAACACAGCCCATCTGTACTCGATGAAAAGGAGGGTAATAGAAGTAACCATAATGGATGGGGTGAATGCATGTACATGAAAATATATACAAGGAAAGACGCGTCTGCTGTTAACGTTCAGGACTAACAAGCCTTTCAGACGCCAAAATAAAGAGACATTTCAAAGTCTCCTCTCGTGGTGTGCATTGTTATTGTCCAGCTTACAGAGCTATGGCTAAATGCCTTTCAACTTAGGTTCAGCTGTTGTCTCTTGTGGCCTACGGATGACAACAAAGTCCAGCAATCAACTTGTTACACACTGTTATCCTTACAGGCTCAGCGCGAGTAAAATTGACATTTTAGGGGCAAATCTTGACCTGGCTTGTCTGAGAAATCCACAGCTGTCTAAGCCCAGCTTCCCAACACACACACACACACACACACACACACACACACACTCACACACACACACACACACACACACTCTCACACACACACACTCACCCATATACACTCACTCACACACACTCAAATCCGCAGGCACTTATTCATGGCTCTCGCCGGATTTGCATGCTGACAATTTAATCCTACAAGATATACTCTGCTCCAGCCTATCAAGGGCTTTGGGGGCCCGCCTGACCACTTTGCTACTGTCAGCAATGAGGTCACCTTCATAAATTTCAGATGCCCTCGGAGGAGCCCTGGAGCCCCTTAACACAGACACGAGCACAGTCACACAGACACAGAGACACGAGCACAGTCACACAGACACACAGACACAAACACAGTCACACAGACACACAGTCACACAGACACACAGACACACAGACACGAGCACAGTCACACAGACACACAGTCACACAGACACACAGTCACACAGACACACAGTCACACAGACACACAGACACGAGCACAGTCACACAGACACACAGACACGAACACGGTCACACAGACACACAGTCACACAGACACACAGTCACACAGACACGAACACAGTCACACAGTCACACGGACACACAGACACACAGACACAGAGTCACACAGTCACACAGACACACAGTCACACAGTCACACAGACACACGAGCACAGTCACACAGACACACATACCCACAGTCACACAGACACACGAGCACAGTCACATAGACACACAGTCACACAGACACACGAGGACAGTCACACAGACACACAGACACACAAGCACAGTCACACAGTCACCCAGCCACACAGACACACAGTCACACAGACAACAGACACAAACACAGTCACACAGTCACAGTCACACAGACACGAGCACAGTCACACAGACAAAAAACACAGTCACACAGACACACAGTCACACAGACACACAGTCACACAGACAACAGACACAAACACAGCCACACAGACACGAGCACAGTCACACAGACACCCAGTCACACAGACACAAGCACAGTCACACAGACACACAGTCACACAGACACACAGACACCATCACACACAGTCACACAGACACCATTACACACAGTCACACAGACACACAGACACACAGACACGAACGCACACAAGAGGAACACAGTCACACAGACACACAGTCACACAGACACACAGTCACACAGACACACAGACAAACAGACACCATCACACACTCAGGTGTTGAACAAACTCCAGGGCACACTGGTTAATATACCGAACTAAAACACAACAGGGAAATAAACACGTTTCCATTATACTTTACTTTACCATTTACAGTAACAGTTAATTGTACTGTACAGTCCATTATACTTTACTTTACCATTTAAAAGTGACAGGTTATATAGGAGATCTGTTTATGCACAGTACATTATGGATGCCGCATGACTGTGATGGCTACAGATATGAATTTGTGCTCAGCATTTGAGAGGAATAGATATTATGTTAGCATTGCAGGGTCTTTCTTTTCAGTTAATGAAACATGTGTACTCATGGTAAACACACATTCTGGCAGAATGCCTGTATTGTAATGAGATTTGAATAAGATTGAGTGCTACTGTGCAGCATTTAGGCAGTTATCAGCAGCTCCCTTTGCAGCCGTTTCCTGCAGATTTCATTAGTTGCTTAATTGGATAATTAAGGGGAGTTGCGTGTTATGATGGAACAGTTCTTGAATCAACTAAATTAACCAAATTAACAAGGAACTCTGTGGGTTCTGATGGTATTTAATTTACTACCATATATTGGAAGACTCAGTCATGGATTTGTCAGTCATGATCCAGGTTTATTCTTAACAATGGCGGCCACACATTGTTGAGACAGAGGCTTGAAGTCACACACTCACTCACAGTGTTTTACCTTAGCTTATCTAACCTACTCCTTAGAGAACAGGCTCTTATATACATAATGGTTAAGGGGTGTTACCAGCTATTCAAAATAGGCCATGGCTGCAGACACTTTTGCCCAGACCTGGGGGGGGAAGGGAGTTCTCACCTCCTTCCCCAGGTCTGAACAAAGAGCCCTCACCAAGAAATGTTTAAATGCCAATAAAAGTAATATATTTATACTAGGTATAAATAAGTTGGAATTAATGCAACTAACCAGTCCCTTCATTCCCCCTTTTTAAGACAGAATGTCTTAAACATAACATTAGATATTAACTATATTTTCTTCTTTTCCTTGTGTGAGTGGCTTTGTTCAATCTCTGTCTCACAAATGGGGCATAGTATTCTCAGCAGTAATAAATACATGTACAGTACATTGTAGCCAGCAGGGAAATAAAATTAAAAAGTGAACCAAAAGCTTAAAAATCAAATCACATGAATCCTAAACTAAAATAAACTAACAAAACAAACAAATCAAAAATGTTTAGGATTAAACAAAAGACAGAACATTTTAAAACATTTCCTTTCTGGTTACTAAGTGGTCCATGCCATGTAAAATTTCTTTATTATAATGTCGGTTGAAGGGTAATACGCTTTAGTGTCCTTGTAATCAAGTGTCCGTGTGTGTGTGTGTGTCTTGAGTCAAGTGTCCGTGTGTGTGTGAGTCTGTGTGTGTGTGTGTGTGTGTGTGTATGTGTGTGTGCGTGTGTGGTGTCTTGTGATTTTCCGTGTGTGTGTGCGAGTGTCCTTGTGTTTTTCCGTGTGTGTGTGCGAGTGTCCTTGTGTGTGTGTGTGTCTTGTGTGAGTGTCTCCATTCTTTGCTCCATATGGGGTCGTCCAGCCTATTCACTCCTTAGCATATCAGGAGATGGCTCTTGAGTGATTCCTTCAGGGTGAGAGGTGTTGATCGTCTTTGAGTGGTTCCTTTTGGTCAAGAGATGTGGATCTTCTTTGATGGTTGAAGGTGATGGCTGTCCCGTCTGATGGTCCAATGGTTTTGTTCCTCCAGATGGGTTGATTTGGGTTCAAATGTCCCCCTTTTTGACATCTCCTTTCCTTGTTGTCATCGTGACGAGGCTGAATAAGGTGTTGGCTGTCCCGTCTGATGGTTTCTTCCAGAGGGGTTGATCTGGGTTGAATGGTGCAGTTGTCCTTCATCCGCTAATCTCCATATCCTGTAACGAGATTTTGGGGGAGATAATACTGGACAACACTTACATGAGGCAGGAAGCCTCTTAGCATACTCCACACATTAGACAATAGACATTTGGTATTGGGTGTGAAAAGCTGTTGATGGTATGTCTGCGCCCAGATTCGCCATTGGATGTTAATGTATGTGGCGCCCTTGCGGTTTAAGAAGCAGGTTTTCAGGAAGAAACAGTGTTAGCAAATGTCATTAAAAAATTCACAGATATCCTTTAGAGCAAGACGTTGAATATTTGAAAGTTAATCAAACAATTTCACCTGAAAACAAAAGCAGTGGTCACATTTGTTGTTAACAGTTCTGTAACTTCATTCATTCTATGGCTGGCCAGCCCATTCACACATACACAGATTAATTCGCTTGCTCAGGAGACAATGTTTCCATTCCTAAAAGAAAATAAGTTATTTAAAGTTACAGTTACAGTTTACAAGTTTAGTTAAAGCATTATGTCATAAAAACCCTTATTTCATCCAGATTTCAGGGGCCAGTGAAATGCCAAACCATATAAGGCATTTCATTAATTCAGCGCCCCTGGCGTCATTTTGTTAGGTCAGAATTCAGCAACTAAGACCTGCTTAAAAGACACAAAAAAAAACAAAAAGATCATTACTCAGGGATATGCTTGCAATTGTTCATAATTGTAACACTTCATATAATGATTTTAACTTGGGTTAGATGTGCCCAGCTTTCCTAAGGACAGGAGGCCAAATATTCCGGTTTGCATATGAAAGCTGACCCTGAAAAGAGTTAGTGAGAAGTCATGGTAATTCACTCATACAGCCGGTCGGCGGACAGACACACACACACATTCATTTGCTTATTGCAGGGACTTATGTTCACGCCTAGAGAAAGGAAAGAAGTAAGTTACAGTTTACAAGTTAGTTTCAAAGATGGTCTCATAAGATTCAGTTTTTCATCCAGACTTCAGGGACCAGTGAAATGCCAAACCATCCAAGGCATTCAATTAAATCAATGTCCCTGGCATCCTTTTGATGAGGTCAGACATTCAGCAGCTTAAACCTGTTTAGATAAAATAAATTCTGCAGTTATCATCTTATTTATGATATGTATGACTTGTAGGATCTAAATCGCTCTGAAGCTAAGCCTCAGCTCCTCCCCCTTTTGATGTTACAGCACTTTTGTTGCTGTAAGATCATTACTCAGGGAATGTGTAGTTATCTTAAACACCTACTGTATATGCAGGATGAAGACTGTCCCCAAAAAAAAAAATTACCAAAAATATTCTTACAATTGTTGGTAAAAATGTTTTACACTTCATACAATGGGTTAAGAAAATAATGTCTTGCATAAAAATAATTAGTCTTGCTATGTGGCTTGGGTGTGGTCACTTAAGCCTGATGGGCTATTGAGGGTCTCAGTCAAGGCTGGACCTGACGTGTGAATTAAGTGAAATGTGTGAAAGTTGTCTGTAACTTTCTGTGAGAAGTTACAGTTTAAAATCTGACCTTCTCAAACGCATTTTGAAATCTGGATTTAGAGAATCCTATGTCTTGAAACATGACTGGTCAAATCCAAGCACTGAGTTTCCACAATTTAATGTAACAATGTACAAATTAACTTAAATTTAAAATAATGCTGTGTCCTGTTTTCACAACACCCGTTTTTGTTCACAACACATATAATCCCTTTGGACCTAACATCTGAGACAGACAGCAATACATTGTAGCATGTCAACCCATCAACTCAGACAGCGGTTGACAGTGACTACCCTTGAGCGTTACCGCACCCAAAAATCTTCTGTGATACTGCACAGGCACTTGCTATCCTATTATTCCTAAGGTTAGGTAAGCAATTTAATTTAAGTACTTACCATGTGTTGTGTCAAAACCAGGCAGTTGTAGGACTCTTACAGCAGAGCTGAAATCTCAGCGAAATCCAAGAATTTATCTCTCGGTTCAGAACCTCCATCTGATGGTATTTAATTTACTACCATATATTGGAAGACTCAGTCATGGATTTGTCAGTCATGATCCAGGTTTATTCTTAACAATGGCGGCCACACATTGTTGAGACAGAGGCTTGAAGTCACACACTCACTCACAGTGTTTCACCTTAGCTTATCTAACCTACTCCTTAGAGAACAGGCTCTTATATACATAATGGTTAAGGGGTGTTACCAGCTATTCAAAATAGGCCATGGCTGCAGACACTTTTGCCCAAACCTGGGGGGAAGGGAGTTCTCACCTCCTTCCCCAGGTCTGAACAAAGAGCCCTCACCAAGAAATGTTTAAATGCCAATAAAAGTAATATATTTATACTAGGTATAAATAAGTTGGAATTAATGCAACTAACCAGTCCCTTCAGTTCATTGATTCGTGGGAGATTTTTACTTGGAGTTTCAAAGTATTTTAATAAGATTTCAGGTTGCTAAAAGAAAATATGTTTCCTTATATAAATTAATTTTGGAACATATTTAGATAAGCATTAAGATTGGATTTCTGTATTAACTCTTTTAACTTTTTGACAGCAGATAGACAAATAGGTAGATAGATAGATTGACACAGACAGACAGACATACAGATAAACAGATATATAGATAGATAGATAGATAGATAGATAGATAGATAGATAGATAGATAGATAGACACTGCATATTCATTCATTCATTGTACAATACCCAAACAAACCATGGAATAAGCCATCCAATGTGAAATATTCGGGGAAACATCTGCTAGCACCATAGCAACTACAAAAATATTTATTCAAACTGCACAGCATACTCAATTACACTTTACTCTTGGAATTTCAGGCACCTGAAAAATCTTTCTTTACAAACTTTAGATAGCCTGAATAAGCCATTAGATCTAATGTGTTGAATGATCTAGTTAATGATTTGTTAACATTACCTTTTGCATTATTTAGGATGCTAAGTCTTGCCTAATGCAAAATACTATGCATGAGTTGAGATGAACCAAATATAAACAAATATACCATATGAGATACTACGGTTCGTGCATTAAACATTAGTTAAGGAATCATAGACATGATGTCATTAATCCTGTTGTTACTCTGTTGTTACTGTGGCTGCTAGCACAGCTATTAGCAACACTCCTGCTTCTATTACTAATACCGCTGCTAATTCTAATGCTACTACTCCTGCTTCTAGTACTAGTACCGCTGCTAATTCTAATGCTACTACTCCTGCTTCTAGTACTAGTACCGCTGCTAATTCTAATGCTACTACTCCTGCTTCTAGTACTAGTACCGCTGCTAATTCTAATGCTACTACTCCTGCTTCTAGTACTACTACCGCTAAGTGCTAGTCTTGCTACTTCTGCTGTTACTACTACTACTACTACTCATACTATTACAGTTCAGCTTTACTTATGTATGTGCTGTACACATCCACTCTTCTATTCAAAGCCATGTTTACTCAGTCTAGAGGTCTCCTTTTACCAGAGGATAGGAGGTGCTACCCTGTCTGTGTTGTTCAGTATTAGGGCTTGTCTGTGTTGTTCAGTATTAGGGCTTGTCTGTGTTGTTCAGTATTAGGGCTTGTCTGTGTTGTTCAGTATTAGGGCTTGTCTGTGTTGTTCAGTATTGGGGCTTGTCTGTGTTGTTCAGTAATGGGGCTTGTCTGTGTTGTTCAGTAATGAGACTTGTCTGTGTTGTTCAGTAATGGGGCTTGTCTGTGTTGTTCAGTAATGGGGCTTGCCAGTAATGTGGATACAGTGCTTGTAAAAGGGGGGAAACACGTCGTCTCTTTAATCAGGGTAAATGCAGACACTCAACTCACCCCTGTGTTAGTGTTTGTTATATGATGACAGCTCTAATTCATCATGCACACACTCACACACACACACACACACACACACAAACACACACACGCACATACACACTCACACAGGCACACACACACGCACACACACACAGCCATGGAATAGTTGTCCCATGAGTAGTTTAATGCATGCATATTTGTAAAGGCAATATGTTGTAAAAGAAGACCCATAGATGATTGCATATAAGTATATACAACACAGATGCAGACACTGCAAACCATGCAAATTAGAAACTGCATTTTCTCCAACACGTCTCAGAATGTAGGATGCGTTTATCTGTACGCATCTATTAACTGCATTTTCTCCAACATGTCTCAGAATGTATGATGCATTAACGTGTACGCTTCTATCAAACTGCATTTTCTCCAACATGTCTCAGCATGTAGGATGCGTTAACGTGTAAGCATCTATGACTGCATAATTGAAGATAACGAGGCAAAGAGAGACTGAGGCAATGGAGCCTCCATCTCCTCCTCATTCTGATGTTGACCTGGACTTTGAGCCCATCCTTTCCGTCATCATTAACATTAATGGTAGATTTAACCCAGTGAATTAACAGCCCACGGATGTGCAGGCGATTGAAATTGAAAAATTGAAAAAATAAAAACACAAAACTTTCAGAGTTTGCTGATTAGACCAGCTATTTAATCAGGCCCTCCAACCTCACATATAGATGCTCAAGGTATTAAATTCCAGTAAGCTTAGAATTTCAACTTTAAGTGAAACTCAGTGGACCTTCTCCAAGTTGAGAATATGCACTAAGCTTCAGCCAATGACAAAGCTACCCTGTAAATAACCATCCTTGTTTAAAAAGTTAGTCTTGATGGGGATAATGCAGTGCTTCGCTGTCAGAGCAGTTTTTTATAAATTGGGTGTGTATGTGAGTGTGTGTGTGTGTGTGTGTGTGTGTGTGTGTGTGTGTGTGTGTGTGTGTGTGTGTTTGTGTGTGTGTGTGTTTGTGCAGTGTTTCTGGAAGCATGCTGTTGCTAATGGACAACCGTTCTAACAGGCGAGCGTAAATCACTTCGCCCTGTCAGGCAGCAAGAAGCCTGTTAGGTCCAGCGAGCGCTCTTGCCTCAGACAGCATTACAAGCTGCTCAGACGGGCTATCCAGACACTAACACACAGGCACACACACACACACACACACACACACACACACACACACACACACACACACACACACACACACACACACACACACACACACACAAACACACACACACTGAGACAAACCACAGACACACACACACAGACAAGCCTCTCTCTCTCACACACACCCACACACACAAACAAACCACGCAGACACATAGATACACACATACCTACACATTAGGGCCGTGGCCGAATCTGAATACATCATTCTGGAAAGCACAAAGGATGTGATAGAAATGGATATTTCTTCTCTCTGAACTTCCTTGTTGTTATTCGGCAGACATCTCTGTCAGCCATTATGTGTCATTAAATCGATTGATAAAATTTGCAAGGCCACAAAATAAAACGGCCATTCTATTTGCGACACAGGTCTTTGATTTCACTAACTAGCCATTTCATTTAGTGCACATTCTTGAAAAGTGATTATTATATTTCTATAGTTGCCCCAACCGAGTCAGTGCACAGCAGGCAGCGGACTGAGAGGCGACGGCTCTCCTGCCTATTACTCTCACAGTGAGGAGACGAGGGAGGCGTAGGAGCTGTTATGAGAAGGAGATATAGGAGCTGTTATGAGAAGGAGATAGTAAGGAGCACTTGGACTCCTTTCAAACGCCCACAACCTATACAGTGGACAACTGTGGTTCAGTAAGTAGAGGTGTCAGCAATTGGAAGGTTTCTAGTTCGATCCCGACTCCTCCTGGCCATGTCGAAGTCCAAGTGTCCTTGAACACGATACTGAACTGAACCTCTGGAAACTGAACCTTTAACGGCTCCTGATGTGCAGGTTGGTGCCCTGCATGGTAGCCTCCGCCGCCAGGGTGTGAATGGGTAGATGTCTGAGGCATTAACCTGTAAAGTGCTTTGAGTGCTGTAATGTGGTGTGGAAAAATGCTATATAGTTGCAGTCCATTTAACATTTACAACAAAATTAGTAGCTGTAAGTGATTTAATCCAGTGGAAACATAAAAAAAAAAGTTTGTATTTCAGTCAATAGAGTCCGCTGACACCCAAATAAATATTCCATTGAAGAGACAGCAACAGGTGATCTGTGAGGCTAGTGGACTCGACTGTTGTAAAATAGTGATTCACGTTCCCCTTGAGACCTGCAGTAATGTTAACACGTCAAGAGATGTGAATGCAGAATTGGTGGAATTCAATATTATTCTCCTGGGGGATATTTCTCAATAAGACTTAACTGTGAATAGTTTCTATTTCCGATGCCAACTAAATGTTTCAATATATAAATATGTTTCTTTTTTTTCATTTTCAGATTGTTGAATGTCCCCCAGGTAAAGGGGGAGGTGGTGGGGAGAGAGATGTGTAGAGAGCGAGAGAGAGAGAGAGAGAGAGAGAGAGAGAGAGAGAGAGAGAGAGAGAGAGAGAAGAGAAAGAGAGAGAGAGAGAGGAAGTGTAAAAAATTACAGTATGGATATATGGACGAATATTTTATAACTCATCCTATTATACGAGGAGGAGCTACATGCCCTATTATATGAGGAGGAGGGTGGGGGCTTCATGTCCTATTATATGAGGAGGAGGGGCTATGTGTCATACTATATGAGGAGGAGGGGCTACATGTCTTATTATATGAGGGGGGCTACATGTCCTATTATATGTGGAGGAGGGGCTACATGTCTTATTATATGAGGAGGAGGGGCTATATGTCCTATTATATGAGGAGGAGGGGTTACATGTCTTATTATATGAGGAGGAGGGGCTATATGTCGTATTACATGAGGAGGAGGGACTACATGTCACATCATATGAGGAGGAGGGGCTCTATGTTCTATTACATGAGGAGGAGGGGCTATATGTCCTTTTATATGAGTAGCATGGGTACTCACACTGCTCATTCATGTAAAATGGCACTCAAAACATATACCCTCTGGCATTTCTTTAGTGAAGAAGGCACAGATGCAAAGACATGGTCCAGTTATTTTCCATTTTGGCTTAGGTAATGGCAGACTCCATTCAAGTTAAAACCTTTTCAGACATTCAACAAGTGAGATTCGACCTTCATTAACCTTATGTGATAGTCCATTAGATACTTGCCTGGAATGTACTATGACCTATTACACTACATTGATAGCCAAATGTCCTGCTCGCCATTCCATTCCATTCAGCCTTATTTATCAATACCAATCTCAAGCACAATGCATCGACCTCAGTCTTAGTCAAAACTCCATGCTGAATAGATGCATAATGTCACTCGCTGCCATTGTACTTTAGCCAATTGCATTAGTTTAGGGCTTTCTGCATTTAAGAAATATAATGGCCAAAAAAAACACAATGACGGAGGACAGGATGTCCACTGATATAAAGTGATGCTATCATTTGCTGTGCTTTTCATTAAATCGATTAGCATAGAGCTATTTAACGTTAAGAACTACAGCGTTAACGCTAATGGCAGAGGTCGAGAGTGTCCGTCCTAGGGTTTGGCCCGAAGCCAGCAGCGCTCGATCTTTTTCTGTGCAAACAAGACAGCTAGGGTACTTGTAGCAAACCTGCGAGCTTGCAGGAAACATTTTATGACTGAATAATTTACACGTTTTCTGTCTCTCTCTCTCTCTCTTTCTTTTCTCTCTCTATCTCGCTCCTTCTCAGCCATACTGTACGATGATAGACACTTCTGGACTGGAAGACATAAAAGTTCTGCTGACGCAAGCGCTCCGAGTCTGAGGTCTTCCCGGACCCTCATTAAAGGCAGAGGGGTATGCTAGTGCATCCTGATGATGCCATGTCAAGTGGGATCTCCCCAGTGAGACGAGCTCCAGGTGAAGGCTGCATAGTCTGCAGTCGTGTGGAGCACCTTTCTAAGTAAAGTCAATTCATAAAATATATAAATAAATAACATATGTAAATAAATAAGGCTGCTTTGCATAGGGCGGGTGTAGAAAGCCAAATCTTTGTAAGCTGAGTGGTAGGGCCACTAAAGGGCATCTCTGGCTTAAAGGAGGTTTGCCTTGGTCAGAGAGATCACACTGCAGCGATAATGGCCATTAATGCCAGTGATCTCCTTCCTCCTTTAACATTCGAATCCTCACCTGTTCCTGTCCTCATCGTGTATGATGTTTACCTTACAGAGGGTGAAGGGCCTGACTTCATACAGTTACTGAGGAATGACATGAAGAACATGTCTATGAAATCATGGTTGCTCTTCAGATATTAGCCCTTTATTGAATCATGAAGTACCTGACGCAGGGTTTCACTGGGAAATAGGAATAGAACAGTTTAGAATGGAATTTGAATAGAACAGCTCAGAATGGAATGGAATTACAATAGAACAGTTTAGAATGGAATTTGGGACTACTGTTAGATAACAGGGCCATGTTGCTCATGTTATTTATCTTGTTGATGCAGCACAAACACACTCACGCACACACACACACACACACACACACACACACACACAGACACACACAAAAACAGTTTTTTTTTGTTGTTTTTTTTTGTTTGTGACAAGCCTCCCACTTAAAAAGTGTGTCATAAGTTCCGCTGTATTTGATATCAGAGTGAAGACCACCAGTGTATCGATTGTAGCCCACAGTCCACTATGTACTCAACTGAGAACAGAGAGAATTATTAAACAAGGTCTTCTGCCGGATGCTTCAGCTGAATAGCCATTCTCTGTGGACAAGCACACACACACACACACACACACACACACACACACACACACACACACACACACACACACACACACACACACATATCTCTCCTATCCTCTTGCACTGGAATCATCAGAGTCAGGCTATTCACTGTGGCAGGAAGTGCTTTATTGTTTGTCATGCGTGTACTTGCTTGAATTGCTGCCCCCAATTAGCAAGCCGTCTCCAAAAGTGAATCACACTACCTGCCTAGAACACGGCTTAAGTGTTTATTCTCGTTAATGAAGAGCATTGCACTGTTGAAGGTGCGATTGACGCGCACAGCACCTACAGTCTCCTGCCAAAAAGTCAAGATTCAGTCTAGTTCTCTCCAATTAGCCTCATAATTGCAAACAACTGTGTTAGCGAACAAGAAGAGTGGCGCTTGTACAATATGTTTGGCCTCTGATGTCGGTGGTGATTTTCCGAGCTCTATTATGCATAATGTCAACAATGTGTTGTGAATTATGGACAAATTTGAATTGCTGTACTTAGAGGAAATTAGTATATTTGGAAAATAGGACATGAATAAGTTATATTCATAGTTTTACCCAAAAACCGACTCATGCTTCCATAATTATAGCACATTCTTTCCCCCATTGCACTTCGTTATCACTCAATGTACAATTAACTAACATAGACAATTTGAAGCATTTCAAAATGTATATATTATTTGAAGTGTTTACGTTCATTTTTCTGTCAAACTACAACATCTTTGTTTTGCTGGTGGTTAACATTCACTGAGAGGGCTATCTATGAATTTCAGAAGAGGTGCTAAATGAATGCATTTTCTATCTATCCACAGTTTATTTCAGATACTCTACTGATATGGTGAATGTGTTAAGTGTTTTGTGCATGGTATTGAGACAAGTGTGAAAATAAGTTTAAAAAAACTGCAAAATAAAATAAACCTTTTTTATGAGTGTTGGCAACACACACACACACACACACACACACACACACACACACACACACACACATGCACAGACAGACACACACACACGCACACACACACACACACACACACACACACACACACACACACACACACACACACACACACACACACACACACACACTCAAACAAACACATTTCAGAAAAATACGAAAAATATAACACCTAGTGCATAAACTGGTTAAATAATATATACTCAGTAGAAACAGAAACTGTTCTTCCATGGTTTTGGTTGGTCAGGAATGGCAGGATAGAAAAAAGTTGCCCAGGGCTGTTTATCTTGTTTGTGTTCTTCCTTCAGGAAATTGGTTTGATGGACACCCCAATTATGCCGTACACACCACACCGTACATCCCTCCCAGGGGAACAAACACACACCCTGAGCCAAGGCAAAAAAATAACATAGCAAATTCAATGCGGACCAAACCTTAGTTATTCTCCATCTGTCTCGTTAGTATTGATTTAGCAGTGTATGAATTAGTGCTAACATACCTCAGCCCTTTATGGCTCACACAGCATGGACTGGCTCAGCACATCATGTGTTAATGTGTGTGTGTGTGTGTGTGTGTGTGTGTGCGTGTGTATGTGTGTGTGTGTGTGTGTGTGTGTGTACGTGTGTGTGTTTGTGTGTGTGTGTGTGTGTGTGTGTGTGTGTGTGTGTGTGTGTCAGCGCATCATGTGTTCACACTGGCTACTGTAATAACCCTGCTGGGGCTGTAGTAAAAGTTTCAAAAGGACACTTAATGCAAGCGATCGTAAATCACTTCATCCACACTGAATTAATAATACATTAACTTTCAGCCAAAGTATCTATTATTTACTAGCCTCCAAGAATTTAACCACCTTGTAGAAACAAAGTTTATGCAAAGCCATTCTTCTAAGTTCCTGTGAGTGCCATGCGAGTGAGTGAGATCAATACGCCATTTCTTCCTCTACCTGGGAGGCTCGGGGATATGCAGCTGTTTTTAGTTTGCCTTCACCCCTCACACACACATACACACACACACACACACCCCTGTTTAAATGTCCCCAACATCTTTGGGGTCCATGAGGGATTTGTCTTGCACTAATGTAACACATACTTAAGATGCTGTCCACGCCACTGCACAGCTTGCAACCATACACCACACATTAAAGTCTATCTGAGTGACTTTGACAAATTTCATGGTCAGGTGGAAATATTGGCTAGATAATTATCGTTTTTTTTAATTCCCAAAAGCATAACATTTAATGTGGATAACCTCTGACCTTTTCGTTTCAGTGTTTGGCTCTTTGTTTGGCTGTCAATGAAAGCATGGCTAAGAATTTAAATGTATCTTCTACATCCACGTCATTGTCTTACCAACTTTATATGAAATTCGGTGTATTTTGTGTAACTTTCCATTGAATGCCAATCACAGGCAACAGTTGTTATAAACATGACATTATAGTGTTATAAACATAAAATGGGTCTGGCTTATGTAGCCATAACTTTCGACTAACTTATCACGAACATATTTTTGATGTTATAACAGTTAATAAACATGGACAATATGCCATTATGAAAACATTATCAAGGCTAATTGTCATAGTATTTAACTATATAAAACATCTACCAAGATATAATTATTTATTACAGCCAGACATTAAAGATGTATTTATATACAGAGCAAATACAATGGTTCGTACACTAGCACAACAGGAAATAAACAATGCAGCATGACAAGGGTTGTTAATATCCATCTATAAAAGCTAACCTAAGAGTGCATGGTGTATTTTAAATATGAATGTATCATTGCAACCCCTGCATCTCCCTTCGCTGAAAAATAAATAAGCTCATTAATGATCATAACAGTTTTGACACCATAAACTGAATATAATGATCTGTTCAGTCTCACAGAGAACAAGCTGTCCAAAAGCATCTCCTGAAATGAAAGAAACCGTAGTAACTGTTTCCGTGCCCGTGAGCATGTGGAGCTGAGTATTGGATTCTCATTCTTTCCTGTCTACTAGCTGCTGTTCACACACACATACACACACACACACACACACACACACACACACACATACACACACACACACACACACACACACACATACACACACACACACACACACACACACACACACACACACACACACACACACACACACACACACACACACACACTACTAGCCTGCAGTTCTGGGGGAGACTGGCCCAGGCCAGGGGAAATACTCGCCCCGTTCACAGGAAACTCACTGCTCCTACTTGAGCTGTTTTGACACGCCACATGGCCTCTTTCAGAGAAATGTGTGTGTGTCTGTGTGCGTGTGTGTGTCTGTGTACATGTGTCTGGACACTTGTGTGTGTGTGTGGGGGGGTGTGTGTGGTATGCTGTTTGTTTAAGTGTATGAGTATGTGTGTGTGTGTGTGTGTGTGTGTGTGTGTGTGTGTGTGTGTGTGTGTGTGGGGGGGGGGGGGGGGTGTGTGTGGGTTTGTGTTTCTGTGGGTAATAGGGAAAGAATGGAGTAAGAGAACAAGAAGAGATAATGGAGAAGGTGATTAGGGGAAACCTGAAACAAGTTTCAGAATGAAAATAAAGATTCAAGTAATTATTTGACCAGTATTATTACCATGCCTCCGATAGGGAGGTTAATGCATTTTGTGATTGAAAACTAACACAATCAGGCTGTTGAGGTGAAAACAGTAATTTCCTAAATGTGTTAAGTGTTCTGATTCATTCTTGTTTTAGCATAAACAAATGATACAGACTACCCAAGTCCTGGAGGGTGTTCCTGTGTAATTTAACTCAGGGTAAGTTAGTGCAACCTAAATAGTCATTCTCCAAGCAAAACAAAGCCATAGCACTCTTCTATCTCTCTGTACAAATGATAACTACTTAGTGTGGATCTCATTACAGTTTTTCAAATGAATCTGACACAGAAATAAAGCTTTTCCATTTGCAGGTAACAAAAACTTGCATAATTGCCCTAACAAGTATTTTCTCAGAACAGTATTAGAAGAGAGTTGGAATTATGGCAGACTTATTTTCCTTGGTGGTCCTGGCTTTGTAAATGGGAAACAAACATAGTGGCTTAGACCGAGGCCTAAACAATCCCAGCCAATCAACATGGTGACTCAGTCCAAGCCGTAAACAATCCAAGCCAATCAGGATGGTGCTTCAGCAGCATGGAAGGGAAGGGTGTTATTTGATTGGCTGTTGAGCTTTAACATCAACAACTATTCCGAAAAACGAATTGCGGACTGCTGCTTTAAGTCACATAATTTCTCGAGTGATTTATGAAGGTGACGTGAACAGCCATACACACACACTTAACACGCATGCACGCACGCACACACACACACACACACACACACACACAGCTCATGGCTACTGGCCACACCATACTGAGCGCAATCTCAAAAGTTAAGCACTGTCAGGCAGTGGCGGCTCCTGAAAAAATTCTCAGGGAGGGCAATTTTTTTGATAATGATTAAGGCGACCTATTCAGTAGGTACATTAAGTTATACGATTTACTCATACAGCAAAACCTTTTTGTCCACTATTGGCAGCAACCAACAGTAATATCTCCCCTCTTTCTACATAGCTAGAGAAGCAAGATACAAGTGGAACGCTATGGAAGAAAGTTACATTCAGGAGCTTTCATAAGCAAACATGATGTGGCTCCACATTAAATGATCCCACTTTTTCATTATCCACACGTCTCAAATGTTGTATGATGTAACATAGCTTAACAGGACACATGATATGTCCACTAACAACATAAAGAAGGGGGCAACATACGTCAAAACCAACGATGTTTATTGACTGATCTTGAAAGTACTGGCTTACAAAAGCAAAATAAGTCATCACATTAAAAATGATTTAAAGTTAGTTCACACTGTGAAACCTATGAAAAGTGACAGTGGTATATAGATACAGACCTCGTTAGCCACTTCACGACCGCGATTTTCTTTGGTTCCAATTTCCCTCCATTTGTAGAAAACTGTTGAATGGATACTTTTGGTCTAGGAAGTCCTAATTGTTTTTTTGGTCAATTTATCTTCAATATTACGCTGACCAAAAAGAAGTTTCTGTCAAAGAGTGGATGGAGTTGTTGTGCTGAACAGGTGCCATCTTGACATGTCTTTGTCGAAGCTGTGTGACGTCCTCATTGCGTTTTACCATAGGCTTTTGCGTCGCTTACTTATGACTAGACTTGGAGGGGCTCGCCCTCCCGGAAGCCATAGAGAATGCATTGAGAGCTCTGTTTTGTGAAAAAAACGCATTTAACATGGGAGTCAATGGGAGAGGTCTGGGGCGATTTTCATTTCGCACAAGATCGCCCTGAAGGGGCGGGGCCATTTGAATCACGACTCTAGGCTGACTGAATGACTGTTACCTGATTCGACAAAGACATACAGAGGCATATCAGACGGTCTAGTGGTAGAATCCGACAGAAAAAAAATATAAAATTTACATTTACATGTAGTCGTGCAATTGAATTTATACATAAGGAATTATCATTTTTAATTTTTTTATTTTCTTCCTTTTCCCATAGGCAGTGCGTCGCCCCAATCGCCCTTATGGACGAGCCGCCACTGCTGTCAGGTCTGTTTAGCACTTAGAAGGTAGACCAGGAAACCCTGGGCTACTAGGAGCTGTAAGGCTTCTTTTTCTTTCTTTTTAAAGCAGGTGAACAAGAAAATAAACGTGTTAACCTTAGTTAAGTCAACAACAGAAGTCAAATGCTATGGAGGAGTGTAAGGCGACTTACTCTTTGTTAACTAAATCAGGTTCGTCACTGAACCACATGCTTGGAATACGCCCTTGGTGGTTGAATGCACAATATCAGATTTGTATTAATCTGCTCTTTCATTACAATTACTTCATTAGTATTTATCTCCAGATATTGAGAATTCCCTCTGTTGTTTTAAGCAATTTTCTTTCCCAATTAATTTCCTCCAGCTTTGAATCGCTGCTGGACACTAATTAAGGGGAGAGAATGACTTTCATTAGATATTCATGTATTTATGTATTTAGTGTGTACACTGCCTTAATAGAACTGAATCATGATCTGAAAGATGATGACTGGACATAAAAATGCAGCACTTAATGATTCATTAGCATCCTACAGCCCGTCCCCTTGAAATCCCACATAAAACAGAAATAATTAGAAAAACAACAGCTCATACAGACACAGAGAAGAAGAAAAGAAAATTGGCATGTGCTCTACCTATGTTACGTGTTAACTACAGAATAGTCTTTAATGCATGTTTCCCACAATGACTCAATTACTGAATTCAGACAGTGATTAAGCTAAATCTGATAAAACTGTGAAATCCTCAAAAGAAAAAAGAAATGCACTAAATAATCCTAACAGGGATTTCTAGTCTTAATCCATTAAACAAGACGACATTAAAGTGGTTTAGTTCTGGACAGTTTACGACTACATGCATACAAGTACACATACTGTGCAGTTTGGTAACGAGGCTCAAAGCTTGTGTTTCAAAAGCAGGTGTTTCCATTGTTCATCGTTCGTTAAATGACTAATCATTAAGTGACTCATTGCAAACCAACACAACAACACCCACACCAACAATCCCAACAATGCAAGCCTGACGTGCACTCTGGAAATGTTGCATTGGCACAACACTGACAGCAAAATGCTGAGGAATGTGCCCTGAATTGCAAAGAGTGCTTGGTTGTAAAATACCCATCCATGGAAAGAAAAGCGGGCACATTTCCTGTCCAATATTTTCTTTTCTGTCTCTTTCTTTCTGTCTTTCTTCTCTCCCTTTTAACCAAGACATGATTTATTTTCCTTACATTAGGAGAGCTAGGATGTTTTGGCAACAATGGACATTTTGTAGAATCAAAAAAAAAAAAAAAAAAGAAACAGTGGGCGATGCGGCGTGAATAAATCCCACCTAAATCCTCAATCTCTAAACTGAGAGCAAAGGCATCCAATTCAAAGCTGATCACAGGAAAAGTCATTTGAATGTTTCGCCTAATGGACAATTTCACTTTCACTTCCCTTTCATTTCTCTCTCTCTCTCTCTCTCACTCTCTCTCTCTCTCTCTCTCTCTCTCTCTCTCTTTATTCTGTCCACAGACAGCTCCCCCTTCCATTTAGTGGTTGGGCAGTCGGACGGAGGAGAAATGTGTATTAGGATGCAGCAGGTCATAGTTTTAGTATGCAGCAGGTCATAAGATGAGTACGCAACAGGTCATAGTATTAGTACGCAGCAGGTCATAGTATTAGTATGCAGCAGGTCATAGTATTGGGATGCAGCAGGTCATATTATTAGTACGCAGCAGGTCATAGTATTAGTATGCAGCAGGGCATAGTATTAGGGTGCAGCAGGGCATCTCTAGGTGGCAGCAGGGCATCTATAGGTGGCAGCAGGGCATCTCTAGGTGGCAGCAGGGCATCTATAGGTGGCAGCAGGGCATCTCTAGGTGGCTGTTCGCTGTGAAGCGGATCACAGCTCAGGGCTGGACCTGGTGCACAGCTGGCACTTACATGTATCTTGCTTGTGTTTGTCTGGCTAGTCTGTTCCCCTCTCCCCCTCTCCCTCTCCCTCTCTCTCTCCCTCTCTCTCTCCATCTCTCTCTCCCTCTCTCTCTCTCCCTCTCTCTACTTTGTTGACATCCTTATATTCCCACAGAGGCCCCCCTCCCTGGTTTCTAAGAGGGGCCATTTCTCAGTAGCAGGAGTCAAAAGCAGGATGCAGTAGGGCATCTCTGAACAGCCTCTGACTCCGGGCCAGACTTGTCTCAGATCGGGGCCGTGTGCACAGATCGGGGCCATGTGCACGCCAGATCAGCGCTGTGTGCACGCCAGACTGGACATCTGACTGCGCCCGTACTGCTAGCCTGATGTGTGATGAAAGGAACACCCATGACAGACACAGTGACACGTGGTGGATGGAACTCCGCTGCAGTTCTGTTGTTGCCTCTGCTCAACATGAAAGCAAGATCTCACACACCACAGACACCCTCGGCTCGCTCTTACACACACACACACACACACACACACACACATACACTGTTTTACGTTCGCCTGGAGACAGCTGTCAGACCCATAGCTGTGATGTACTAAAGGGTGGTGGTTGAAACCCAGATATCAATAGAGAGAGTTGCCAGGGTGGTGTACTAGAGGAGTATGCTGTCGGACAAGGCATGTCTTTTGTTTTGCCCATATGACACACGCCTCACTACAGTCTCCTCGACAGCTGGATCATCTTGGACAGGTGGTCTGGGGTGTGGGATCAAATCTCTTCCTGTCTTTGGCCAAGCAACCTAAAAAATAGGCCACAAGGTGTTTGTGGAGGAGGACTGTTATAGTTTTTTTTTTTTTTATGTTTGCTCCTCACATTGAAACCAGATAGAAGCTCCCACTGCAGGTTACTTCCTCTGAGATTTCCTGACAGGTCTGTATCTGCTATCTGGACAAATGTATCAACCCAGAAAATACACTGTTTAATTATATGTATATATACAGTGGGGAAAATAAGTATTTGACCCCCTGCCGATTTCGCAATATTTATATAAATGCATTTATTTGATGGCCCCCATTAGTTGATCAGGCATTTTTAATGGCTTACATAGCGATGTGATTCATTGTGATGCTTTCCTATTGACTATGCCTATGGCTGAGAGCATACTTGTATTATTGTATAACAGGCCACTTAATTTACAGATTAAGGCCGTGAGCGGAGCCTTTCTGCTGTTCATCCATATGCAATCATCTATGGGTATGATCAATATCATCTATGGGTCTGATCAATATTATACGTCAGTTTCAAATATGTTGTCCATTCCATGAATAGTGTATTATGAGTATTATGTCAATATACTGTCTCTGTGCAGGCATGATTGTATGACTACATATGGACGGGTTAATGGTGTCATTGGGATTGTGAGTCGAGGCATATATATCACTCTCTGCTCCGCTCCTGATCAATGCAGGTTTGTGAGAGGCTGATGAGGTCAAACATCAAAAGGATGTGCAGAGAACCGAGCAACACTTATGTTCAGGGGTCATATATCATATGCTGTCTTTGAAAGATGAATTTTGACCAATTTAACTTTTGCATTTATTCATTCAGCGGACACTTTCATCCAAAGTGACTGGCAGTAGAGTATTCGGTATTTTCACCTGTATGTGTGTACTTCACTAATTACCTTTGTGTTATTAACATCTGTATCTGCTGTATGTGTGTTCAGTACCTTTGTGTTATTAGCATCTGTTTTTGATTGCTTAGTCAGAGGACACACATACTGTATATATGTTACTCACACAGTTATCACACTCAACATTAACAAAAACACATCTTTATCAGACATAAAACACAAACACACAAACAGACATCTTTATCAGAAAAAAAACACAAACACACAAAAACACATCTTTATCAGACATAAGCTTTTTGACTTTCATATTGTCAACAATAACTTAATGTAACCTCCTCTTCTGTTAGCATAGCCACAATCCACAGTCTTCTTTTTTCCCCCTTCTTCTGTGTATTTTCCCTTTCTAGTTGTTTGTCTTAGAGCTCATCTACCTGCGGGAGACGTCGTGAGGATTGTCAGAGCTCTTTTCAAGTCACAGTATTTTATTGTGACATATTTATGTCAGTGGAGTCAGTAGAGTAGTTGTCAGAAGTAGCTTTCACCCCCCCCACACACTCACACAAACACACATACACACAGTGGACTTCACACACACACACACACACACACAAACACACACAAACACACATACACACACACACACACACACACACACACACACACAAACACACACAAACACACATACACACACACACACACACACACACACACACACACACACACACTCACACACACACACACACACAGACACACAGTAGACTTCAACACACACACACACACACACACACACACACACACACACACACACAAACACACACACACACACACACACAAACACACACACACAGACACACACACAATTCTCCACCTCCCTCCCAACCACGTTCTGTGCCCTTAGAAGACTGGACTGTCATGGGCCCTATCTTTTTGTTTCTTGATGTTTGAATGGTGGTAAAAGAGGCCCATAGAAAAAAAAGAGCCAGAAATGAAAACATTTTGTGACACTTGTGTGTAGCAAACCTATCAAGCAGCTTTATCTCAATGAAGGCAATGAAGAAAACAATCCCTTGTGTAACAAACTCCCAGAAAATAAATCCATCAAAAAGCAAGACAGTGAAGCTCATTAGCTTTCTAACAGAGAGGAAACAGGATGGAGATGTTCTCTTTCAACTCTGATATCTTCATCAGAAAATGAACAGAGCACAACAACACGTATCTGATGCTCAGATGCATCTGAATAAATTCAAATGCAGCTCAACCAATTTCAGATAAACTTATGAAGCCTTGATGTTCACCACATCTCCCTATCAAAGTTGTTGACACAAAACTTTTATTAAACTTAAAAAAATAATTCAAAAACATATATACATAAATAAACATCTTTCAACGCTGTATAACATTTGAATTAGCTGTGATGTGTTGAGCAATGGGGAACCAATGAGGCCTCTGGGGACCTTGCATCCTTGTTAACATCCTTACAAACTGATCACATTTTTCTGTCAAGGGCAGCTAATGACATACACATTGCATTGTTTTTTTGGCAAGGACACATTTGACTCCAAAAATGTCACTCAGGGCGGTCCTCTCCCAACTCTACCAGTCGAGCGCCAGCCCACTCTAAGTGCATTTTGTGTTCTAGAACCATTCCAGACCACTCTAAGTGCATTCTGTGTTCTAGAACCATTACAGCCCACTCTAAGTGCATTCTGTGTTCTAGAACCATTCCAGGCCACTCAAAGTGCGTTTTCTGCTCTAGAACCATTCCAGCCCACTCTAAGTGCATTCTGTGTTCTAGAACCATTCCAGCCCACTCTAAGTGAGTTATGTGTTCTAGAACCATTCCAGCCCACTCTAAGTGAGTTCTGTGTTCTAAAACCATTCCAGCCCACTCTAAGTGCGTTCTCTGTTGTAGAACCATTCCAGCCCACTCTAAGTGCATTCTGTGTTCTAGAACCATTCCAGGCCACTCTTAGGGCATTCTGTGTTCTAGAACCATTCCAGCCCACTCTAAGTGCATTCTGTGTTCTAGAACCATTCCAGCCCACTCTCAGTGCATTCTGTGTTCTAGAACTATTCCACTGTTTGCAAATTGGTCTAGGAATGTAGCTGTTAAGTTTCAATCCAAAGTGGGAATGGTTCAGCTAGTAGTTACAGTTATTTTTACAGTCATTTTCACATTGGCCCAATACCATGTTCACTTTTTCAAAACTCTTCACACAGTGGGCTTTGCAGACACACACCTCAGCAAATCAAACACAGTTCAAACCGAAAAATACTTCATCCAAAAGAGAGTCATGCTGCCAAAACTATAGCATATGCTCTCTCCCATTAAACTCATCTTTCACTCAATGTACGATGAACTAAAAAACACAGACAACTTGAAGCAATGCAAAATACATACATTATGTGTTGCTGTATCCCCTATTTTTACACAGTTTAGTGTTGCATTGAAGAAGAAAAGAGTGGGCTTGTAAAACCCACTGAGTGAAGAGTTTTGAAAAAGTGGACATGGCATTTAGTCAATGTGAAAATGATTGGAAAAAAACTGTAATTGGATTGTTCATCTGTCTTAGAAAGGACAGGACAGGACATGTGCACAGTGGTGGCAGTGACAGTGACAGTATTCATTTGGTGGGCTTCACGGCGCTGGCAGAAACACGGGCAGAATTACACTGACAATATTGTCAGGAACTATCATCCTCCTGTAACCATGTCAATGACATGTCTCAAGGGTCGTGTCAAACAGATTTATGTTCTTAATCTTTTGGGTCGCTAAAATAGAGGTCAAGGAGGATTACTCTCCTTCCTGAAAATGTTGCCTTTTGTGATGTTATTTGTCTACGGTGTGTTATGTAAAGGGCAGAGGACAGAATGTGTTCAGTTTCTATTCTCATTGAGATATCTTCGGCATCATTGGCAATATAATTACAGAGCTGGACTGAAAGGCAAATACAATTTCATTCCAGTAGGGAGATTCAGCTGTGACCTTTTAATTTGACAAATGACAAGCCATTACAAGCTGTGAAATCATGCCATGCACCGGGAACATTGATGAACCTTGCAACGTATAGCTTTTATTTTTTCCTTTTCCCCTTTGCATCTGCAGTCATTAAATAAAAGGCAGAATGACCTGGGGATTTGTGAAGGAAGCAGTCACACACTCCCATCCAATTAGTCCTCCCCTTGCACCCCGTCCCCTTCCCCCCCCCCGCCCCTAAAGATTACACCTCTCCCATGAGCACCGGGATGGCGGTGCAAATGAGTGTGGCGCAGGAAGCGAATCCGCTCTGACCCAGATGAATTGTTTAAGGACATCGGGGTGAGGGTGATTGCTGGAGAGTCTTGTGGGCAGAGATGAAGGGGATGGCTGAGTCATTTTTAATATTGATGAGAAGAAAAGAAGAAAAAAAACATGTTGCTTGTGGATGATGCCTCAGGGTGCTCAGAACACTGAGAATGTCAGGTTGCTATGGTCGTTCTATCTCTCTCTCTCTCTCTCTCTCTCTATCTATCTTTCTCTGTCTCTCTTTCTATCTCTCTCGCATTCTATCTATCAATATATTCTATCTATCTTTCATAGTAAGTAAGTTAAGGAACTATGTATAAAAAGTAACATCCATGTTGAACACATTACTGTATATAAATAGTTATAATTATAATATACTATTTATATATTATATGCACATCCTCTGGCTTTGTGGTACTGACCTCTACATGTAGCAAGTGTGCATGCCTACACAGTATTACATTTGAATGTATATATGCACACCCTGCATGTAGCAAGCGTGCATGCCTACACAGTATTACGTGTTAATGTATGTGCACATCCTGCATGTAGCAAGTGTGCATGCCTTCACAGTATTACGTGTTAATGTATGTGCAAATCCTGCATTTAGCAAGCGTGCATGGCTACACAGTATTATGTGTTTATGTACATATGCACGTGCTGTGGCTGTGTGGCGCTGACTACCTCTGCATGTAGCAAGCTTGCTTGCCTACTGGGATTCTATTCAAGGTCAATTTCCTGATGAATGTCTTCTTATTCCCTTCAGCTTTAAAATAAGGAACTTCAACTTTTGCCCACTGTACCCTTCCTACTATAAGTACAAAATACTTTTGATTGGACGAGACAACAGCTGAAATCTCTGTCTGGACAGATTTGGATCCTGCAGCTTTCCTGCCAAACCCTCTTCATGAGCCAACATCTCTAAGGAACCACTTTCACCGCTTCTGTTTCTACTGCTTCTGGAGCCAACTTCGTCACTTCTATATTATATATTAGAAATTATATAATATAATTCATGCTGATAATTATAAACTTGCCACTAAATCTGAATAATTATTGTCTTACATTATCTTTGTTTTAATATCCAGTGTTGCTATGGTTACACTGGTTCGCATGTGCTGCTTTTGTGGTCCCACGTTGGGAAGTTAGTGGGTGATGAGGATGCAGTTTTCCCAGCTTTCATCATCAAACACACCTCAGACTAATGGGCATTCAGAGAAGTCTTGATCAGCGCAAACAAGCCTCCGAATTAGTAAGGGATAATGTATAGAACGCAGGTCATTGTCGGGAAAATAAGCCCCGACAGGGCGAACAGCACCCCGACGCGAAGCGAAGGGGTGTTGATTCACCGTGAAGGGGCTTATTTTCCCGACAATGACCGGCGTTCTATACATTATCCCGCTTATTATACGGCTAAAACTAAAAAAATTACTTAACACAGTGTGTCTTTTTACAATGTATTTGCTTTTGTTACTATACGTAGTGAGGTTAAAAAGCAGAGAAATAGTTCGCCAAAGACGTTGAACTTCAAAGACAGTTGAACATTCTTTAGAACACAGCTGCTCAACCGTCCGCTGAAACTCCCTTGATAAGTTACCGTACTACTTGCGGAGTGCTACGAAAGATGTGAATCAGAGGCAAAAAGGCCACTTTCCTTGACAGCGGTCATTAACTGCATAGCAACGGTCAGTTATCGGAAAATAGTTGACCGCAGAACGTTGGGAAGCCCCATTCAAGTGAATGGAGCATTCTACAGCATTAAGAAGAGCCGTGTAATAAGCAGCTTTAACACCCAACATAACCAGTGCCAGCCCCACCAGCAGCATTAACCAGTAAGAACTAGGAGATAGTCACTGAATATTAATGTGTGGCTTTTGCAGTTAGGTTGTCATGTTGCATCGTCATATAGTGTTACATTATTAACACAACTCACTAGAAAGCATTTAGACTGTGTGTGTGTGTGCATGTGTGTGTGTGTGTGTGTGTGTGTGTGTGTGTGTGTGTGTGTGTGTGTGTGTGTGTGTGTGTACAATGACACACATATACAATATGATACAATACAATTTGATACAATAACCAATGCCCACATGTAATCATTGCAAGACTCACTAATAGTTACATTGTAGTTACAAAAAGTGTGCTTTATAACAGTGGAGACATAAGCCAGACATTCATCAGTCCTGGAGAGATATAAATAATTGGATGTTTCTAACAGTCTCTTGAAAGAGGAAGGAGCCTTTTTAATCAATGGATGAACATTAATCCAAAACATGTCCTTGAGCTTGTCAGATCATTTTGGAGTGCTAAAAATAATATCTCAATTGGGATCAAGGTTAAAACCATGTTCTAACTGATTTCTGAGATGAACGGCGTTTAGAAATGTCCTAGACAATAGCCCAGCTTGACTTCTGGACATTTTCTGCTAATGTTACCAAAATTAAACGCAGTACAACAGTAGTGGTCTATACAGTGCTGTCTGTAGATATATAAGCGGGGCTGCATAGGAACAATGATTGCACACCTATCAATTATTCATTTAAGTGCGCTGGCAATGGGACACTGTTCAAGGTATCGCTGGTAAGTTATATCCAATCCATTTTTAACAGAATTCAATGAAAACCACTCAGCTGGCTGACATTTCACAAAGCCATTTTTTTTTCTTTAAAGGGGCTACATGTAAGTCTGACTAGCTGTCAGCTAGCGAGCTAAATGATTTCTTACTCCACACCCCAAGCCAAGAGAGGGCAGTGTATTACTACAGCTGTACATCCCTACCTCCTCTCCCTTGAAAGAAGTGAACAAATAGTTTGTCCAAGGTGGGGAGGCGGATGGTTACATACAGCATGAAAACAATTATATGACTGAAAGATATATAGGCTACCATCAACATATTGTCTCTCCATCAACATACTGTATGTTCACGTTACAAGTATGTTACATTAACTTAGTCGAGGCAAACAGACCCATATAGGTCTCCACTAAAGTACTCAAGTTTTTGAACTTACTCATTAACATTAATCGATGGGTTCAGACTAATCTAATCTGCTAATGGGTGTTGTGTTGTACAAAGGAGGGCAAGAAGTGGCATTAGGTGGGCATAATGAATCTGCTCCTTTCTGAACAGGGATAATTTAATTGTGCTTGTAAATGCCAGATAGTCATAGATTGTTTCGCCTCATTGAAAGAGAGCATTATGCCAGTGTTGTACGTAAATTAGGCTGGAGCTGTTTTTTTTTTACAAGAGATTGTGATCAAACTAGAGTGTTGAGTATAGCTGAGTACCCGATGTTCAGTTTGTGTTGTGCATAGGCCTACTTACAGTGTCGGGCAATGCAGCCCGTTTAGCCTCAATCATTTAGCCTCAATCCTACACAGCATGCATTAAAAGACATTTGTTACCTGGATTGTAACGTTCTTCGTTTGATCTTTGAAACACATTTTCTTTGTTTTATAGTAAGTGATGACAGGATTTGGACAATGAAAACCTAATTATTGTGGTTTGAAGTGACTAGACGCACTGTTACTATAAACGTATCACTGTAGCATACATGTAGCATCGTATTTCTCAAGATTGTGTATGAGAAGAAGAAAACAATAAGATGGGCCTTCTCCATTAAAATGCTCCCGCTTCAATACTGCTACACGGTAAGGCAAGGACAGACTGTTCAATACTGTAAGGTAAGGACAGACAGTACAGTTCATTTACATTTACAGTAAACATTATTCAGCAGTTTGGCCTTTTACCCTTTCTGAAACTTAAAGCCTAACTTCCCCTTTCCCTACAACCACAAGGCACATTCCTTAATGGCATTTGATGTTGAGACGTGACACTCAAGCAGTGTTCTTTTAGCAGTAGACTAAAGTATATTTGGTTGCTATACGACACTCAAGCATTGTTCTTTTAGTTGTAGACTAAAGTATATTTGGTTGCTATGCGACACTCAAGCATTGTTCTTTTAGCTGTAGACTAAAGTATATTTGGTTGCTATGCGACACTCAAGCATTGTTCTTTTAGCAGTAGACTAAAGTATATTTGGTTGCTATGCGACACTCAAGCATTGTTCTTTTAGCAGTAGACTAAAGTATATTTGGTTGCTATGCGACACTCAAGCATTGTTCTTTTAGCAGTAGACTAAAGTATATTTGGTTGCTATGCGACACTCAAGCATTGTTCTTTTAGCTGTAGACTAAAGTATATTTGGTTGATATGCGACACTCAAGCATTGTTCTTTTAGCTGTAGACTAAAGTATATTTGGTTTATATGCGACACTCAAGCAGTGTTCTTTTAGCTGTAGACTGAAGTACATTTGGTCAGTGAAATATATCAGTCAATAACACAAAAAGGCACACTTCCATTTGACCAGAGGAAGTACAGTAACCTAAGGCACGACCTGATATTATATCTAATGGGAGCTTGTGTTGCAGATACACTCTTCATCTCTCCACTCCATCAGGCAGAGCCGACAGCTTTACGCCGCTCACTCTAATGGCCATGTGCTGTTGTGTTTACTCTAAATCTCACAGCCGGACAGCTTTCAGCCCCCCCCCCCCCCCCCCTCCTTTTCTCTGGACCCTCACCAGTCTGTTATTTGCTCTCCCTCGTAAGTTGTTCCATCGTCATCACCGCGTCCCCGTCACCCTTGTTGCGCTCGCTCCCTTGCCTGCCCGGCCAACCATATGGGAGCGCGTCTATAAATAGGCACCACGGGGCTTGAGTAAAGAGCGCCCGGCTCGAGAGGGTGTAGCTGGATGGAGGCACAGTGGTCTCCAGCCCCAAGGGTCTCTCGTCACAGCTCATCCTGAGATGAAACATTCACCGCTGCGCAATCACCACGCTACATCGAGGAATCCCACATCTCCACGGAAGCATAGAAAAAGCCTAGAAGGCCATGTGGTCTGAGCCAAGACTCTGCCATCGAGGAGGAAAAGCACACAGGCTTAATTGACCTTCCCCAAGATGGCTGCTGCAGGCGCTCGTGATTGATCTTATGAAAGACGTGAGCTCATGCATGGATATTGCCTGAACTCTGACTGTTAAAAAGATTGACAGTCGTTATTATTCTGTCATAATTTGAATAGGGATTGTTTGTAGGCTGACTCACTCTATCTAGCTCGCTTTGTTGCCTGCCAGCATTGGCGGTTTGAAGATCTCCTCATCTCAGTAGACTTATCCAAGGCCACTGCCACCAACTGACATACATGTGCTTAACTCACTATGACTGCTTAAGAAAGCAAGACAAATGAAAACGAACACTTCTTTAAGTAAAAATAAGAAATCTGAACTTTGTTACAGAGCAAAAAGAGAGATGTCTTCCCACATCAATATTCTCTAGAATTTCTGGTTACATTTCCCCCCTGAGATGTTACAAGCTGGACAACCCACTTACAGTAGTACATACATCTCTATCCCTGTGTCTATATAGATGTACATTTTAGGAACAGCTTATTCATATACTGCTGTGTGAAAATGTCTGAAGTTTGAATTGATTTAGTTTGAATCTAAAACCTCAGCGAGCCCAGCTCAGCAAGACAACAGCAACCCAGCAAGCACCTATTTCATGGAACAAACACTGGATATATTTTTGTGAGTGTGTGTGTGAGTGAGGGTGTGTGTTTGTGTGTGTGTGTGTGTGTGTGTGGGGGGGGGGGGGGGGGGGGTGTGTGTGAGTGTGTGTGTGTGTGTGTGTGTGTGTGAGTGTGTGTGTGTGTGTGTGTGTGTGTGTGTGAGTGTGAGTGTGAGTGTGTGTGTGTGTGAGTGTGACTGTGTGTGTGTGTGTGTGTGTGTGTGTGTGTGTGTGTGTGTGAGTGAGTGAGTGAGATCTCCTGGCAGCATTCCTGGGAGCATGGCGTGTATGTGTGTGTGTGTGTGTGTGTGTGTGTGTGTGTGTGTGTGTGTGTGTATGTGTGTGTGTGTGTGTGTGTGTGTGCGCGTGCGTGGTTTGTGCATGTGGTGTGAAGACCGTTCTTAATTACTATTTTACATATATATTATTGAGATATACACATACACTTACATAAACACATACAATCACTAGCTTTCATATATATATTATTGTGATATACACATACACTTACATAAAACACATATAACTACTATCTTCCATATTATTCTCATAAACGTGCACATTAAGTTACATAAACACATTTCATTTCTATCTTACATATATATTATTGTGATAAACGTGCACATTAAGTTACATAAACACACACAATTACTATGTGATACATGATATATGATCTCTCCTTCCCTTCTCTTCCCTCTCTGGTGTTTGAGAGGGGTGTGTAGCTATGACACTTGAATGGTGTGGAGTAATGACTGAGTCTGGAGATGCACTGTGAATAAACTGCTGTCTGCTGTGCACTTCACCGCAGTGGTAGGAATAGTGTCCATTATGTATGATAGAAACATCTTGGTATAATATACATTAGGCAAATAAAATGAATGCACTAAATGTGTGATGTATGGGGTCTGCATGATATGTCGACATCATCAAATATATTATTCACAGACACACACTTTAACAAAACAGGGCTTGATCATAATTACAATGACTATCCCTTTAAGGACAGCAGTTGTATGTTAAAGCCCCATTATGAAACAATTATACTTCAGGATTAGGGTTAGTATAAGCAGTTTAACTTTAAAATAACAGCTTAAAAAAAATTGGGGAGCTACAATGACTTTTAATATGGAGAATCGCCGCGGTGCCATTGCCATAGCAGGGTCCATAGGCATATAACTGCGTTCTGTAGTTTTGCCTGCCACAGCCCGCCGACCTGACTTGCTTACTTTCTGCCGATCTAGTAAGTAGCTTATTTTGCCGTCTTGCTTTGTCTTATGTTGCACTTGCTTGATGTTTGACTGTGTAAGGACAGTCGTTGAGTAACTTGTTTGTCATAATGTCAAAGTCAGCACATTTCAAGATATTTCGTTAGTTTGAGCTGCTAGCATACCTTTAGCGAATAGCTATTGATCCGTTGTGCTGCTTTAATGAAACTAGTTTGTTTCTAAATGTTTCTAAATGTTAACACTATTATCATGTGCTCTTTACTCTCTCCATAAGAGATAATGCATCGTGGATATTAAAAGGACTAACAGGAAATTCAGGTTGACAAAATGTGGTCATGGTTGCAGTTGAACTCTCCAGAAAGACAATAAGCAGAGATGAGTTCCGGGCAGCCTACACAATTTCTTGAAGATGTCTCCTCTTTACTCAAAGGTTCAATCAGAGGTGTGTTTGTGTGTGTGTGTATGTGTGTGTGTGTATGTGTGTGTGTGTGTGTGTGTGTCTGTGTGTGTGTGTGTGTGTGTGTGTGTGTGTGTGTGTGTGTGTGTGTGTGTGAGAGAGAGAGAGAGAGAGAGAGAGAATAACAAGAGGAAATGAGAAAAGGCAACAGTACTCAGATTCACATTACCTGACTGACCTCCGACCGCACATCATTACAGTCTCTTCATCTTCCCCGCGGTAAGAGGCAAGGGCTCGTGGAAGATGTCTGCGTGCAAAGCAAGGTCAGCAACAACACTTTTTAAACTGAGTCCTTCTTTGCCATGACAGTGGACCACTTTACTTTTGTCATCACAAGTCCATTGGGTGGTAACAAGCATCTTTTATCTGGACAATATAACCTATAAATGAGGGAATATGTTATATTTCTCATATTTCTTCACAAATAAAATAGTTACATGTTTAAGACTCTCACCAACTCCTATAAAAGTCTATTATTTGTCTGGCTGATTGCATAGCAGATGTCTTATCTCCGAGCATATGGGACAAGATGCTATCCATGGTACTTCTAGGTTCAGATATATTGTACGTCATATGTCTCCTTCGTTTTTATTAGGCAACGGGGGATATAAATAAAAACAAATGTGGATGTTTAGCAAAGATGGCTCCGTGGTTCTACATCTGTTTGCTCTACAGGGTATTTATGCAGAGTTCAATTAAAATGAATTATTGGTGGGATACAGATGGAACAGATTTCCATGCATTAATGTCAGGATTGGGTTATGATGGGACAGAGCATGAAGTCCAATGAATTGTTGGCATCGCCTAAATTGATGGCCTCGTATAAACTTTTACACATTTCTTTCATCCGGAGATTCAAAGAGTCATCGAGGAGTGAAGTGAAATAAACTGGTTTATTTTTCCTAAGTATGTATGAAAAGTTCAAAAGACATTTCTTGAATACATAAATGCTAGTGATAAGTATTAATGTGTCAATGTGTTAATATCTAACATTATAAACTTGTATCATACTCATTTTATGACTTATTGGATTGTGAAAGCTGTGAGGCAACACCCAATCATTAAAGTCTTGAGTGAATTAAAGGGTGAATTAATTCATCAGGTATCGATATACGTTGCCAAGGTCTCCCCGGTTAAGATCTCTGTGTTGCCTTCAGGTGACACTAATGCAAGGTTCGATAGAAAACTTCAGTATATTCATACATTAAACCACATTAGGATAGTTCTAGTCAATTTCATGATGACAGACTGATGACAGATACGATCAGAAGGATGTACTGCCCCAAATGATGCTGATAAAAACTCTTCTACTCTCCTGTACTTTAAGGAGTTATATAGTTATATAGTTATATAGTTATATACTCTCCTGTACTTTAAGGAGATAGCTGTTTATCTTTGGTCTTTGTCATACTCACTGCATGTAGCTTGACTATAGGCTTAGCTGCAGTACTCCACTCGACTGCAATGGATCTAGGAAGAAGAAAAACAGAATTACAAGCCAGAGAGACGCTTAGCTAGTCTTGACATCTTTAGGACAAATCGATCCTCACACCTAACATACCTCCAAGTGTGTGTGTGTGTGTGTGTGGGGGGGGGGGGGGGGGGGGGGGGGGGGTTCTGTGTATGTGTGACCACAGGTCAGGTAGTTGTCTTTGAACTGTTAAATCTCCATTGTATCCCAGATGGTATGAATGCAGATACTTTTGTTGCTTTGAGAATGTGTGGGACTTTCTGACTAGAAAAATAAAATAAAAAATGAAATACAATTTAAAGAGGCTAAAATGCTTAAGCACGTTTCTAATGCTCCTATGTGTTTTCTTCAGTGCTGGTGCAAACTTATGATCGCTATACAGAACGTGACTGATATTTCAAATTGAAAAAGACACTTCAGACAATATGACAGCTCTATTAAAACCGATATGTTGAGAACAACTTCAAGGGTCTGCCCCAGAGATTTCTCACCTCACCATCTTACATGACGATCACAAATGGAAGGAAATGGAAAACGCCTTGCTGGCTCTCTACACAGAAGTGATGGTATCACCAGTTAACAGCAAATTCAAGTCAGAGAATTCAGCAATATTTCAAGTAGTTCTGGAACAATCTTTTATGTACGTATGTTAGATCATTATTGGAATCAATATGAAGTTCTTTGTTAAGAATTTGGAACTTTCCGGAACTTAATATCAGTGGAATGAATTCCAAGCCAGGATTGTTTATATGCTTTTCTCCAAGGATCTACTGTCTCCCTCTGTTCTAAAAACACAGTCATGTAGCCTCCCTCAAAGCCCAGTGCAGAAAGTCCCCAAACACTGGCTGTTTAAAAGTGTTTGGAAATAAATAAATAAAGGAAACCTAAACCTACAAGTCAACAAAATCTCTATGTGGCCAACATAACAGCCTACAAGGCTTGGGAAATATCCCCACTCGACTGAGGTAAAAAGGGGCTTTAGCGCAGACCTTACTGTAAGCTTCTCCATCTCACACAGGGCTTTGCCTTAGGACAGGCACCCCACATCTCACCATTGGCACTCCATGACACTCTCCAAAATCTTTTACTGAGATACAAAAAAGTAGAAATAAAGAAACAAAAAACCAACAGACTAAAATGTATCAACAGAAATGATGACAGCGTGTGCATTGTGGACCTAAATAACTTAAATGCAAACCGATATCAAGAATGAACTTGCAGTGTTATGGCTCAGAGGTTTTAGACAGCGTTTCTATAATTTTCCCTTGACAGATTGCTTTGGCAGAAATTGTGATGATGGTCTCCCAAGGGAAATCAAGCTTTTTCCTGTCAAAACAAATCCAATGGCAAAAGGCAAATTAGTAGAAAAACAGTTTTGAACTGATCTACCAAAATAAGAAATTTGTAGCATGTATGCAAAACAAGCTTAACAACATCTACATTAGCATTCTCATATGCATTTTCTAATTTACAATGGAGGAATAAAAGAACACAAGTCTTAAAAACAAGTGATATCAATTAGGGATTCGACAAAATCTAAGTATTTATCTCACAATGCATGAAAGAACAATGAGAATTTCACTTGTTAGACCTTGATGTTAGACCTTGACAGCAGAAGTGTTTTCACTGTAAGATGCTAGTTTGTCAAGGCCCAAATAATAAAACCCATACATAACAGGGAAATCATTCCATATTGCGTGCTGGATGTAAACATTCTATCTCACGGGCCAGATGTAAATATTCCATCTCGCGGGAAGGATGTAAACATTCCATCTGGGCACTAGATAATTGTTGTTCCTTGGCATCTCTTGAAAAAGTAGATGTACAAAGTGTGTACATTGAACATTGAAGTTGGATACAGCTGCAAGACATAAGTAAAGGTAAAAAAAAATGATATCAACACACTCTGTGTTGCTGTATCAGGTCAAGAAGATGGATGAGATGTACGAAAACACTGGGAAGATAAAGGGTTGTCAGAGCTGTCACAGCTATAAGGCACTCTGTCAATCACCACTGAACATACAGTATTCACCACCATCACCGTCATCAAAGGGCTTCCTGGATTGGGTGCCTGCCTAAGTCTGACCCTACCTCACTTTTAAGGCACTTTGGATAAAAAAAAGTGTCTACCAAATGAATAAATGGAAAAGCGTATGAGGCACCTATTTTACTTTTAAGCAGCACTTAAGTAATATGTACTTAATATTTATTATAATTATAAATAAATAAATTATAAATATTATAAATTATAAAATTGGATTAAATGATAACGATTTTATGTATAATCTACCTCTTATATAGGTAGATGCAAATGTGGTATGGTATGGTAGTTGTAGTGAGATCAATCAAACTGTACCTAATAAGGCGAAATGCTACCGTATCTACTACTATTACTAATGCCTCTACTCCAACTAGTCATAGTAACACTATAATGACACTAAATACTATGATTTTGTTCAAATTGGCTTGGGTTGAGAGGTGAGTGTGTGTGTGTGTGTGTGTGTGTGTGTGTGTGTGTGTGTGTGTGTGTGTGTGTGTGTGTGTGTGTGTGTGTGTGTGTATCTGTGTGTATCTGTGTGTGTGTGTGTGTGTGTCTATGTACCTGTATCTTCTTATAGTTTACACCTGCAGGAGGTTGGAATGGATAAATTGCAGTCCAGATTTTGTGGAGGCAGAGGGGAGAGAGGTCAGCACCCTGACAGGCTGATGGATAAAGCTGCTTCCCGGTCTGGTTGTGCAGGCACACAGGCTCTGCCTCTCCTCTCCCAGAAGGCCAAGAGGCCATGTGAGGGATGGAGGAGGGGGAAGGGGGAAGGGGGTCACTCATGCTAGGCTGGTGTTCCAAATGAGGGACCAGGGATGGGAGTGAGGGACCAGGGATGGGAGTGAGGGACCAGGGATGGGAGTGAGGGACCAGGGATGGGAGTGAGGCACCAGGGATGGGAGTGAGGCACCAGGGATAGGAGTGAGGCACCAGGGGTGGGAGTGAGGCACCAGGGATGGGAGTAAGGCACCAGGGATAGGAGTGAGGCACCAGGGATAGGAGTGAGGCACCAGGGATAGGAGTGAGGCACCAGGGACTTCCCCAGCCGCGGTCACTATACGTTGGAGGGTCTTGCGGTTGAAGGCCGGGCAGCTGCCAAACCACACCATGAAGCAGCTGGTTGGTGTGTGCGAGTGTGTGTGTGTGTGTGTGTGTGTGTGTGTGTGTATGTGTGTGTGTGTGTGTCTGTGTGTGTGTGTGTGTGTGTGTGTGTGTGTGGGTGTGTGTGTGTGTGTGTGTGTGTAGGGGGGGGGGGGGGTCTGATTGTGTGCTCCTTTGTGGTTTGTGAGGACCAAGCCCACAGTATTATTTGGCAATCAACATGCTGGTGCAGTTTAGCTAAAGTTGATTTTGGGTCAGCATGGTTTGAATGCCTGAGAATGATACATCCGTCTGGGTGGTACCTGTTCACTAAGTGCCTCATTTCTGTCGTTGTCATGGGGATGCAGATGTATGTGTAGAGCCATCTGTAGACTGGCTGTAAACTCCCTCAGCAATTAAAATTGATGGCACTTGACGATCATAAACTCTACCTGCTGTGAGACCACCACAGCGTCTCGACACCATGCATCACTGATTTAAACACACACACTTCTGGCAAGAGTCTTACCACACTTTACTAAGGTTCTGTCCATTCGTGTCATGTCAGCCAGTGTAGCTGAATGGCTGAGTTTAAGATGTTCTCATTAAGTCACGCAAACACAGCACTCCCTCATGTCAGTGATTCATTTTGTTGTCTATGGAGCGCACATTAGCAGGTACGATGGTTGGGATAGGGGGTCTGTTGGGGCTAGCCGCTAGCCTAGCCTAGATACCCTGCAGCTGCGCCCTCTCTTGCGCCTGCGGTATCTCATCCTAATTGGAAGCAGAAGTCGAGGCCAGTGATGTGGTAGGCCAGCGTGGTAATCCAAAGCTCCAAAGTTCAAATTTTTGTTTGAGTTTTAGGGTGGTTTCCTTTTTTTGCCGATGTCTGGCAGGAACTGAAACAAAGCTTGTAAAGATGGAAAAGAAACACTTCAAAAACAGCCCAGTGACCAACCCAACTGTTGGTGTAGAAGGAATCATGGCTCAGACGCCATCAAGGGTGTGTAAACCACCCTGCCTCCAGTTACATCAGAGACTCAGCCACGGCAGCAGATGTTTCAAAGCTCAAAGCACAAAGGACAATTTCGTGAAAACGAAACGTACCTGAGAAAGAAGACAGAGAAGCCTCAGAGTACCCTGTTTTTTTACTTCAAGCTTTTAAACTTGTATTTTTTTTCAAAGGAGTCTGTTGCGAGCATTCTTACAGGTTTTGAAAATATGGTTCCAGTTGTAACAAAAAAAACAGAGGAGCTGTTGATAGCATCCCTCCCTCACTTAGTGCTTCTCATGGTCCAAAAAATCACCCCCCTCAAGGAATACCGGAATCATCCAAGTTAAAACTCACATGAACATCTCATTGTAGATGGCATTCATTTTCACAATTTGTCATTTGTCATGACTGTCATTGCCCAGTGATATAACATCATGAGACCATAATCAGTAATTGTTACAACTTTCAAAATGTCTGAAACTATGACTAAAGCTGTTATGGCATCCACAATTCGATGTCAGTATTGTAAGGTAACATGACACGGTCTTGCCATTGGATTTCACCTGTCGTGATGTCTGATGACATGAGATATAACATTTGTCATGGTTAAAAGGTTTTGTCAATCTTATGTCAGGGTGCTGAAACAAAGCATCACCTCCCCTCTCGTTTTCCATCCCTTACAAAATACCAACCCTCTCTATCATGTTGACTCACTATAAAGCACATCAGACCACCCATTTGAGCAGAAACCATTAAATTGGTCTGGAGCCAAAGTGGGTACTGTCAGGAACATCCACTTCAAACACAAGTAAACGCTCGATCCGATGTTTAAAAAGTTTGCATTTGGCTGCACTAAGGATGAGGAGTTGAAGGAATTCATTGCTCCCATCTGAAAGGGTCAAATGGTAAATGGACTGCATAGCGCTTTTCCATTCATAGAGCACTCAAGCACTTGTTAATGTTAATGCCTCAGACATCTACCCATTCACACACCGATGGCGGGGGCTACTATGCAAGGTGCTAACCTGCACATTGGGAGCGGTTGGGGGTTCAGTGTCTTGCTTCGAGTACACTTTGAGACTTGCTGAAGGCTTAACGTAAGCCATGAAAGAGCACTGTTAAAACTTGCATGCACTTACAGTATATATTGTGAGCAAGAGATTAACTGAAGTTTCAATAGATGATGATGGGTAGACCTACCTACAGCAAAGCAGTTCTGGGGCCGTATTCACAAAGAATCTTAGGGCTAAAAGTAGCTCATAAGTGGCGAATTTAGGAGAAACTCCTAAAAATAATGGGCGTGTCAGTCTTAAATGTAGGACTCCTAATTTTTTTTACTAAGAGCAATTCACAAAATATTTTATCCCTAAAAGTAGCACCTAAGTCTAAGACAGCTTAAAACTCCTCATGAGGACACCTAAGTCACTAAGACCTATTCACAAAAAATCGTAAGATGGCTGCAGCCGACTTGGAATTGATAAAAGACATTGCTTAAACCGTGAAGGTATTAATATTGTCGTAGAATTAGCGCGGGATGCAATGACGCCTTTAAACAACGATGTGTCCCGAAGTGAAATGTTTGGAAACATAAAGATAGGCTATTTGGCTTCGCGGAAAACATCATTCAGCCGTTTAATTCATCAAACTATCAACGCACTGTAGACCCCACATCATCCAACAGTTGGATGTACCGATGACTTGTGCATTTCAACGGAGAGCGGTCTGCAGACAGCTGGATGCCGCTGGGGTGACAGTGGCTATTGGTCCTGGGACCAGTAGGCTTTCGCTTAGGGCTATACGTTTCACGTTCGTTTCGCTTTGATCAATTAAGATTGGAGGGCTTAAAGGGCCGCATGTGCTGATATTTGAAGTGGTCAAGGGCTGGAAATATAATAGCCTTACAGTTTGCTGGGTGCTTTAATTATTACTGCCTTGATTACATGCAATTGCCATATTTTATATTGATCGCTTTATATTTCTCTTAACGTGCAAAGCCTCATTCCCGTTGGATGCACAAACTTGTCATCATGCGTGTGCATTCTGCTAACTGCACTGTCCATAACTATTTAATATGACTTAATTTGAAGCCTAGGTTATTCTCTTATTTTCAGTCGATATAGTGGGATTGTTAGAGAGACGTCACGAATGAGTTTTTAATGAGAGAGCCTGTCAACAACCAATCACCGTCCTCACCCCTTCTAAACTCGTGCATGAGAAGCGACGTCATCCATAGCAACGGAGTTTTTATCTTAAGCTTAGGAGTTGGTATTATCCTTAGTATGAGTAGGTCTCAGAGCCGTTGTGAATCACTTTTAAGAAATTACTCCTACGTAAAAGGTTTTAGCGCGAGTTAGGAGCACTCCTAGTGGTAAGATAAAAGACTTTGTGAATACGGCCCCTGATCCCTAAACATATTTATGAAAAATAATAATAATGCCAAGCCTGTCATAAGCAATTGAAGCACTGGTAATATGCTTTAACACTGTAGCTGTATAATTCAGCTCAGTGACAGCCAAACTACTTGAACAAAATAAATATCAACAATCGGTGTCTTTTGAAGGGTTTAAGGGTAAAGACAGGATGAAGTGTTGCTAAGAAAGCCAAATAAACTGCATCTCAATGCGCTTTTTGGAAGGGTGTCACTGAGACAAATCCTTTTCGAGAACTACGCATCACATCAGATGAGTTACGCACCCGGATTAGCCAGATCGATAGTGTTATCTCTTGTATGCAAAAACTAAATGAAAGAGGGGTAAAAAAAAATCCCCTAAATTTGCTGAGAAAAACCTGATTGAAAAGTGGGAAATCTATCCAAGCTTATAGTTGTCTGTCTCCCCCAACAACACTGGATTCTCAGTGGCGATAAAGGGGGGCTTGAAACACATCAAAGGAGTGCTCTAGTACGGCTGCCAAATTGCTTTAACTGTATCTCAGCAAATGTGAGAGGTGCAAGGCAACATACTGTGCGATAACAAAGCATTTTAATGTCAGCCTTACGCGTTGAGGCAGAGAGCTTGTCAGGGTGGCTGAAAGCTGCTCCCTGCTGCCGTTTTTTTTTCTCCATAAGAATGACGTCTCTCTGCGCGCTTTCACTCGGCTTAGCATGTCGACCAAGCACAGCATGGATGTACATTTCCATACATGAGGGTCTACCTCGCTACAGGGTGTGTCTTTAAGTAAGGGATACATCAAGGTCTACTCGCTACAGGGTGTGTCTGTAAGTAAGGGATACATCAGGGTCTACCTCGCTACAGGGTGTGTCTTTAAGTAAGGGAAACATCAAGGTATCATCGCTACAGGGTGTGTCTTTAAGTAAGGGGTCCATCAGGGTCTACTCGCTAGAGGGTGTGTCTTTAAGTAAGGGGTCCATCAGGGTCTACTCGCTAGAGGGTGTGTCTTTAAGTAAGGGGTCCATCAGGGTCTACTCGCTAGAGGGTGTGTCTTTAAGTAAGGGGTCCATCAGGGTCTACTCGCTAGAGGGTGTGTCTTTAAGTAAGGGGTCCATCAGGGTCTACTCGCTAGAGGGTGTGTCTTTAAGTAAGGGGTCCATCAGGGTCTACTCGCTAGAGGGTGTGTCTTTAAGTAAGGGGTCCATCAGGGTCTACTCGCTAGAGGGTGTGTCTTTAAGTAAGGGGTCCATCAGGGTCTACTCGCTAGAGGGTGTGTCTTTAAGTAAGGGGTCCATCAGGGTCTACTCGCTACAGGGTGTGTCTTTAAGTAAGGGATACAGTATTTGACGAAGTGGAGGCAAGGAACTATACCCCATTTGCCATACGTGTATTTAGGTTTGTATAAGATTAGCCCACAAAGGAAATATTTGGTATATCTGAAAAGAAACCAACCTGTGTAGTTTCCAGACTTGAACTTAGTCAATCACTTTAGTCAATGATGGAGGTTGCTTGGTTCCTTGCTAACATTCATTTTAGCTGGTTATAATTTGATGAGGGCTAGCTTGCCAGCTTGCTAGTTCCCCACATAACAATGCTATTTAACCATGGAATCTTTTGAGCTTACCACCTGTTACAATGAGAGAATATGTTTATTTTGCTAATTCAATGTCTGTTTAAACTCACTGTAGAAGAAATGTCTATTTACCATTTTATATTGTCGTCAAAGATTAAACCTTTCAGCAGGACCTGCTCCATTCATACGTACCTTAATATCTAAAAAAACAGACACACTATGGCCGCCCCAAAAGAGACTGTGTTTCCGACGTCATTCTGTTGGAGGCGGACCTGGAAATGTTTGTCACCTTGCGCAGGAGAGGGTCTAGAATGAGTGCACGTGATGCAGTTTGCAGGAGAGGGTCCAGAATGAGTGCACGTGGTGCAGATTGCACTTAGTGGAAATGCAAATTGGATTGGCACATCCTGGCAGAGCTAACATTGCCAATGGGAAAAAAAAGTCTCAGCAGGGGGGAATGACTGACAGTGCTCCACAGTGGTTTGGAGATGTAGAAACTGGAAAAAACCTCTGCAGCAATAAACAGGATAAGAGACAGAGCAGGCTGAAGGATTAGAGCCAATCAATTAGCTCCAGCTTGTTTTTAAAGTGAGTGTGCTGCGGCGTGTCACCGGCTCTTCAATTATCTCTGGGTTATCTTGATCTCTTTAGCAAGTTCTCCTTCTCTCAAGAAAAGTAAATCAGAATGTTGAGGAACAGAGAAGTGTTGTAGCGTTCTGGGGGTTATCCAGAATGCCTCGGGCGAGAGACTACCGTTCATGAGTCGGTATTGTTCTCTTCAAGATACTTCCTGTTCCCCTTTTGTGTCTTGAGTTGGCCTGTAGTACTGTTATCATTGCATCTGTGTGCTATGCCGATTAAGTCCTGTATTAGTTCAGTGTGTTAGTTTAACGACTCTGTCCACCGTCATTATGATCGTCACTGTAACTTATGCCGTGCGTTGTTGAATTGTACTTCTGGGGCTGTACATGGTACCAGAGTACAGGAGTTGCGTCGATACCTGAGATCTCTGTCTTCCACGCCAGGGACGGATTAGGACAGAAAAAACAGCCTTGGACTTCACAATACCACAGCATATTGTATAAGCAATGATGAAACAACTGTAGCAAGAGTACTAGAGGCTGAAGATGTGCATCTTAAGTTGAATACTCTGTGAGAGCAGAAACACACATAATAAAAAAACATAATATTGTATCACCCAGAACTATGCTGTGAGTCATACAGAGTCTGTACAGTAGGTGTATGAATGCCTATTTGAGTAGTCACATACAAATGAAGGTTGTCAATTTAATGTAGGCGGAGCAGCAGCTTCTTCAATAGGTGTCTTTTCTCTGCAACTCTGTCCATGACAATGTCACTGTCAAGGGACACGAGAATGCCGTCTCTGTGAACAGAATATTTCCAGGTGTTCCTGTGAATTTGCCTCGTGCCTTCATTCCTTTTAGCAAACCAGAGATACTTTGAATAAAGATCCATCAAGTAGTGGCACGTGGGTAATGTAGGCTAATCATGCTGATCTGGTTGATAGAAGCTAAACTATAGTGAGAAAGGGGGCAATGACAACCTGAATAAAAGGAGTTGTGTCCCTTCCTGGCTACTTGCCAGTACCACTTGCCCATGAGAAAGGCCCCTCCGCTATCTGTCCCTCTCTTATCATCATCATCATCAGCATCATCATCAGCATGAGCAGCCTGCAGATGGTTCTCAGGCTTAGGAGACACCTGGTCATCAACACTCCTCACTTGGTGACTTGGTGATAACGTTACTGCTGCTGGCAGTGCCACTGCAGCCCATCAGCTTTTTACATTCTGAAGCAACAGTCGCCAGTGTTTTCAGCTTTTCCCACCCAACTTTCTCCTTCCGTTTTCTTCTCGCCATGACCACAGATGACCAGTGAAAGAAACGACAGACCAAACACTCTTCATTGTTTATTTCAATGTTTAAGTTATTTATTTTTTTACAAATAAACGATTGTGTGCCCTCCACTGTCGACTGTCATCATCACTCTATCTGACTTTTAAGCTCGATAAACCTTTGGACTCAAGCCGACGGCCATTATGGACGTTTCAGAACGTCAACAATCTATAAATCTATAACTATACACACAATGAATATTTTGGTTAATTTGACAATAAATAATTGGCAAAAATGTACAAATATCTCTCATTCAGGGGTCTCATTCAGCTGTACACAGCAGGCAAGCACAACATATTATCAAAGGAAGTGAACCAACATGTTCTAATATATACAGACCAATCTGCGATAATGATGCACTTTAAGGGTTTGGCAATTCGGAAAAAAGGCAGATGCAATGGGAATACGAGGAAATCCACCTTTAACACACCCTGTTCTGTCAAATATGGCTCACAACTCTCTCCGTAATGGCAGTGGAGGCTCAAAGACTGCTCACAACTCTCTCCATCATGGCAGTGGAGGTTCAAAGACTGCTCACAACTCTCTCCATCATGGCAGTGGAGGTTGAAAGACTGCTCACAACTCTCTCCATCATGGCAGTGGAGGTTCAAAGACTGCTCACAACTCTCTCCATCATGGCAGTGGAGGTTTGCTGAGCAGTAGGGTCTGCTCTGGACCAGAGATGAGAGCCCAGAGGCTGGGCTAAGGTCACCTTCAAAACCTCAAAGTCAAAAGGGCTTTTGGTGGAACTCATAGTGATGGATGAGCGTGGGCTGGAAATGGCCAAATGAAGAGCCAAGGTCTTCATCAATCTGTCAAGTGCAGAGTGGATTGGAAAGGGTTATTATGGAGTAGCATGTTGGGGTGGAGGGGGCGGGGGGCGGGAGGATGATCTTACTGTAGTGCTATGGACCCAGTTAAAAGAATAGGCAGTAGATGCCTGACAACACTGAGGAGATATGATATAAAAGCGGGGGGTACACGCTACAAAAGACTCCCTCGCAGAAGCATGTGATGATATGGGATATTCGTTTTTATTTGTAGGTGTCCAGATGGAAATGAACATCCTCTGTCTCTGTGGAGTTCAGGTCATTGTTTTCAAGGTCCAGGTCTTGAGGTTTGCAAGAGACAAGAAGAACAACAAAGACTAAAAAAAGAACAGAAAAGTTTCTTAGGTCACACAACAGACTCCTGAGGCATTTCCTACACAGATGTTGAGAGGGAACCTTAGGGCGGCCATGACCAAGCATAAAAATGAAAATGTTTTTACAGGCAGGGGAGGACACAGAGGTGAGAAACAACCTGCTATCTTGCTAATTGAAAAGTTTCCCTTTTGCTTCACCACAGGCGTGGCCTACTGGTTAGGGTTTTGGGCTGGTAACCAGAGGGTGGCCGATTCTGATCCCCGACCAGTAGGAAAAATGTGGGCAGGGGGAGTGGTAGAGCACTGTTTACTGTATATAATATAATCATTTTATATATATGGGGTAAGATATCAAATGTATATATGTCAAATATATATACAGTATATATTATTCGGAATAAAAACCCTCTCTGCAAACAAAAAGCTTTGTTTGAAATGCAACATTAAGATTATGGAAGGGATGGAAATCCAGGGACTGTACTAACAAGTATCTCTGACCAGATGAGCTGGAAGTAGCCATATCATTTCCATATGGAATTATCATCATTAACATATCCTAAGAGCTATGGCAGGAAACACTGTGGAGACCAAACAGCCTGGGAATAAAACATCTTAAAAGTTTCAGTGCAAAGTGTACCTACTGTGCGATCACTGAGCTTTCTAACAATGTAGACTTTAGCGCTAATTAGCCTGTGATTTGGTGCTGTGTCATCCTCAAGGCAACCGGTGTAACCCAGGTTACAAACTGTCTCCTCTTGGCATCAACCAAAACCACTTATTTCTCTAACAGCCAGTCTGAACAAGGCAAATTACAAATTCCATGTAAAATGTCTCCTTTTCTTTTACACATCATATTTTCATTCAGAAGGGGTCACAAGTGGATCAATCTCTTTATTGATCTACGTGCATTTCAAACTTCTCCCATAATAAAAGTGAATCTCATCCAACACCTCCAAATCTTCCTACCATGCAGCATCAACATTCTAATTATTGTGCTTGTGACTAAATATGCATCGACTGACAGATCGGTCAGAGATACAAAAAAATATTTCCTGAGTGCTTCATGTAGACAGTTCACACTTCATTAAGACAGAACACTTCATTCATGCCACACGTGAACTGTTTGACTGAACCACTTATTTCTGGTTCGTAAAACGTGTTAAAGTTAAAAACATGTCTTTGTTCTTTGTTTCTTTCTTTCTCTTTATTTATATTGAATTATATTAAATCACCAAGGTGCTTAGCTTTCAGTGAAATCATGACTCTTTTGACATGTCTGTTTCAGTGTACTGTCTGCTCTTTGGATAGTTGTCCCTAGGATATAAATGTTGATTACTGCAATTCACTCAGCACCAGCTTGTGACCCTCACTTCGTCGATTGAAGTCTTAATCTACCAGGTTGCCTTCGGCTACACTTGCCATAGTAACATAATGCCACAACTTTACGTTGACGACCGAGAACGGGATAAGGAGCTTAGATAATTGATTGTTAAGACTATCAATACTATTGATTAGACCTTCTTACTGTGGAAATTGTGATGATTGCAGTTGGGGTTTTTGCCACGCTTAAGGGGGCCTTTGAGTGTGTATGAAGTTGCTATGTCAGAAGTGGAGAAATGGCTTGGGGTGCCACGTTGTCTAAGTATTGTGGCATTGCATGAAAAAGGATTTTTTTGGAGATACTGTACCAATGACCAGCTTGGTGGAGCCTGGAGATTACTTTATCTGAGTCTAAAGATCCAGCAGTCAACAAGACTGTTCCAACGGGGAAAACTGTGAATAAGAATACACAAGAAGTGGTTTTACATGCACAAGGCGCATTGTAGCATATGGAGGTCGTCGGGCAGGTATGGAGTGGAAGATCAGGTGTAATCAGAATCAGATTTAATTTTTTTATTTTTTGTAATGTTTTCCCTTTTCCACCTGGAGGGTTCTAAAAGCCAACACGGCACATTCACCAGGCCGAGGGCCCTGTGAGCACATGGACAGATACCAAGTAAATATATGAATGTATTATGTATTCAATTTCTACTTATAAAGATGTAGCGTGGAGTTTAAGTGCTGAGTACAAATTATGAGGACATTTTGAACTGGCAAATGTTGACCTTTTGTCTAGGCATACAAGAGGAAAGGAATTTGACAGAAAGAGGTACACCTCACCTACGCCTCCTGTCTTCATTCTCCTAAGACAGCCCATTACTGAAATTCCATTAGGCCGTCATACGGTCACGGATACTAATATCCTCTCGCATTTTCTCTACAACGTCAATTTGACAGTAATCTTTGGTTTCCCTCAAACCGTAGCAATTAGGCTACCATTGAATATTTGAAAAATCATGAGAAAATAACAGCTAGACAGAGACGCGAGAGTCCTTGATGTAGAATCCATGACCCATGCACAAATGGGGTCGGTGGAACAGATTGTGTGAGTGTAATTGTGTCTATGTTTAATGTGCTTGATCAAATGTTAGCAAAGACCAATTTGAAATGCACCATTTTCAAGCTGCATTTGCCCTCAAATTGTCACCACACACAACCCAAATGCATGAAGCGGCACATCCAGCTATTCAATAAAATCAATTGAGTTTGTATAATTGAATATAGTTTTACGTGTCCCACACACATTTCAGTATTACATTTCTTCAACACATTTTGATTTTAGGTGCATTCAAATTTGAGCAACATATACGTTAAACCTATTTTAGTCTCTTATAAAGAACGATTGAATATTTTGCAAAATAGTCCTAATTGGAATAAATGTCTAGCAATGGGGCTTCTCTATGTAAATCAAAGTCTGTGTATATCTTCAATATATGCAGGTATGAGTTCCTGCAAACATCAAAAGTCTCAGTGTAGAAGCATCACACACCCATCCAGTGTCCTGTGTGTAAATCATCCCTCTTACTCCACAGGCCCTGTGTCTCCCTTAGCTGCTGGGATGAACGTGATACAGTGTAACACTCCCACACTCCACCCACAACAGCAACGGCCTCTGCCTCCGGCACGGAGCCGGCCCCGACCCGGCCCAAACCAGGCCCTGGTGAGTCAGCTGGCAGCAGACTGTCTCCTTGAGGCTGCGTTCCAACTGTTAGTTTTCAATCCTTTTCATCTTGTGAATGAGATATGCGGTGAAATCACCTATGTGTGCCGAGGAACATCTGTTCCCCCCCACCCCCCTCCCCTCCCCTTCCTGCATCGCATGAACCACTCCAGAGCTTATTGTTGAGAGGAGAAAATAATGCCTCTTTTTCCCTCCTCTTTCTGATGCCTATGTCAACATTACAATGCAAATTACATTGGGACACGCAGTGTGTGTGTGTGTGGATGTGTGTGTGGGTGTGTGTGTGTATGTGTGTGTGTGTGTCAGTGTATGTGTGTGTGTGTGTCAGTGTATGTGTGTGTGTGTGTGTGTGTGTGTGTGTGTGTGTGTGCGTGTGTGTGTGTGTGTGTGTTGTGTGCCACATGGAGACATGCAAATTAACCAGCCTTCTCACCCCTTTCATTTCATCTCCTTCACACGTCTGGGGATTTATTCTTTTTTACTCTTTTCTTCACATGGCCTCCTTCCTTGTTAACATCCATCGACTTCCTCAAGAAGAGCTTCGTCTAACAAGGTGCACATTGTTTAGAGGGCCATGTTCCCTACTGGCTGCTTCACCGTGTGTATGCGGCACAGAGACGCAGTTATATAATGGTGCACCACACCGGGTGTTTACCGTGCGTTTACATGAGCAACATCTGTGTTGGAGGACTACAGGCTTTGGTCTCCGCTCATGCTATCTACATTATATCGCTTGTCTAACACACAGCTGTGTGATTATGGTGTTTACACTGGGATAACCAAAGGGAAGAAACGCTTGATTTGTGCACGTTTGTGAAGGGCCACTTTAACAAACACATGTCAGTCAATGTGAGAGAAGTACGAGTGAATGTGAGGGACACACATGCACAGTATGTCTCATGTTTGTTTGTGCAATATGTGAGGGAAAGGCATGGATTACATAATGAGATGCTTGTCTGTTCTCATGATACCTGCCTATTATCTTGTCTTCCCTGCCACCCTCCCACTCACGACCTAGGACAAAATGGAAAAGATGGGTTGTCAAATAAACAAAACCAAATTATTTTTCAATTGCACTAACTGGTTCTGTTTCTCTTTAAAACATGTGTTACAGCTGAGGTGTGTTATGTGTGGTGTGTTGTGTGTATGTTTTTTTGTTTTTGTTTGTTTGTTTGTGACTCTCCCCAGGTATTGCCCTCCCCCTGGTTACCGTGGCAGCGAGTGATTGAGTGCACTGGTGCCCAATCGTCCATCAGAACCTTAAGGTTAAAACGCCCCCTAAGAACCATACAGATGGTGCCTGGGGGCCAGGCGGCAGCGCTCAGGCTGTGTGTGCGTTTGTGTGTGTGTGTGTGTGTGTGTGTGTGTGTGTGTGTGTGTGTGTGTGTGGATCATTGTTTGAATAAAACACTTGCGTTGTGGTGGATCGGAGTATCTGTAAGCAGGGACAGTGTTTGCGACTCGTTCCGGTTCTGTTTGTTCCTTTGATTTTTAACAGATAACTTGTTGCTTACATTTAGTATGTCGAGT
>NC_137928.1:5352778-5362778 GCF_963457725.1 Sprattus sprattus
TGGAGTGTCAAGAGCTCTCTTCAGGGTAGACTCAGAAGGCAGCTTGTCATGTGGATGTTATGTCAGTGCAGCCAAACAAAACAGCGTTTTACTTATTTTATCAGGACAGGGAGCTTGATCAAGACCAACCTTTTGTACTCTGAAAGACCTAAACTCTTTATTTTGCTCTGTTTTTGAATGACGAGATAGCTGATCCATCTTGACACATGGTCTATGTCAAAGCTGAGGTGGTGAGCAGGTGGGAACTTTTAACTACAAATACATGAATGGAAAGCTTGAGATAGTTGGCAGTGGTTTTTCAGAAAGGATCTGAAAATGAACACCTTTGTGAATGTACTTTGCATCAGGGTCTACAGCTATGTACATTTTATGAAACAAAACCTCTGAAACTGGTTCCTGATTAATATGTGGGGCAAACAAGATGTAAAATGATGGATGCATGCTCCTTGCATTTCTCATGTTCATAATCCTGTTTAATATAGCACTCTGTTTCTATGGTTGGGTTTTGTTTTTGTTGTTATTTATCAAGGTTATTGTGTTGAGACTTTTCCAAGCAAGAGCTAATTTGTATTTACCGCGAGGCGAGAGGCAAGTTATTCCAGTGCATTATCACAACTGTCGTCTCATGCATGTCAATAGCCTTCATGACAAATATACCAAGTCGCTCCAACCCATCTTGATTCTGCTCTTTTTATTCATGTTGGTGCTTGCATATATACTACACAGTGCTGTGTGCAAATGGGGTAGATTAATCTTCACTGAGAAGCAGTACCCCCCCCTCGCCCAGCCACAAGCAGTTTGTCCCCTGTGTTATATTTCTGTGTTGCGTCTATCCATAGTATCCCTTCAGGGGATGGAAGGGAGATGTACACCTTCGCAGATTGCTCAGTCTTAAGACATACAGAGGCATATTAGCTGCTGTCATTTCACATGTGTTGCTTGTTTTTCCACCCCAGATTGGAAATCAGAAGAGAGAAAGAGAGGAATGGAAAGAGAGAGAGAGAGAGAGAGTGGAAGAGAGAGGAAAGATAGGAGAGATGGTGGGAGGGGGGAAAAAAATCAGTTCCACCTGCCAGCTCCAGCTTGCGGCGGAAACCAATTCTGTTCCAGCCTTGAAACCGATCCCGAGCCACAATATTGACTTATTTATTTATTTACACAGTTTGTCTCAGACCACCAACATGTGTTCAATGGCTGCGCTCCACAGAGGGCCTGTGAGGAGGAGAGCAGCTGGGGATCAAAATAGCCCCCCTGACGGGCAGGCCCTCATAGTACCCCAGCTCCTGTCTCCCCCCGGCACCATCCCTGCACCACCCACACGCAGACAAGCCCAGACTCCCAGCATGCACTACCAGAGAGGGCTAGGAGAGCCGGAACAACTGGAAACCTCTTTGGAGTTACCTGGGATACGAGCTGGTAGTCGTGGGCAACAATATGTTCTTCCTTTGTTTGCTGGTTCTGAGTTCACTGTTGCGTTTGATAATGACGACTGATTTTGTTTGAATTTTTTATTCCAAATATCGTTTCTGTTCTTTGAACGTTAGATCATTTGTGTTTGATGACACATGCATTGACTGTGTCCGTTTGCATCCTAACATCTCGTTTTTAGTTTTTTTAACCCCTAGCTACCTGAAGAATAATTAGGCCTGGTACTACAAGAGGTAATCAGCCATGTGTGTTTGTTAGATAGTTTGTGTGTTTAGCCCCCTATGGACAAGCAATTTAATATCAACTCCCGTGTTACACCAAAAATAAAGATGCCACGGTTAACCAGGTGGCCTCTGGGAGAAGATAGGAGTTCTATTGAGACCCAGGAGCTGCGCTGCGCTGCGGTGGGAGATGCTGCAGGTCTGACTCAGTGGTTTGATAAAAGCTTTAATTAACACAGCATCTCCCCAAACACAGTTCTACCGCCGTGAAAGAGCTGTGCATCAGGGAATAATTAAAGGCCAGTCTATAACTAGATTCAAACACATGTGTCCACACACCTTATCTTAAACTAACATGCCTGCAAATACACACATGTGCACACACACACACACACACACACACATACAAACATACACTGAAGATACAAACTCACTGACGCAGTAATAGTAAGTAAATGGCATGCCATTATAAACACACTCGGCCATATACCCACACACACACACACACACAAGTTGAAGAAAGATAAGGCTGATTTGTTTTGCTTCAAAACATGGCAGCCATACAGCAATGATTAGGAGTCCTGCCTCTTTTACGCCTCCTACCTGATAAGGACTATTACTGTGCCAAAATTAAATTACATTCTGTTGAATACGAGTAATTATTGCTTTTCCAGTAGACACTGGAAGTGCAGTTGTTAAGCGCTACATGAGATAATGCAGAGAATAGAGAGATATAAAAGGACGTTCTGTATGCGTACAATTCATTTAGTACCAGCATAATACATTGCCTTTTTTTAACATGATAAGACTTTAATATGGTATTTTACATTCACAAAGGTGCCTGTCTTAGTAACAGAGATACGCTGATGACATTATTGGTTTTCTGTGGAGCCTCCGATAGGGGTTGACCAGATTGGAGAGAATTACTGTTACAGCTCCACTCAAGCTGTCCTGTGTTGGCAACAGGTTGGATTGCTAAGGTCCCAACTTCAGCGGAGATTGTGTTTACTCCACAAGCTGCCATATCGTGAGTGTACTTGCAGGAAATGCTTTCGTCTGTCTGTCCCCTCTGCTTTTCTTCACTGAATTCACTTCATTCAATTTTCACTGAACTGTTTACCTCTGCCTGTGTCAAATAAAGCATCCCCTTGCTGAGGAGGGAAGATAATTGCATATTGAGCTATCCGGTCGACCATGGTGTTGTGGTGTCTGTGTTGTATCCCCTGAAAGTGAAACCGATGATTTAAAGGTGCAGTGGGTGAGTGTAATCCCATGCAGCCCTGGCTCTGTAAATGGGAAACAAACATTCATCAACACAAACTGATGCCTGCCAATCAGCCTGGTGTTTCAGGATCGCTGAAGGGAGGGCTGTCATTTATTCGGCTGTTGAGCTCAAATATCATCAACCTTTCGCGAAACTGAAACTAAATCGTGGATCTTTAAGAGTCTGAGACTACTGCATTGAAGACAACAGGTGTTCCTATATAAAACCTGGGTGTGTATCAGACAATTATGAAATAAATACACTAACCCACATACTTATTCGCAAAGGCTTCACTGAGCCCTAAGGTGTTTTTGACGTCAGGTGTTTCCCATCCATGGACTCCAGCTGGACAAGGCCGTCCTCCACCTTGATGACCCTTTGACTTTTAAGCAACCATGGGGTCATTTCAGTTATGCTTTCTGAACCCTGTAAAACATGATTAACAAATGTTAAGGGGCATAATTGACCTGTACTTGGTTGGCCAGTCTGGTTGGTCAGCCATCGTCATGCTAGGTCTGCTTTGCCTCTGTTCTTTCGTACCTCCATGCCTGGAGTAAAACTATACTGTAATTGAATAACACTGTTTCTGCTGATGCACACTATCTGTCAGTAGCACGTGGATGTCATCCGATGCTTGACCTCACACTTCAGGAGCAAGCTGTCATTCACTGTACATAGAAAGCAATACTGACACTGATTAAATCTATATTCTACTAAGTAATATTTTAAACAACCCCAGTCAAGTGTGTTGACTACAGCAACACACATAATTCCCGACCCAGGTCCGTTAAGATGACCCCAGGAGAACCATGAGTCAGGTAGATGTCCATCATTGCCTATAGCATAATGTTACAGTATACAGTATAAGGGGTTAGATAACTTATTGAGAATTACACCCTACTGTTTACTTCCTGCCATACGGTTTGCAGTAAGTACCTCAGAGCATTGCAGTATGTACCTCACAGCATTGCTCTCTCCTTTCTAATGGGTCTGGCCTCCACCCACTGTGTGTGTGTGTGTGTGTGTGTGTGTGTGTGTGTGTGTGTGTTTGTGTTTGTGTTGTGTGTGTGTGTGTGTGTGTGTGTGTGTGTGTGTGTGTGTGTGTGTGTGTGTGTGTGTGTGTGTGTGTGTGTGTGTGTGTGTGTGTGTGTGTGTGTGAGTGAAATAAATCAGTGGCAGTTAACTGGTATCAGTTTCCATTCCGGGATTTCCTGGACGTTCCGATGAGGTCAACAACTTTGTAGAGATGTTGGATTATAGAACATGAAGTCGAGGGAAAAAATCATTTCATGCTCTAAGCAATCAGTCAAGTCTAATCCTACAGTCTTACCGATCGTGTACCATTGCTCCATTAGCTTAATCGGCTTCGTCTCTTGTGGCTGTTTTCACCTTCTCAAACCTCTGGCGTTTGTTTTGCAGGTGCTGACCTTCAAAGCAAATGAGCAGAAACTATTACTAATGGCAAACCATCAGTTAATACAAACTGCCAAGGCTTCGCTTGTCATTCAAATATCTATAACATATATAAAAATATTAAAAATACCTTAATAAATATACAAAATATATCAGAATACATCATATATATTCAGTAAAGAATAAATTCACCTATCCAGTTATCAACGTCATCAGTGATGTTGTGGCTGTAGAACCTCTGCTTGATTTTCATCATCATCCTATCTCTCTCCTCAGATAATGCATCCTGTCTCTCTCTCCTCAGAGAATGCATCCTGTCTCTCTCTCCTCAGAGAATGCATCCTGTCTCTCTCTCCTCAGAAAATGCGTCCTGTCTCTCTCTGCTCAGAGAATGCATCCTGTCTCTCTCTCCTCAGATAATGCATCCTGTCTCTCTCTCCTCAGAGAATGTATCCTGTCTCTCTCTCCTCAGAGAATGTATCCTGTCTCTCTCCTCAGAGAATACATCCTGTCTCTCTCTCCTCAGAGAATGCATCCTGTCTCTCTCTCCTCAGAGAATGCATCCTGTCTCTCTCTCCTCAGAGAATGCATCCTGTCTCTCTCTCCTCAGAGAATGCATCCTGTCTCTCTGCTCAGAGAATGCGTCCTGTCTCTCTCTCCTCAGAGAATGCATCCTGTCTCTCTCTCCTCAGAGAATACATCCTGTCTCTCTCTCCTCAGAGAATGCGTCCTGTCTCTCTCTCCTCAGAGAATGCATCCTGTCTCTCTCTCCTCAGAGAATGCATCCTGTCTCTCTGCTCAGAGAATGCATCCTGTCTCTCTCTCCTCAGAGAATGCATCCTGTCTCTCTCTCCTCAGAGAATGCATCCTGTCTTACTTACCGTAACAGCCCAAAACACATAGAGCCCATGGGTAGAGTAATTGTGTATGTAAATGTTTTTAAAAATGTATGTAAATCGGCAAATCAATTATTCAAATGTGTTTAAAATATAAAAACTTTCGACTTTCATAGAAGGCCAAACATGATGTAACATAGTGATTCAGACTTCTGCCCACCCAAGCAGTACATCACTCTGCCCTCCACATATTAAGGTCCTGGAGTCTCTCTTCAAGAGGATGTTCGTCAACAACATAAGGATTTCTGATACCTGTTAAGTCTGTGAGTCCGTTAAGGCAGCCTTGCTCTTGGGAGAGGACTCTGGGTCATGGATTATGGTTCTCTCCATCGATACGGGATGTTTGATCTGTCAGCGATCCCTGAAGGGAGCCAAGCGGATGCCCCAGGGGAAGATCACCAGTCACTGAGATACATTCAGTGGGAGCACAGCGGACAGAAACAGATCATTTTCTCTTAGTTATCGAGTTTGTCCAACAGGGTTCTCCTCTAGCAGAAGTATTATAGCTCTCCCCCAAACAATAGACACAATACAAGGCTAAGATGTCTGTCAATGTGCTCATTTAAAAAACAGTTACTTTACATGTTTTTAGTCCTGACAGTTATTACATTGTCATTGTAATTTGGGGTGTGTAAATGGGTGTGTGTGTGCATGTGTGTGAGTGGGGTGTGTGTGTGGGGGGGGGGGGGGGGGGGTACATAGTTCTATAGTGCACGTGTGCATTTAGGTACGGGATCACAATATAGAATGCCTGTCGATCACATCCATACATGTGACTTGACTTCACTCAGCAAACACGACTTAAAAGAAGGTTAAAAAAATTACAACTAACTCCTCCAGTTTGTTGTTGATTGATTGATTGATTGATTTATTGATTGATTGATTAATCTCTGCTGCTAATCTCTGTTCTTTCATTTCAAAGCACCTCATGCATGTAATGATCGGCTAAGCGACTACATCAGTGTGGGCGCATATCTTATCCCCACGCGTTCAGTGTACTCAGGGAGTCCTCTGTATCTTCAGAAGAGATATAAAAGAAAAGATAAAGGTAAAGAAAGAACAGATTTAAAATAACAAAAACAATACATTTCCCAGGCCCAGCATCTCATTGCTTCCCCGCTCTGTTCTGCCTACACACCAAATTGCATTTTCAATTCCGCCGTATCCCCGCACTTCACTCACCCATGTGTGATGTGTATTGTGCTGCGTGTATGAAATAGTACCCATACATTCTCGCACTCTGTTTCAAATTGTTCTTTCTTTCTCTGTTTATCTTTATGGTTACCAGAACCACATATCTCTCTCTCTCTCTCTCTCTCTCCCCATCTCTCTCTCTCTCTCCCCATCTCTTTCTATCTCTCCCCTTTCACTGGTCTTCTCATTCTCTCTATCATGCTCTGCCTCGCTATGATGACCAGACCCAAGTCTCTTCTATCCCTCCCCTCTCTCTCTTGCTCTATCTAGCAATAGTGATCAGACCCACCTCTCTCTCTCTCTCTCCCTCTCTCTCTCTCTCTCTCTCTCTTGCCCTATCTAGCAATAGCGATCAGACCCACCTCTCTCTCTCTCTCTCTCTTGCTCTATCTAGCAATAGCGATCAGACCCACCTTTCTCTCTCTCTCTCTCTCTCTCTCTTCCTCCCTCTCTCTCTTGCTCCCTCTCTCTCTTGCTCTCTCTATCTCTTCCTCCTGCTCTCTCTCTTCCTCCTGCTCTCTCTCTTGTTCTCCCTCTCTCTCTCTCTCTCTTCCTCTTCCTCTCTCTCTCTCTTCCTCCTGCTCTCTCTCTTGTTCTCCCTCTCTCTCCCTCTCTCTCTCTCTCTCTCTCTCTCTCTCTCTTCCTCCCTCTCCTTCCTCCTTTGTGTAGCTGGGGTGGAGCCCATAGAGGAGCATCTGTTCCCTGAAGGCCTGCACTCCCACACTCTTCTTTATTTATGAACAGGGTTGCGCTGCTCCTTCACAGACATCCAGCTGCAACGCTCCAGCCTCTGCACGCTCTCTCTCGCAAATGCATACGGAAAGAAAGAAACCCTCCTCTGTGGGGCTTAAAGAGGCTGGATATATCTCTTATCACAGTGCATGAGAAACAGTAGCGCTAGTGCAACAGGGCCACTCCTGTCATCATTTAGAGCTTTCAGTGCTGAGCTCCCATCTCACACTCTGCCCCCCCACCCCCACCCCCCCAGTCGCTACCACTTCTGCTGCTACCACCGCCACCACCGCCACCACCTATGCTTGCTACTTACTCAGTGTCACCAGCGCTGGAAAAGCAAATGAAATTGCACCCAAGAGGGAGAATTGGTCCTCCTCTCCATTCTCTCACCCTTGATTGCTTGTTCTATTTTTGCATTACATTGGCGTGGCATTATATACCATGTATATATATATTTTTTTGTTCTTGTATATTGTAGGTGTCTGATGTATACAGTATGTGTGTGTGTGTGTGTGTGTGTGTGTGTGTGTGTGTGTGTGTGTGTGTTTGTGTGTGTATGTGTGTGTTTGTGTTTGCATTTAACAGCATAGTATGAAAAATAGCTCGACAGTACACAGGGAAAGGTGCGGTAGCTCCCAGCACTGAGCTCATATGCTATCATTTCAGAAGCAAATATAATAGATGCTCTCAGTATACCCCTACTGCTTCCCAGTGCTTTTAGGTGCATAAACTCTACCCTTAGCGAGCTTTCCGAGAACAAAGAAAAATGAGTAGCAATTTAGATGATTTTACCACTGCATTCACCACTGGTCATTTCACTTTCAGATTCCTGATAAGCAGGTGTGGATCCTCCATGCTGGGGACCACCCACAAAGAGTGACCAGGGGCAGTGGGTGTGTGTGGGTGTGTGTGTGTGTGTGTGTGTGTGTGTGTGTGTGTGTGTGTTGGGGGGTAGTGTCAGTCTGAGGAGTGGTCAGCTGGCCATTGGGTGGTTCCCAGGTAAATTCCAGCCCGTCTTATCTTTACGTCGATGTGTCCCATAGTAAAATAGTAATGCCTTGTAAGAAATCTCTCTCTTCCTCCATCTCTCTCTCTCTCTCTCTCTCTCTCTCTCTCGGTGGGGATGGGTGACCTTGCTCTGTGTCTTGGGAAAAGAACACAGGGCAGTTCCATCTCATGTGGAGAAATGTTCTCAGAGAAAAGTATTGAGTGACCTCGTCAATCAATCACGCTTCCTCGATCATAGAAGAGAGAAATACATTTCTTTTGTAGGATCAATCCTTTGATGACGATGAGGCTCTGTCTGTTTTTTATTTCACACATCACAACATGCTCTTCCCCACTTCTCCTGTGAGATCTGAAGGACATAGCCCAAAATATGACTCTGAGATCAAAGACACAAAGAACAAGCCAAAAGAATAACTATTGATGAAAAGCATTGAGCGTGTAGCTAAGTACAGTCAGACATGAGGGAACTTTGGTAGCTTGACCCACTGGTGTTTCTCTGATGCCGAGTAACACACACTCTATATCTCTCTATGTTCTTTTGTCTGCTTACTTGCAAAAGCATTTTGAATTTCCAATGTGAATGAATAGCGCCATATACTGCAAATAAACTTGCCTTGCCTTGCTTTGCCTGTATGTACTTCAGAGTTTTGAATAACAATAATAACAATAAGCAAACAAAACAGTCTGTTAAAAACATGCAATATGCAAGTACATGAGCATGACTGTCTGTCCTAGTGACCGGGCAAATTAGTTGAATGAATTAAGATGATCACCGTTAGGAACACAGACTGTCATCTTTACCTGAGGTCACCATCTGACACTCTATTTGAGTCTTTTAATTGTGGCTCTGCTCTTCTATTTGGCCTGTCAAAGGCTGTAATGGTCAATTAAAGGCTGAAATATGAACACACTCACTCGTAGAGTAGATCTATAAACAGGGTGAGATAGTGAGACAGACAGTGAGTAAAACAGTTATTTTTTAATTGCTCATTCATCACCCTCTAATTTGCCTTCCACTGCATAAACACACCTTTCAACTGAAAGACTGCAAAGCCTCGGAGACAGTGATATTTTTTAATTTTTTATTCATTGCTACCCACCTGTCTCGAAAGTGTACACAAGGGCCCACTTCTCTTACAGCTGGAAGGTAAATGAAGAATTATGCTCATTAACTTGTGTCACAAGTGGAAACAAAAAAGTATATTTCTCCCAGAGGTTGTGTTTCCCCAAAACTGTGGCATGGGACTACTATTCAAAAGTACCAAAAAAAAAAGACCATCAGAAAAAGTTTTTCTACGTATATCTGCATTTTGTAAATATTTGTATTAACTTCTTTGATACAGGGCACATGGATTAAAAAACAGGGGACTGGCAAGAATCTCAAAATGATGATTTTGACACATAATCATCCAATAAAATGCAAATTAGTCTGCAGTACAGTCATTGTCAGTGATAACTCCAACTCTAAGATTTCAGCTCCTTGAAAGCCTTGAGACATTCCTTGCATGTAACGTCTGTCTGTAAGCAGCTTTCCATACAGTAGAAACTTGAAGGAAGTGCTTACCTAATGCTGAGCATGTCAACAGGGTTTCCATGACAGCAGTAAACTGTTCCAATTCAGCCTTCAACAATGTCCCAATCTCTCTCACGTGCCATTGCCTTGGGGGATTGGTTTGACATTAGCATGTGTGAGGGAAATATTACACAGCCCATCGTGTTACACAAAAACATGAGGCGGAGAAGGTTGTGCGTGAGGAGGACACTGGAAAGCACTAGAACCTCTCACCCTCCATTAGTCAAGTTGCAATATGCAATATGGGACCATCAGGTGCTAGCCAGAC
>NC_137928.1:5367778-5382778 GCF_963457725.1 Sprattus sprattus
GAGAAACATGTTCCATATGAGATACTCATTTGAAAATGTCTGTGCCCACAAGCGAAATTGTCTTTTTTTTCTTTTTGTAGCTGCGTTAGCTAAGTTTAATCTTCTCTTGTGCGATTACCAAGCCTCCAGCCTAAATCTTCTATCCTCTGAAATTCAATTAGTCTGTGCTTGATACACATCAGTTTATCAATTAAAAACAGTCATTGTCAGAAAAGTGTTAATCTACTTCAGATCTTTCAAATCCCATCATTAACCTGCAACTCATAGTTGTCACTCATGATCACGTATCCGTTTGAAATGTATTTATTTTGTTTTCAAATATGCAATTAAAAATGGATCAGTCAATACCAGCTGTCCTCGTGAAAGTCACCATCAACTTCATATCGCAGAGTCGACTATACATTGTCTTGACACTGCAACCACTGAATTGTCATTTGTGTCTGGAGGTATCTGCCGAACCCATATGGGTTCAGGTGATGGATGCTGTACCAATCTGTCAAAACTTTTTTTCCCTGCCGTTTGATGGAAAGAGTAGTTTCATTTTGACATACTACCTCCCAGTCTGTGCTGTGCACTGTCATCCATCAACACAAAAAATGGAAAGAAAGAAAAAAATCTTGGCCTCAGCTATTTTTCTTAAAAAGTTGGTAAAAAAACTCTGGTCAGAAGTGAGAGCCGACAGGAGATTCCGGGCTATAGAGCTACCCAGACCGTCACAGTCAAATGAGCTGTCACCACGGTAGACATACTCCTCTCCTTACTGAAGAAAGGTGCTTGTAGTTGTGTGCCATTGCTTGGGTCAGCTTTTAAGTATGTTGGTCAGCACCAGATAGTTATTTGCTACTTTCAGGGAACTATACATATATCATATTTCATTTTATATGTATAAAACAATATAAATATGAATCGGTATATTATAAAATGCATAAAAGGCAGACTATAGGGCTTGCTGTAGGGCTCACTATAGGGCTAACTATAGGGCTAACTATAGGGCTAACTATAGGGCTCACAGTAGGGCTCGCTGTAGTGGCGTTTATTCAGAGTGGACAGCTACATTTGTCAAGTTGGGAGAGGGCCTCATTTTGCCACGGCTTTCAGTACCAAGGCTACGAGACGTTACCCTCGCCTGTGTGCTCACATAGCGCCACAGACACAAGGGACCTTGAGGAACTAGCCAACAACGACCGTCAGCGCATCACTGGGCATAGCCTAAGCGGCGCTGCGGCAAACCTTGAAAGACTCTTCAGACAGACAAGAAGCAAGGGTCTTTCTAGTTCAAACTCTTAATCCGCAATGCTTTAGCTACTGAAAAACGTAATTGCATCCTTCCCAAGGAGTGGTGTTCTCCGTCAAATCTGGTATGTAGACAGTACAGCCTGAATTGGGGATGCTGGTCTTCCACACACTGATTGAGGAGTAGATGTAAACTGCAGTGCTTCAGTGTGCTCATGGAGCTCTGTGATTAAAGCCCAGTCCGAATCCCCTGTGCCCTTTAATCATTCACTAAACACATTTTCACTGGGTGTTCTATGGACTATTCAGAGCGGCCCACTCCTTCTCCTCTTCTTCCTCCTCCTTCACTTCCTCATACTCCTTCTCTTCTTCTCTTCCCTCCCTTGTTTCCTCAGCTCACCTGATTTAACCTCCGCAGGCTGTTTGTAAGCGGCTGAAGTGTGTCTGTGCAAGGCGGGCAGGCAGGCAGGCAGGCATGCAGGTAGGGAGTGCAAAGATCAAAGGTGGAGGCTTTGGGGACCAAGCGGTGATTCTCACAGCACGCCGCTGCGGCCTGGGTCCTGGCCTCCTGTTCACGGCCAGATTAAGCCTTTTTGAAGTGAATGGGTATGAAGCGAGGCCCGGAATAGAGGCACAATTTGGAGAGGATCTGGCCTTGGAGAGGTGTGTAAATGCTCCAACTCGTGGGGTTATCAGCAGCTGAGAGGGTCTCAGAAAATACAGGGCTTGAGAGGTATTTTACAAGTCATTATGGAGTTTTTGACTAAACTAGCAAAATAACTAGCTGAAGGGCTTGCCCAGCAAATACCCACCATATCACAGATGGCTCTGATGAAAGCTGGCTGGCTAGTGGGAACGGCGTGTGAGCTTGACATCTGCTTGAAGTGGCCAAATATCATCCAAATTAATTTGATGAAATCTAGTTCTCTACAAAATGGAGTATTTGAGGAAATCTAGCCTCCCACAAAAAATTGAATATGTGTGCATAATGTTGCTTTGCACATCACGTTCACACACAATATTTAACACTGCCTGGAATTCATAGCACAGATCATTGTTTATCAAGTTTATCAAAAGTGTTAGTTAGTAAAAAGCAAATTTTAGACTACAGCACTAATAATCAAGGATGTGTATCATGTATGTTTTACATGCGACGGTTTGTGAACTATGTCACCATATTGTATTAAGCATGGAAGACTTTCTTCACTGTGTTGATTTGCTCATCTGTTGTATTCATCGATACTGAATATTCATTTATGGTGTGAAGGTGTTTTATCTCTGTTCTGGGTGTAGTCTGCACCATCGGGGTTTATCATGTATTTGTGGTAATTATTCCTCTGTGCTGTCGTCAGTGCCAGTAGATTCTGAGAGAGTCAACTGGATAGTGTTAAGAGGATTTTTTTTATGTGTATTAAATAGTAGTGAGTGTTTTTGTTATTTTCAAAAATGGTTGGGAAAAGGGATGCAAATTATCAGGCTGAAGTTGAGACCCATGATGAGAGAAGGGCTCCCACTTGACCTGGTATTTTCATGGAGTGGTCTTCTGGTTATACAACTAAAATGGCTGAAAATATTCTCCACAACTATTTGCAGTCAGTTCTGTAGTCATGGCTCTGAACCTTTGGTCATTGGTTTCCTCTGAATGTAATTTGTGTGATTTATAGAACTTACTTTAACCTCCTAATAAAGTAATAAATTTTATATTTTGATAATTATAAATGACAGAGTTATTGTGTTCTTTAATATCATGGTAATCATCCCCACCACTTGTTCTTCTTCCCACAGTAACATTTTATAATTTGAAGCTGCAGTTTTAATGAGAAACATAGAAACATACTAAAAACTACGAAGCTGCAATGCCAAGTTCATTTTTCAGTTATTTAGATCAAAAAGAAGGTTATTGGTAAGTTCCTGTCTCTCTCACTCTCTCTTTCTGTCTCTTACACACTTAAACTTACACAACACACACACACACACACACACACACACACACACACACACACACACACACACACACACACACACACACACACACACACACGGCTGGGTTTCTAGAAAAATCCCCCTGTTTTATATCCCTGATCTACATATGTGCTTTGTAAGCTATGTGGAGGGCAAAGAATGGATAACAATAGCTTTAAAACCATGGCAGGGGGCAGAAGTAACGTTGCAACGAATGATCCACCCCACAATCTGAAAAGATGATGAAGAGACAAAACCTTCTGAAAATAAATGTTGCTTATCCTCTCCTGGGCCGGTGGGCATTTCTTAAGGCACTTAGTTGAGACGAGGCTCTTTAACTGTGTGTCAGTTTGAAAGGTATGCTCTTCCTGTCTGTCCCTGAGGTCTGAGATCTGAGGGCGATATGCATTTTGGTGCATACACACACACACACACACACACACACACACACACACACACACACACACACACACACACACACACACACACACACACACACACACACACACACACACACACACACACACACACACACACACATATACACAAATTCCTAGTTCTGATGAGTAACACAAGGAACATATTAGCAGGACCATGGGGACCTCCCTTAGGCAGACCTGAGCCACAATGGAACATACAGTATATGTCATAAACATTAGCAGAAAAGGCTGCTGGCATACATAATTGACCCCAATGGGATGGAGCATTTGATGACAACAATAGGAAGAAAGAGGGATATATATAGTGAATTGTAAATACCCCCTCGAGTCATCCCTTCTTTCCTAGTCTGTATAGAAACCAGCCAAAACTAGTTTGGTCATACGCCTGTCTCCATGTGTCTTTCACTGAAATAATGGGACTGTATGTGTGATATGAGTTGGGTGTGTAGTAAGAAGGGACGGCACCCCCCGTAGAGCTTTGGATATGTTGCTTGACCCTTGTGGTGATTCCCCTGGTGCAATGGATGAAGCTGCAATCTCACACCTGAACATTTGTACCGCACCTCATCTCTATCAACGTCTGTCTTTCTTTTTCTCTCATGTCTATCACCTTCTCTCTTTCTTTCTCTCTCAGCCACCTCATCTCTTCCCTTCCCAAAGTTAAGCTTTGCAGTGTTTTTATGTTTTTCTTTGTTAGTGAAGAAAGTAAACATGGGGTCAATTCATTTTTAAATGCAAATGATACCGGTCTCCGCTATGATAATCTTGCAATGAAAATATATAGTGGAGCCTAATTTTAAGATATATTTCAACCCTATTTCAACACAAACTGAATAGAATGAAAACCATTTAAGCATTTTAAAGTGTATTACTCTGACTAATGGATGGATGGAATTAATGTTAGCTAACTCGCTAGCTAGTTCATTCACTCAAGTGAAACTAACTTGCCCGTATATCACGATGGACGGCCACCTTTTTTAACATGATACAGGAAGTATTGGAATAGGACAGCAGCTATTTGTCAGATGATGTCTGGGGATAAATAGCATTTAACTACATGCTGTCCCACAGTGGAATTGTCCAGTTACCTGTATCATGCTCAGGGGATTCAGCTGCCTGGCTGGTTTGTTGGGATCCTCAAAGAATCACAGTGTTGAGCAAAGACTCTGTAGTAACGACAGGGTCATTCACTCCACCCACACTAAATCACTGAAGCCGGTAATCAGATGAGAAAGTAGGTTATCTTGGGATCGTACACTATCTTTTCAGCACCAAAGTGGAGTTATTTTAAGGCAATTATTTTACTTCTAGTATACGATACAACAAATTCAGAGGACCGGACCTCAGTGACCTCAATGGTGGGTATGACCATGCACATGCACACACACACACACACACACACACGCACACACACACACACACACACACACACACACACACACTTTCATTGTGACAGTGAAAATACAACTCTTTCTTTTTCTTTATTTCTGTCTCTGTCTACAAAAAATATAGCTTGTTAGGATCTCATTCTCTCCGTCTGGAAATTTCTTATTTACTATATCACCCACTGCAACTTCCAGTCTTTGTAATGCAACTCTAGTTTGCTGTGACAGCTTCTCATTATTGTCTCATTAGTGCTGTTCTCGCCTACTATGTGTAATTACATCAAAGACATTTAAAGCTATGTATCCGTCATAAATACTATGGACTATTGCGTTGCTATTACTCATGAATCCACATCAGTGTATTAATATTTTGAAATATCTTTTTTTCATTATTTGTTTCATTAGTGATGTTCTCACCTACTTTGTGTAATTATATATTTCTGCCTAATACATTTGAAGCCATGCATCTTTCATAAATGCAATGGACTATCTTATTACTATCTTTCATGAATCCACATGCATGTGTAGTTATTTTTAAATCTTGTGGCTAAATGTGCTTTTGTTTCTTTCTTGTGTCAGCGCCACAAAGCCTCCAGTGTCTCTAGTGACTTGAATGGGCATGTAGCATTAGCATTAGCAAACTAGCACATATCAGCACAGGCATGCTTTCTTTTCCTGTTTTCTTCCATTCAACTGGGCTCTATTTTAAGGGTGACGATGTTGTGTTAGTACTTGTTAGTACTTGTTGTTGTGAGTGTGAGCAGCTACGCTCAAAAAGCCATGCCAGCTAGCGCCTTCATTAGCACCTCATTTGAGGTGTTCAAGGATGACTGTTGCCATCCACATAGCACTGTTACCTGCTGGTTTACAAAACATGCTAGCAGCCGAGACTCATTGCACATACTAAGACGAGCCGTGAGAAAATTGAGCCCTGAATAGAGCTGGAATCTCTATAAGCTCTATGTAATGTATCAGTAATGTATATCAGTCATGTCAGCAAATGTATATTTTTATATGTGTGTGTGTGTGTGTGTGTGTGTGTACCAGTAGCTGACTACTAAATAATGACCAAGAAACAAGTAATGTCCCTGAGGACATGAACTCAGAAAAGGTTTATTATTTGAAAGGTGTAAAGGGTAAACACTGAAATTATATCCTAGTTTCGATATGTTGTTGTTCAGGTTCGAATTGCTCAAAAGAAATGTTATCACAATCTCTGTTTTTTGTCTACATCAGTGATTTTATATGAACTTCAGACTGACATACATTATTACAGTCTAAATCATAGTGTAGAAATTGCACTCTGTCCTGCCTGGCAGTCATATGATGAGTACTGCTGCTTGTGAGTATTTACAGTTGGCTTCTTCCGAGCGTATCCTTAGAGAGCGGGCCGTCACAAGATCCATCATGATGACAGCGTCGTCCCGCCCCGATCTCTAACTGATTATGTTTGCATCTGTGCACATCTGCTCCTCGAGGAAACGTGACCAGCGCTGTCTAATCGGAGGGCCAGCGGACAGACGCCCAAGCCTGTTTGGGCAGCCGTTAACTTTAACCGATAACTGCTCTTGCTTTTCTTTTGTATTATTTTCTTATTCTTTCTTATTCTTTCACTCTCGAGGGGTTAATCAGTTGAACTCAGGGCCAGTTAGGAGCGGGATCATTTTAAAAAGGCCTGTCAGTATTGCCGTATAGGATGTTCTCTTAATCCAAAACAAATGTGTTTAAATTCTCCTTTGACAGATTGTTTTTAATTGAATTTTGAATTGTTCTTGCATAAAAGGGAAAAAGCTAGATAGATAGATAGATATATAGGTAGATAGATAGATAGATATTGCATTGAGACTCAAGGGATAAGCCTCCTCTTCAGGCACAGAGGGGAGTCATTATATCTTGCTGTCGCGGTTGACAGGAATGGCTTCCTGTAGCCGTCCTTATTAGAGCGCAGTTGAATGAGCCTCCAACGGAAAACACTCTGCTGTCTGACCAGTAGGTCGTGCAGGGGAAGTGTTGTACATTATGTTGAGCAGTCTGTGCAACATCCTTCTCTCCAAAACCAATTCTGGGGGCTCCAGAGCAGTCCCCAGCACATAGCAGTCCCCAGCACAGAGCAGTCCCCAGCATAGAGCAATCCCCAGCACAGAGCAATCCCCAGCACAGAGCAGTCCCCAGCATAGAGCAGTCCCCAGCACAGAGCAGTCCCCAGCACAGAGCAGTCCCCAGCACAGAGCAGTCCCCAGGATAGAGCAGTCCCCAGCACGGAGCAGTCCCCAGCACAGAGCAGTCCCCAGCACCGAGCAGTCCCGAGCACAGAGCAGTACCCAGCAACGACCAGTTCCCAGCACAGAGCCCTCCCCAGCACATAACAGTCCCCAGCACGGAGCAGTCCCCTGCATAGAGCAGTCCCCAGCACAGAGCAGTCCTCAGTAGAGAGCCAGCCTTCTTTATCAGCGTGTTCAGTTTCTGAGAGTTACTGGCTCTGATGCTGCTGCCCAAACAAATGGTTGCAAATAAATTTGCACTTGCCACAGCAGGCTGGTAAAAGATCTTGCAGCACACATTGGAGTGCTTAAGCTTCCTCAAGAAGTACAGTCTGCCACCCTTCCTGTAGACAGCCTCAGGGTTACATATCCTGTCCAGTCTGTTGTCAAGGTGAACAACCAGGCATCTGTAGTCCTCCATCACCTTCACCTCTTCTCCCAGGATGGAAATGGTGTTTAGCTCAGTCCTGGTCCTTCTAGACTCTGCAACCATCTCCTTTGTCTTGGCCACATTTACTGTACGTAAACGGGCGGTACAGGCGTCCCTCAGCCTGATTGGCCTTCACCTTCAACCCTGATGTGAACGTCTTCATTCCCAACCACACATCCCTCCATTTGTTTTGCTGGAGCTTGTTCTCCAGCTTTGGCCTAGATGCCACCTTCCTCTCTCTCTCCCTCCCTCCTCTCTCTCTCCCTCCCTCCTCTCTGTTCCCCTCCCTCCTCTCTCTTTCTCTCCCTTCTTTTCTCTCTGTCTCTCTCCCTTCTATCTATCTCTCTCCCTCTCTCTCTCCCTGTCTCTCTCTCTAAGTCTCCCTCTATACACTTTTCAGTAATTCAGTGCTCAAAGGCCCAGTGGCACAAAGGAGGTGAAAGAGTTGAGCTGGATGAAACCCCTCTGCTGTCTCTTTATGTGACCTCGCCGGAGACCTTTATTATTTATCTGTCTGCTTAGAATCAACACTCCCCTTCCGAGGGACTCTCACTCTCGGCATCGCCACGGTTTTTAGCCATTAAGAACTTGCCTCGGAGAAGTATGCTGAAATCCCACTGGTCAGACGGCCGTCCATGTGCTTTTGGCATTCTTATGCGTGAACGGCTCTAGCCAGGCTCTTCAACCCAGAGTTCACAGAGAGTTCATTACGAGTACAACAATGGGTATCAAGTAGACTGGTCTAGTCCTTGTTCAGAAACTCCCGTAGTGCAATTAAGAGCTTTTGTTCGGTGCTGAAAATTTGTATGAAGTGTGTTTTTTCATCCATCCAGCCATTTGGGGTGAATACAAACTCAGAAACCAAATGTCAGTGCAATTAGCATAGCATTAGCATATTCATTCCCTACCTGTAGTTTTTTGTTGACGCTCTCCAGAATAACGAGTGAACAATTAGGCATGAAGAGGCCATCAGACTGATGCCTTGACCAACCAAATGATAAGGAACTGATTGGCAGCACACACACGCACACACACACACACACGTGGTCTAGTGCACAGTGCCTTTGGAAGCGAGGGTGGGTGGGTAATGGGACGTAATGAGATCTTTTTGACTGAGCAAAGTGCCAAAGCGGCAGAGGGAGAGGGAGAAAGATGGAGGGAGAGAAAAGGGAGACAGAGAGAAAGAGGGAGGGAGAAAAAAGGGAGAGAGAGAGAGAGAGAGAGAGAGAGAAAAAGGGAGGGAGAGAAAAGGGAGCGAGTGAAAGAAAGAGGGAGGAGGGTGACAAAGAGGAAGGGAGAGAGAGAGAGAGTGTTTCCCATCAGGGTTGTTTGAGGAAAGGGCTAAGATGAGCTAATGTCCTGTCTCATTCTCTCTCTCATCTTCACGCGCGTCTCTTTCTCGCTCTCATCTTCACGAGCGTAACGCATCAATCAGGAGAGGCTGTGACTCCTTCACAGAAGCCTTGGCCTGCGCCCGTATGACAAATGGGCGGCAATGAGCCATAGGAAGGCTTCAGAAGTAGGAACAACTTCTCATTTTAAATGTTTGCATTGACATTGTTTGCAACACACAAAATATAATAGACAAAACACCTGGATGTTACCTTAACAACAGGACAACAGGGATAGTGCAGACGTACTGAAGTACTGGTTAATCCATAGCTTATGAATATTAAATTTGCTTTTACTTGGTGCACTTAACTATTTCATAAACAAAGTGCTTGAGTCTGAGCTAAATGATGGTAATAGGCCCAGTTAAACAGCCCTCCAGTTTTCAATACGCCTTTAGAATATATGTAATCAAGCATTTCATATCTGCAATACGCCTTTAGAATATATCTAATCAGGCATTATATATCTGATACGGCCAGCAGGCACAAGTGGGTTCCCCTAATTAAACGTCTATGATGATATAAAGTCATGTGATCATAATTGTCTGAAGCACATACACCTTCAAGCAACCCTGTGTACTACACTTGAACTCTCTCTCTCTCTCCTTCTCTCTCTCTCTCTCTCTCTCTCTCACTCTCTCCTTCTCCCCGCCTCTCTCTCTCTCCTTCTCCCCGCCTCTCTCTTTCCCTCTTGTACACAATTTAAACATTCAGTCTTTGAGAGAGAAAGAGAGGAGGAGAAAGAGAGATGGAGAGAGAGAGAGAGGACGAGAAAGAGATATGGAGAGAAAGAGAGAGAGATGGAGAGAGAATGGGTCTTCCATGCAGTCAAAGGACACTGCTTGAGAATGAGACATTTCTAGGTTTATAGATCAGTTGTATAGATCAGAGGTCTGGCTCAGATATGGGATGGATCCAGAAATAACTCCTAATTAGGGCTTAGTGTAGGGCCAGAGGAGAGACTAGCCTCATCTAGCATCATCTAGTCTCAAGCAGTCTCATCTAGCCTCATGTAGTCTCGAGCAGTCTCATCTAGCCTCATCTAGTTTCACCTAGTCTCATCTAATCTCATTGAGTCTCAAGTAGTCTCACCTAGTCTCATAGTCTCATCTAGTCTTGAGCAGTCTCATCTAGCCTCATTTAGTCTCAAGTAGTCTCATGTAGCCAATGGGACGTACAGTAAGATTTCCTGCTGATTATCTGTCAGCTTATTTCTTTATGCAACAGACAGTGTGTCATTATTACTAACCAACCACATAGAGGTCCAACAGGCCCATGACATAAAGCAGAGTTACTTGTGTTCTTCTATGGGATTTATAAAAAGAATAAAAAATAAAAAAGATTGTCTTGCTGTATGTTATGCCACTAATTACAGTCCAATTTATCAAAGCAAGTGATTGAGTTGAGATTTCAAATTCATTCAAGAATAATTTATAATCATTTCAGTGTTAGCTCTCCATCTTCAGTTAAGTTAATTAAACATCAACAGCTGGCAGTGTAACAAACGCTGATTACCTTGATTAACCAATGAGAACGGAGCTGTACACAAAATGTGTGGTGTTGCTTTCGCACGTCCATTACGGGCATTACTCCATGGCACATTTGGCGATTTTCGAACTCTCTGCTGCTTGGACGAGGGTGAGGATTGCGCTGCATTCATTTCAGACTCTCTCATCATAAGTTATCAGTGCGAGGGCAGGGCCCAGACAAGGCCGGAGCTGCCATCAATAATGCTCTAGGTTGTCAAAGGGTAAAAATGCTGGTGCACCTTTGTGTGTGTTTGATAAGGCACAGTAATCCTCTTCTCTCCATTTGAAGTCCAGACCATGGCTAGATAAGCATCTAGCCAACACACCATCCACAGCAATCTGAATTACAAGCCACAGGACGGGCCAATCCCCCCCCCCTACTCTCTATCTCCTCTTATTTCTCTCTCTCTCTACATCCCTCTCTCTCTCGTTACATCCCTCTCTCTCCCTATTTTTTTCTATCTCTCTCTGTCTCTCTCTACATCCCTCTCTCTCCCTCTTTCTCTCTATCTCTCTGACTCTTACTCTCTCCCTTTCTCTGTCTACGAGGGGAGTTTGAAAAATCTTTTAGTGCCCAGCGATCGGTGTGAAATATTCCCCTGGTGCGGTGCGGTATCGCCAGATTCTCATTTATGCTGGAGGCAGCCCTTCATTCCCCACCAGTTACAGGAGCGCTGTCCGTGGCACGAATACATGATTTTAAAAACACCCTTTTTCTCCCAAGAGGGTCTTTTCTTTTTTAACAGTGGCTTTTCTTACAAACAGAGTTTTATGCTAAACTGTATCCAGTGTTGTGACACACTGTATAGGCTCTAAGAGGAAAAGGCCAGTGTCACCTGCCATTTGCAAAATGATTCCCAAATCAAACAAAACCCACAAATTGCTTTTCCTGTTAAAACCAAATTGTAGGCGCAGAAGGAGCTACCCATGTATGACTCATAGAAGCCTTGGCGGCACATACAGTACAAGTGTTCCTGTGGCTCTACTCGTCGAGCTCCCGGCAGAGCATGGATCATGGATTCAACACCCAGGAAACACACATACTTACACACACTTATCTATGCTGCACCATGAGGCGCTTTGGGTAAAAGCGTCAGCCATGTGAATAAATGTCATGTAAATGCAAGAAAGAAAAAAAAGATGATGCTCTCTCCACCTCCACAGATAATAGCCACCGTCATTTACCAGGGAAGGGACCCAGAGAGGTTTTTTTCAAAGCAAATTGCAGTTGCCAGATGTGGGCCTCATCTGGGCCGGATCCGCTTCAAAGTCGGCAGCTGTTCGGGGGACAGGATGAGGCATTAACACGAGGCACAATGACATTTATGGGAGGAGACTGTGCATAAATTACAGCATACTTAATCAGCACAGGCAAGTGACTGAGCGTGTGAGTGTGTGTGTATGTGTGTGTTTGTGTGTGTGTGTGTGTGTGTGTGTGTGTTTTCCAAACCTGAGAAATATATAAATAAATAAATAAATAAGGTGTTGCCATTTAATTTTGCATGCGCAATTAACTACCTCAAAGCAGAGAGTGTGTGTGTGTGTGTGTGTGTGTGTGTGTGTGTGTGTGTGTGTGTGTGTGTCTGGGGCTGCATTCCTGACTGCCATAAGGTGGCCTCAATTAGGCTTCCTGGATCACACGAAGCTGCTCTGCCAAGCGTGTGTGTTTGAGTCGCTGGGCAGATGCTTTTAGCTAAGCTACGTGACGGTGGGCTGTGGCCCAGGCAGCTTCTCATCAACTGCTTGTCACGTAGAACCCAAGAACTGTAGAGTTCAACCTGGGAGGGAAAGCACTGCCAACACAAAGGACACGTGTGCAATTTCTAGGGAGCATATGTCCTCATTTCAGCATCTCATTATCCGTCACTTTGGATGAGAGTGTCATGCAGGTTGGATAAATGTAAACGTAAGAATTCCCAAGCGCAAGTAGCTTCTCCATAAAGAGATTGATGAGAATGCAACAGATGAAATGGTGTCAGGTAGAAGTCCCAGATCAGTGTTTTGGAACCAGGGAACCATCTATTTCCCTCCTATGTGGAATCCTGTGGAGAACATCAGGAAAAACAGCCCCAGGTTATTCTATCAACGGCTGCTCTTGATCCCAACAGCATAGTCTAAGAGAAAAACACATGGCTACTCTCTCTCTCACGCACACACACACACACACAAATAAACACACACACACACACACACACACACACACACATTCATAAATACTTACACACACTCATAAACACACATGCAGAGAGAGCTAGTCAAATGTGCTTTTGAGCAGAGAAGTTTTTATTTTATCGGGGGGGGGGGGGGGGGCTGAGTCATGCGGTCTGACCTCGGAGTGGAGCTAGCATGGCCAAATAAGACACACACACACACACACACACACATGTACACACACACACACACACACACACACACACACACACAGTCATGAGGTCTGACCTCGGAGTGGAGCTAGCATGTCCAAATAAGCATGAGCAACTGACCCAGGACGACCACATCGCTCCGCTGAGGCCATTACGGTGCAGGCTTCGCTTCTTCAGCCTCATCATTTGACCGCCCGTATCACCAACAGGCCGCCTCCGCCGAGGAGGGAAGCACCTGACCTGTGTGATACTGTTCACGTGTGAGTGGCTATCGAATGCGGGAGCCAAGAGTCATTTTGAAGAAAGGCCACCCATGTAGATACATTTGTGGCTGTGTGTGTATGTGTGTGTGTGTGTGTGCATTTCTTTCAGTTTTTCTCCCCGTTCATTTCTGTAACAACTCAACTTGTTTGTGTGTATCTGTTTGTTTTTAAACAGCACAGAAACACAAACATGGAGGCAGGAGACATCTTCCCTCTTCAGGCTCGCAAGGGCCGCTTAGCTGCTGTGTGTCTCCCACACTCACATGTGTGTGTGTGTTTGGGTGTGTGTGTGTGTGTGTGTGTGTGTGTGTGTGAGTAGATGTGTGGATGTGTGTGTGTGTGTGTGTGTGTGTGTGTGTGTGTGTGTGTGTGTGTTTGTGTGTGTGTGTGTGTGTGTGTGGATGTGTGTGTTGCTGTGTGTGTGTGTGTGTGTGTGTGTGTGTGTGTGTAGATGTGTGGATGTGTGTGTTGCTGTGTGTCTCCCACACGTCACGTTTGCTGCAGTGAGTCCATTTAAAGCTATCACCCCTCAGTGCCTTCCTTCTGATTACTCAAGATGAGGCATCTCTCTACCGACCTCCTTCCTGCTCTCTCTCTCCCTCTCTCTCTCTCTCTCTCTCTTTCTGTGGCTCTCCCTCTATCTCTCTCTCTCTCTCTTTCTATCTCTCTCTCTCTTTCTGTGGCCCTCCCTCTATCTCTCTCTCTCTCTCTTTCTCTCTCTCTCTCTCTTTCTTTCTGTGGCCCTCCCTCTATCTCTCTCTCTGTTCCTGCCGAAATGTCGATCCGTCGCCCCATGATTACTTTGACACAAACAAGAGCGAGAACAAGGGTTTGGCGAATGATGTGGGAAGCACAGTGCCTCTGACATGACACGCCGTTCCTCCCCCTTCCCCTCCCCTCCCCTCCCCTGCCCTCTCCCTCCCCTCCCCTCTCTACCCCTCCTCTCTCTACCACTCAGCGGTCCTCCCAGTTTAACCTCAACGCCTCGCATGATGACAGCCTCTCTCCTCATCCTATTTATGAGGCTGAGGCGTCGGGGAAGGGGAAGGAGTGGGAGATTAATTCCCATGCCAGAGAAAGTCATCATGGGGAAATAACCGGGTGGTTTGTCGTTATTCTGATATACAAGGGGGTCGGGAGGTTTGGATGGGGTGGGTGAGGGGTGAGGAGGGGGGTCTCTCTGTTCACTGCATTTTTATGACCTCGAGGAGTGTTAAATCCGCTGTGAACGAATCAAAAACAGAATTTTAAATTGAATTGCGACCCAATATCTCGTAATTAAATCCAGTGCTTTCAAGACATTGCGCATTGCCGGTGTGTGTGTTTGTGTGTGTCAAATGAAATGTTTTATTTAACTGTTTGTTGCTGTTTTTTCTGCTCTAACTGAATAGGTAGTTCATTCTCTCTCTTTCGCTCTCCATCTCTCTCTCTCTCTCTCTCTCTCCATCTCTCTCTCTCTCTCTCTCTCTCCATCTCTCTCTCTCTCCATCTCTCTCTCTCTCTCTCTTGATATTATAGTTCATATGAAGTAGCCCATTTGAGGAGATGGCCTGGTGATGACTCTCTATATTTTTCTTTCCTTTCTCTTTCTCTCTGCCCACCAACCCCCACCCCCCACCCAGCCCCTCCATACAGCTCAGTCTATTTGCAGGCGTGGCCTAGCAATGATACTCTGTTGGCAGGGGACAGAGTCAGCTGCACAGTACGTTATAGGTCAGGGGCAAACACAGCGGGATCAGGTCT
>NC_137928.1:5385278-5390278 GCF_963457725.1 Sprattus sprattus
CCCAGGTGTTACGGAGTTGTGTGATTTAATTCTCGCTGGCCCCCGCTGCTGCCGTGACTGGAGCTCACTTTTCATCTGGGCCTAATCTGATTATGATTTTATGGCTTCAGCCACCGAGGGGATTGGATCGAGTCTTTAGGGAACACACTGAGCTGCAAAATAGATTTCCTCGCGAGCAAATAAGGAAACGGAGGAGATATGAGTCTGCCGTGGCCTTTCCTTTAGAGAAGGTTGTCCTTGAATCATTACAGCTATTTTCGCTGTCATTATATTTAGCTTAGTACTCCTAATGGTGTCTGATAGCGGTAACCACCGTTGTTTAAGGACTCAGATGGTTCGAGTCTAATGACATCCAATTAACCATAGCCTGGAGAGCCACTTATTTATTCCACATTACATACATGATTGTGTGGTTCATGGAGCATGGGGAAGCAGGCTATATGTACCAGAGACAGCCCAGTACGAGAATTAGATTATCTCAACTAACATATGACACTTCTTCTAAAAAAACACAATAGTAGAGTCTTCCTCTGCAGGCCATTGGGGATAAATGAGTGCTTATCAGTCCACACCATTGCAGGCCTACTGACTCCACACTGCCAGGGGAAGCGCATTGTTTAAAGTAATGAATTTATTTGCCACATCGCTGGTTAATTCTTTAGGGTTTACGGCTATAGGCAATCAATCTCTTTTGGTGTTTCCTCTGAAGTTTGTCGTGACAACTTTCATTGGTTGTGTTGGTGACGGGGGCCGCAGTCCTGTGGGGACCCTAGTCACTACAGTGGACACTGTGGTACCTGAGAGTGATCTCTGTATGAAACGAATCACAGAGAGGCTGATAGAAAGGGCTGCTAAACAGCCGGAAAAGGAAGGTAATGTCTTCAAAGGAATTCATGGAATTGAGATCATCAGGCCTTATGCAATAGGTTGAAATGCCTTGATATGGTGATTTATTCGCTTAGCATAACAAAACGTATTATAGGGCATATACTCAACCTGTTTTTGCTCAGACAAAAATAAAAAATACAAACAAAATATTTTATATTATGGTATTATGAAATAGGTTAATACATTTACAACAACAACAATAATAATAAGAGTAATAATAATAACAACAACAACAATAATAATAATAGTAGATACAAATAAATAATTAAAAATAAACTGGTAATTTGCCTCTTTGAGGATACTCCTGTGACTAGGAGGGGAGACAGCGTCCACATGGCTCCAAAGGTCAGGCTGTGAAGAGCACACAGACACACACACAGACACGCACACATACACACACACACACACACACACACACACACACACTGAAATATACATGCACAAACAGGTACACACCTACACACACAAACCCACATTTACACACAGGCTGAATTACTCATGCACATATTTCCACACACATACAGTATATACTGGCAGGCAGGTGCCATGCCCAATCTCTAATTTACACATGCATAAACAGCTGTGCACATATGATAAACACACATGCACAAAACTGTATCCATCTCAAACATGCACTCACATGCACTGACAAAGACACACTTAAACACACTCTGAAACCCACACACGCCATGAAAGTACACAGCCAGTGTGTGTGTCAGTCTGTGTGTGTGTGTGTATACGTGCAGATATAAGTGTGTGTGTGTGTGTGTGTGTGTGTGTGTTTGTGTGTGCCCCACCACACTTTATTTCATGCCAGAAACAAGGGCAGGGGAAGGTGGAGGGAGGGAGGGGTTAAGTCCACAGGGCTGGAAATGGCTGACACTGGCTGACATCAGCCCATATACTGTATGTAGCCCATCAGCAGTCTCATGGTATCGTTCACCAGGGGTCTCATGGTATCGTTCACCAGGGCCTCCCCGATCCGACATGGAGCAACTCAAGCAGCCGGAGGTGCCTATCTGTCTAACATTCCCAATCCCATGCGTTATGAAATAGAGCTATCATCACTGAAACACCTTCCTTCAGAGGAGGAAGGAGCTCTTTGAGGCAGAGCTGTCAGGATAGAGGAGAGAGGAGAGCCCCCCCCCCCCCCACCACTACCTCCCAGAGCTGGCACTCCTGGGCTCCCCCTGCTCTCGGACGTGGATAAATATTAATAATGGCTCATTTCAAGAGGCGTCTTCTGTGGGGCTGACGTGAGCAAAACATCCGGCTGCACATCTCGGCAGGCGTGATTGACAGGTTTGGACATTCTCTCCCCGGTTTGCCTGCCGGTCAGCTGGCGGCTCACCTGTCAGGCTCTCAAGAAAGGCGCAGACGGAGAAAGAGAGAGAGAGAGACAGAGAGAGCGCGAGAGAGAGAGAGAGAGAGAGAGAGAGAGAGAGAGAGAACAGAGAGGGAAGAGGATGAGACAAAAAGAGAAAAAAAACAGAGGAGGGAGGGAGAAGACGAAAGGAAGCAGAGATACAGAGAAGGAGGGTGAGAGAGAGAAAGAGTTCCGGGAACAGAGATGTAGAGAGAGAGAGAGAGAGAGAGAGAGATCAGAAATGTAGAGAAAGGGTAAGAGAGAGAAAGAGAGTTACGGACATAGAGAACAGAGATGTGCAGAAAGGGTGAGAGAGAAGAGCACTAGATAGCGCGAGAGAGAGACACAGACAGAGACAGAGAAGCACAAAGAGTAGAAAGCCAAGGGAAAGAGAGAGAGAGAGTGAGAGAGAGGGAGGGGAAAGAGAGAGAGAGAGAGAGAGAGAGAGAGCGAGCGGTGAGCTGCGGGCACAGTGGTGGCAGCAGATTGGCGCAGTGACTGACAGATTGAGGCATTAGGATTCAGATCCAGGCCGGCCCTTTGATATCTCCTAGCCGCAAGCCCACAGGGTTCCGGAGCCTTCCCACTCTCCACAGGGGGAACTCACAGGCATCCGGCTTGTGCCCTCTGAGCCACCGCCACTGCCACCCCCCCCCCACCACTGCCATCCCCACCCCCCCACTGCCATCCCCAACCCCCCCCCCCCACCATCACCGCCACTGCCACCCCCCCCCCCCCCCACCACCACCATTCCCACCACCCCCACCATCACCTCCACTGCCACCGCCATCCCCACCCCCACTGCCACCCAAGCACCCACCCACCCCACACTCTGCTACCCTCCCCTTCACTACTCCTCATCAACCCCTCCATTTCGTTACTCGGCCAAAAATATCAGCACAACACAACCTCAGAAGCCTGGGCGAGGCGCTCGAGGGCTCCTCTTGGGCATGTTCTTTGGCCCGGGTTCCAATTCCCCCTTCCAAACCACTGAAATAATACCAGAGCCCACACTGCTGATCAAACAGTGCTGAAGACGGAGGGAGGTACTTGCACAGGGAAGTATCAGTGCGAGGTTAAACTGACACTGCGATCGAAACGCATGGGCTGGACGGGTTAGTTGGATGTCGGGGATGGCCACTTCCTGTCTCCGTGCTGCATGCAGAGCTTAAGCTCATTTAGACGTCGGCCGTCTGTCCGTAGTCCGTCTTTCTTTCCGTCCGGTCACGGCTCAGGGCTAAGCCCTTCCGGTCGGATGCTGGAGATACTCGCGGATACGTTTGCCAAAATCTCAGCACTGAAGCAAAGCCAGAGCACAGCCAGAGCACAAGGTGAAAATGAATAATGTTCAAACCCACCCCCCACCCCCTGCCCCGCTCCGGTCCGGTCTCTCGCGACTCATGGTTGTGTGTGTGTGTGGACAGGCCATTAAGTCTGGAATCATCACAAACCAAATCCATCTCTGCCAGTGGTCCACTGCTTGATTGGCGTGGCTTTCTTCTAGTGTTTGCATGCTAGCCTACATCTGCACAGAGTGAGGCCGGCTGAAGTTGAAAATAATAGGCCCCTTAGTGTGGTCGAGCTGTCCTCTAACGAGCTGAATGAAGCAAGCAAGCGGGGCAGAAGGGTGGTGTAGGCAGTGGATAAACCAGCGCCTCTCTCTCAGGCTATGGGAGATTTCTGGATGGTTTACTTCTTTATCCTTTTCTTTCCCTGACAGCCCTTTCACCCTCTCTTACAATCCCACTCTGAGAACAAAAAAAGAAACATTTCCACCCAAAAAAAAAGGCCACAGTATTTTGTGTGCATTGCTCCTTCTTAGAAAAAATATAGTGAGTATTGGTGTCGGCCACTTTAAACTCGACGGCTTTGCTGTTGACATTGATCTAAACTTTACCCTTTGTTATGTCACTACTGATTAATCATTAGATTGACTTACATCTGTGCCCTCTAGAACACTTGGAGCACTAGTCTTAGTGGGAATTGAGAGGGTATAAGCATGTCCATCTGACATTGTGATTAATTGTTCAGTCTTGTTTTATAAGAGGATTAATGACACAGCAGTGTGTAATGTGCCGATTACTGTGGCATTGTGGGAAAAAGAGAGAAGAGAAGAATTCTGCCTTTTAATTATTTTTCATGAACGTCCAACATAGCTCCCTCTTCTCTGCCTCTACATGCCTTTACTGTGGGCCCAGCTTTCAGAGATACCATGCCTTTGAATTTGAACTATGTATTTTGTCATTATATATTTATATGATGATATATATGATTATACATCAATATATTAAAAGTTGTCCTTGGTATCTGAATTAGGCGTCAATTGAGGAATAGAATGGCATATAATCACATATACTTTTATGTGTGAAACTACATGTTATTATGTATTACATGTGCAAGCACGATTTAATAAGAACAATATTATAGTTTCCATTCCCCCAATTGTATGGACACCAATCAAACCCGGCAGCAGTTGTGGGCCGGTTGTGTCCCGGTTGCGTCCGGTTGCGGCCCGGTTGCGGCCTGGTTGCAGCCTGGTTGCGGCCCGGTTGCAGCCCACAGGAGAGGGAGGAGGCATCCTGTGTCGTTCATTATGTCTTAACCTTATTTTTATCATAAGAGGGCTAAAAAGAAATATAATTAGGACAATGAAAAGGCTCTCACAAACAACAGAAAGATATTCAGTGATTTTCTGATTAATATCGCAACCATTCATTAAGTACTAGAGTCAGAGTGGCTTTGCTGA
>NC_137928.1:5392778-5410278 GCF_963457725.1 Sprattus sprattus
CTCCGGCTCTGTGTGGGAAGACGGGAGTTTCTCTGTGAGTCAGAGAGCGGTCAGAGATCAGCACAGACCCTTTCACTCTGCCACCACCATATCATTAGCGGTGCTTAGGACATCTTCGAGGAATACACTGGGAGATAAGATGGAGTCTTTGCCAGCGTTTTAAGGCTCCGAGGGGTTGAGCAGAGTTTAATAATAAGTAGATTGACTTCATAGCCAGGAGGATAGACAGTGACATATGGATTGATAAGTATGTATATATAGACAGATACAGGGACAGCTGTGAGCTGGATGCGTTTAAGGTGGCATGCAAACATGATGACAAGACTTTTGCCTGCTGCAACAACCTTAACAGTATTGTTCTTTTTTTCACTGTTAGTGGAAGAAACAGGTAATGAAGGGATTGTAGGAGTTATTCCCACAGATAGTGATGAAACTAATGACGCAACTCATGTAAGTGTCGAGTGTAATTCATGTGTTCAGTCAGAGGCATCCAGGTCAAGATATAATTGCACGTGTAACTAATCCTTAACTCTCTGCTAAGTAACTGATGTCCTCTCCAGTTAAGCATAACTCATATGGGAGGGCCTAGCTGCTGTCAGAGACAACTTTAAATAACTTTCCCCCAGAGTAGCATTGTTCAATCAGAGAAGTGTTTCTCTGTTTAACCAGATAGGGGGTTCAGAGAGACAGAGAGAGAGGGAAAGAGTGAGAGACAGAGAGAGAGAGACAGAGAGACCAATAGCTTTCTTTTTTATCTAAATAACTGAAATGGAACTTGGCATTGCAGCTTGGTAACTGTATTCGTATGTTTCTCATTAAAACTGCAGCTCCAAATTATAAAATGTTACTGTGGGAAGGAGAAGTAAGCGTTGGGGATGTGTACCATGATATTAAAGAACACAACAACTCTTTTATTTATCATTATTCAAATATAAAACTGATTACTTTATTAGGAGGTTAAAGTAAGTTCCAAAAATCACACAAATTACATTAACAGCAGACCAATGACCAAAGGTTCAGAGCCATGACCACAGAATTGTCTGAAAGTAGTTGTGGAGAACATCTTCATCTGTACTTTTAGTTGTATAACCAGTAGACCACTCCATGGAAATACCAGGTCAAGTGGGAGCCCTTCTCTAATCACGGGTCTTATCTTCAGCCTGATAATTTGCTTCGCTTTTCCCAACCATTTCAGTTCTATTTAATACACAAAAAACACTACAGTCGACTCAAGACTCAGAGCAGCATTGTTGAATCAGAAAAGCATTTCCCCTTTTTACCAGATAGGGGAGAGAGGGAGAGAAAGAGAGAGAGAGAGGGAGAGAAATAGGGGGGGGAAAGTGTGAGAAGAGAGAATGAGAGAGAGAGAGGGAGAAAAAAGGAGGGAAAGAGAGAATGAGAGAGAGAGAAAGAGTGTTGAACTAACCAACAGGGCTTCATTAGCTAAAGGGCCAGCTGAAGGGTAATCAAGAGGCATCATGTCCACAGACCAAACAGCGTGACTTTTCATAAAAGAAGAGGAGTTCAGAAGGACACCCTCACACACACACACACACACACACACACACACACAAACACACTCAAACACACACACACACACACACACACACAAACACACAGAGACACACACACACACACACACACACACACACACACACTCACACATACACACACACACACCCACACACACACACACACATACACACACACACGCACACACACACACACACACACAGAGACACACACATACACTTTTCTTCTCCAAAAGCCAGAGCGACAACACTGCCGTGGTCAGCCACCCACCCACACACACAAACACACACACACTTCTTCCCCAGACAGAGCGACAACACTGCCGCGTTCAGACACTGGCCCCAAATCAGTCTGCGTCTTTTTTTCCCCATCAGCCTGTAATGGAACGTGCACAGCACACATGGTGATCGGCGGTCATTAGGAGGATCATCAGTGTAATTAACCCTCTGTGGCAGCCCATAGTGCCCTGCAGCCGTGGCCAAGAAATAAAGCAGAACAACACATTTGCATGTGAGCTCCAGCCTCCATCTTCCTCTGCCTCGTGTTGCTAACGGCACACTGGCCTCAAACACAGCCTCTTTCCTCTGCCTCGTGTTGAGCCTCATGTTGCTAACTGCACACTGGCCTCATGTTGCTAACTGCACACTGGCTTCATGTTGCTAACTGCACACTGGCTTCAAGTTGCTAGCTGCACACTGGCTTCATGTTGCTAGCTGCACACTAGCCTCATGTTGCTAACTGCATACTGGCTTCAGATGCAGCCTTCTTGCTCAGAGTGCTTCTCACCAGACACAGCAGACAGATGCATTGGTGGTCAGCAATTTAATTGGATAATAAGAACAAGAAAGAGTTTCAATCACATGTGGATTTACTCCATATCGAGAGCTATTGCTATCAATGTCATCCCGTCCTCCAGAGAAGAACTGTTATGAATAGTTTCCTAAAGTGAGCACACACACACACACACACACACACACACACACACACACACACACACACACACACACACACACACACACACACACACACACACACACACACAACACACTCACAAACACACACACATTATTCAGATGTCATGATGAATCCCATGAACTGTGGCACATTGTTGTCGTTTTCTTTTTTGATGCATTCCCTTTAACAACCTTTTCATTTGCAGGTCTCTCGAGAGGAATGTGCTTTGATTCTGTGCAACAAAGCATGCATAACTAATCTTCTTTTCCATATTTTGTTTGCATACTAAAATACATACCAAAGCAGAGTCACAGTAGATAATTCTTACTCAATTATGCTTTTAATACCATCATCTCAAACATTATTGTCCTTTTCCCACACTTGCCATTTTCAATGCAAATTGTTTTTCTCTGGCTTGGCAGTCAACACTGGTGGGCTACAGACAGCACATGTTGTTCTGTGAAGGAGGGCGTCTACGGATCCCGGGTACAACATGCGGCACGACGTGTTGTGTCTGTCTTCAGACAATTGTGCATTGTTGTTGTATCTATGGTTGGGCAGTTGTTATATGAGTTGGGTTGTTGGGTATGAGTTTTTACATGTGACAGTAAGAGGATTTGCTACTGTGGAAAGCTCCCAACCAATAGCACAAGAAATGTAACATTCAAAACAGGGAATTGAACTTTTCCTGTCTAGAACTAAAATAAAAAAAGTCCCCTCTTCATTTATTGATGTAGAGATTGATTTTTGGTTTTACTTTGGATGGTGCTGTTAAGTGATGATTACACCACAGAGTTTTCTGGGAAATAAGGCCTGATTGGATCCACTCCGGGAATCAGCCGCAGAGCTGCCATTAAATAGCAGGGGCAGTATTTGAGGTCTGTTGCATTATTTTGTTCCTTGTTTTTTGCCCCCCCCCCCCCCCCCCCTCTCGGAGTGGCTTGATTCCAAGTGACGGTGCCAGCCTAGATCTGCCTCAGAGGAAATAACAAGCTGGGTGCTTTCTGTGAATGTATTTGAATAATCAATGTTTGCATGATTCAGCAGTCGACTCCGCAAGGGAGTGCTGCTCTGCTTGGAGTTTGCTTTCAACAGCTCATTAATATTTACCTCCCAACTTTATTGTGTGTGTACCGTGCTCAGGTGAGTCTGTTTGTGTGACTTTGTTTGTGTTTGTTTAGGAGCGGGTTTCTGTGATGTGTGTTTGTCAGTGAGTGTCAATGTGTGTGTGTGTTTGTTTGTGTATCTGCCCTGCATTAACATGGGTTCCTTATCGCACACATTTGCTTAATTGACTTGCACAGCAAACTTCACGGAAACCATACACCCACACGCTGTGACAAGCCTCCATTCAGCTGCGACCAAGTGGTTATCCTCATGTGGATTCTAATTATTTTAGGAACCTAATAGACTGCTTTGCAGATCCTCTCCCCTCACCATTACTGTGCAGATCCTGTGGGATGTCCCCGCGTTGCAAATGCAGGTGTCCAAAACAAACAGAGTTTTTGTCTGCTCACGTTTGATGAAGATGGATGTTTATAGCTGAAGCTGAGGTTCACTTGTCTGGGAATTCCCCGCCCCTTCACTGCATTTCATTTGCTCAGTTGGTCTCGCAAACTACTCAACAGCAGTCCACTTCACTCACGTAATTGGACACGCCTTTAACCAATCAGACCAACGATACTATACAACGATTAAAGATCGGTAATAAAGCAAACAAATATTTTTTCTGAATGAATTGTTCCAGGGCAAGTTTCTGTTCTGTTTTCAAAGAAAACTTGCCTTATCGAAGTTTTGCGGTGCTTCGGCGGCCACCATGTCCAATGTTTAAAAACTCTCCGTGCAGTAGATTTTGTTACGTAGCCGTGGTTAGTTTAAATCCGCCAATGGCGCGCCGGGTAGCCAAAAGCCAGTTTGTGATTGGCTCCAAGGATCCTGGAAATCTTGAAATGAACTGCTATCCAAAGTTTGCCAGACCCACTTCAGAGTCAAAATCAAATTGGCCGGAAGAAGAGGGGCGGGACTTCCGACACTAGAGGTTCACATCTATGATCCTCATCCCTCACCATTACTGTGCAGATCCTGTGGGATGTCCCCGCGTTGCAAATGCAGGTGTCCAAAACAAACAGAGTTTTTGTCTGCTCACGTCTGATGGAGATGGACGTTTATATTTCAATTTTTTTTTAATTTTATTGTATTATTATAGTTATTTTCTAATAAGTAGGCACTCTGAGATTCCTTTGAATGAAAAGTGCTTTAAAAATAAAATGAATTATTATTATTATTATAGCTGAAGCTGAGGTTCACATCATGGCTGTTGCAAAGTTTAGTTTAGTTTTTCTGGTGAAAAGGCTGAAAGGAAACAGCCACCAAGAGCACCGAGGTCCTGGATTCAAGACCAAGAGAGCACAAGTATGTTTAAAAGATGTCTCCATTACCTGCGCTGGAAGGCATGCTGGATGAAAGCCTGCGCTCAATGAAAATGAAGAGAGGATGTGCTGTATCAGGAGCGGTGCAGAAATCAGCTCACAGCAGGGGACGTCACTGGGTCATCAACAAGACTGAGTTTCCTCAGCAGATCATGAGGGCCATCAAAGGCGCGCTGGCCCCGGGCCGAACCGCTTCATGAAATCCCGATTTCTAGACCGTGACCACGAGCACCTTTCAAAGATATGTTCCCCAACAGCACATTTCTCTTCAAATAGATTTTTCTTACAAAGAAAAGAAGGAAGGTGGTTCCCCTCCAGTAATGAATCATAGCTCTCCACAAGACTGGAGAGTAGCTGCAATACGGCATGGAATCACACAAGTCTAATGGTTCAATATAGTGTGTGACGAGAATACCGGGGAGAGGAAGAACTGATATTGGGAGCATGGTTACTAGTGATGCGCGAGAGGGCATTATTTTAACACCCGCCCCAACCCGACCCAAGAAATTTTCCAAACCGCCCCGCCCGACCCGTGGGGAATTCTGAAGCGGCCCGCCCGACCCGCCCAATTTGACCCGCAAAAAAATAAAATTAATAATAACAACAAATACAATAAAAAGCCTGGGGCTGAGGGTTATGCTTAATTTAACACGTAACTAAATGAGAAGGATTTGCGCTAAATTCGCATTATTGTGAAACTTCAACGGCAGGTCTAGGCTACATCAAACAACAACAACAACGACAGCTTTACGCAATTATTTATTGAAGAACTGTTAACAAATGCGTGGAAGACAAAGCCTATGTCTATGAATGTCGTAACAGATTTGATGTAGCCTACCTGTTTTATGCCCATCATATTTGTACAGCGCCTCACATTGAAGACACATGACATAGGCTGCAATGGTGTCATCGGACAGCACGACTTGTCCAAATGTTTCCCACACCTTGCTCTTTTGGTCGGCTTTCCGTACAACCTTTGCATCGCCTTTTTTAATCTTCTCTCTTATTAAGTAAGCCATTATTGGAGTCCTCCTAGAAGTTTTGGCGGTGCAAACAAAAACTACGGATGGCGTGTTGGGATAAACTAACCGGAGCTGTATCTTAAACTATACCATTCTAAAAGGTAACATAATTTTACAAAATATAAAGTATAGAATAAAATGTGAGGTGGACACCCATGTTGTGTAGCCTAACTCAGACGACTAGCAGGAGTGGGAGCTTTGAGTGCAATAACTTTGTGACAGTGGGATGTATGCAACTGATAAGTTTTGTAGGCTAACGCAAAATTGCGATTTCACCTATGTATTCCAAAAGTTCCGGGTTGCGGGTCTTGACTATTTTGACCCGCCCCACCCAAACCCGCGATGCTTAGAGAAATCTGCTACCCAACCCACCCGGCCCGCGGGTGCCCGCGGGTAATTGGGTAACCCGCGCATCACTAATAGTTACTGTCAGTAGGGCACTGCAACTAAGGGGTCGAGGTGTAGCATCTGGGGGGGGGGTTAGAATAAGGCTGTACAAGTTGAGTTGTTTGAGGGGGGGGCGTAATTTCTAGCTATGGACGAGGCTGGAAGGCATGCTGGATGAAAGCAAGCGCTCAATGAAAATGAAGAGAGGATGTGCTGTATCAGGAGCGGTGCAGAAATCAGCTCACAGCAGGGGACGTCACTGGGTCATCAACAAGACTGAGTTTCCTCAGCAGATCATGAGGGCCATCAAAGGCACGCTGGCCCCGGGCTGAACCGCATCATGAAATCCCGATTTCTAGACCGTGACCAGCATGCATGTATCAAATATATGTTCCCCAACAGCACATTTTTTCTTCAAATAGAGTTTTCTTACAAAGAAAAGAAGGAAGGTGGTCCCCCTCCAGTAATGAATCATAGCTCTCCACAAGACTGGAGAGTAGCTGCAATACGGCATGGAATCACACAAGTCTAATGGTTCAATATAGTGTGTGACGAGAATACAGGGGAGAAGGAGAACTGATATTCGGAGCATGGTTGCTGTCAGTAGGGCACTGCAACTAAGGGGTCGAGGAGTAGCAACTGGGGGGGGTGGGGGGTGTGGTTGAATTAGGCGGTACAAGTTGAGTTGTTTGAGGGGGGGCGTAATTCAACGCTATGGACGAGGCTGAAGGGAGGGGCTGACATGGGAGTTTTGTCTGCTTGTATCTGCACAATTGGTTCCCCACCTGGATCATTAAACACCTGGATCATTAAACACCTGGATCAATAATGGGGAGGAAGACGAAGCTGACCGTGTGTGAAGTACTCAGAGATAAAAGACAACCTGTGAATTTGGAGCCGCCCATTTATTTAGCTTAGCCTGCTCATGCAGAGCTCAGATGAAGCCAGTGTATGCACAGACCTTCATGTTAAAATAAGATACAAGGAGGAATGTACTCTCAATCTACTGGAGGCAGTGGCATGCAGTGCATGGAGAGGTTACTCATTCTGTATGCTGGGTGTGGCATTGCACAGTCTGTTTGTGCAAACTTTTTATTCAATTATATTTTTGCCACCCTTTCTCAAAAGGGTTTGAAGGTCCTGGCTGTACAGCACTGATCTTGGGTTAGTGTAATGTTACATTTTTATTGTCAGTTACTGTGACTGGATCCCTGTGGTCGCTCAGGAGGACTGGTAACAGTCAAAGCATTCCTGTCAAAGCACAGCACAGCACAGCACAGCACAGCACAACCTAGCACCGCACAGCACAGCACCGCACAGCACCGCACAGCACCGCACCGCACCGCACCGCACAGCACAGCACAGCACAGCACAGCACAGCACAGCACAGCACAGCACAGCACAGCAGATGAGACCACCATCCCATCTGCTGTCACTCCTGGCACCAACTCAAGCATGTGTCCCTCAAAATGTATAGGTAAAAGGATTACCAAGACCAATATAGCTCTTTCATATGGGGGTCTGTAAGAATGTACCATTTTTTTACTGGGGGGGGGGGGGGGGGGTGGGTCTGTAGGAGTGTACCATCATTTTGACTGGCAGCAGCTGGCAGGCTGGTTTAAAGGCCTGCTGATGTTTGTACTGAATTTTATTTTTGACGCTTCTGCATGTCTGGATGCAGGCCTGCAGGGCCGCAATGAATCACCAGTCTGTTTTTATTTTAAGTTATTTTATTTTCAGCTGTGAAGCACTCACGAGCTAGGCAGGCATGCTTTCTTCCTATTCCCATTCATCCTTTATGTTATACAGGCACTTGCCACCATTTGCAATCTCCCACTGGGCATATATAAATACATGTGGTCCATGCATGAATGGCATGGCAGGACAGCTCTTTCTCTTTCTCCCCCCCGCCTTCTCTCTGACCTGGTTAACATAGCTGTAGCCATCTCATAAAAAGCTAGTTCTGTCTGAATGGCTGTCCGTTGTCTAGTTTCCTCACTCGCTGTCACTCACTGTCAAGATTATTAGGTCATTTATAACATATCATGGGGTGATTCTCTATTAAATCCACTATCACATCATTTACACTCAACTGATTTACCATGACTAATGTTTCATTGTTCTCTATTTTATTCTCTATTTTGTACCTTTGTCAAACGCAGGCATTTTGAGATCAACAAGTGATTCTATAGAGACAGCATTATCAAGTGGCCTATTCATCCATCCACTCTATAGATGTGTCTGTCATCCTTGCAGAAGGCTGTGATGATAGCTGCTCTTGTTGTTCTCTGTTCATGACAGGTGTCAAGTTTATCGCACAGAAGATGAATTACTGAAATGTGTTTATATTTTCTCAGGCTTTAACATGTGCAATGCTGTTGTCTCTTGTATCGTATGTGTTTTATACCAAGATAACTACATCAATGGTTTAAATAAATGCACTGCAGTAGCTTCCCATGCCAGTAATAATTACACATAGCACATCTCAGACGGAGGGAAGAAACATTATCTCTGCAGATAGCATAACACACTAATCACAGTTGATCGCGACAGATGCTCGTCCCAAAAAGCTCAAGCCTTTGTTTCGGAGTCAGCATATCATGTTGAATTACTTCTGAAATGACTTTGGTCATATCCCGAAATGTCCAACACAATCACAAACGCCATGCATTTTGAATGAGCAGAATGCAGAGATTTTTTTCTTTTTCTTTCTGAAACTCATTGTGCTGTGTCTATCTCCATGTTCCAGTCACCAGACTGTAAAATAAGACACTTCTGACTGCGGCATCATGCTCAAATAAACAGCGTGTGCTGAATGCAGATAAGGCCATGTTCTGTTTCCTGGCCTCTTGCGTGTTAAACAGGGTGTTGTGACGTACATTTTAAAATTGTCCTAAAGGTCACCAGCTTACTGAACTGTCCTCACAGTCAGACTCACCATTCCTTTGACATGGGAAAATTATGCCTCACCTAACCTAATCGACTTTAAAGTACCAAAGGGTTCTCGGGACGGCAGAACCCCATTAGAGCATATTGTGACAGGGACAGGGACAGGAACAGGGACGGGGTTTTCGCAAAGTCGAGTTGTGTAATGCATGATGCATGATGCATGATTTCTGCTGCCTAATCAGCTACTTACAGCTGAGTGGCCCTATTGTACCTCTGAAATCCGTAATAGATTCAAAACGAGGATGATGACTGTTATTACGCTGAAAGAGGTCGCCGCACGAGATGAGGCCAGGGCACACACCGGATGAGAGACTTGCTCTTGTGTCCACACTGCCCAAATCAAACACTTGTTCATTTTTGGCACACTAAGTAGTTACTATCTATTGATGTGAACAGCTGTGTTCTCTTTATGATTCTATTTTGTGATACTATTCCAGACAAAAGACACACGTTCTCTACACCTTTAAAAAAAAGGGAGTGTGAGTGTGAGTGTGTGTGTGAGTGTGTGTGTGTGTGTGTGTGTGGGGGGGGGGGGTTGACACAAATATCATGTTTCTGTCTCTACCTGATTTCATTGCCTGACTGGTCCCTACACAGCACATTATTGCGTGTATCACCAAGTTTACATCAATCCTTAGTTAAATGTCTGTATGTCTGTATGTTCTTCTGTTGGTCTCTCAGTCATTAGATGAGTGTTAAATGTCTGTTCAATTGCCCTTCAATTAGTCACAAAATAACTGTTTTCAAACAGATAACGCGATTAGGCATCCGCTTTTCAGACCCGTCAGTCCCGTTGATAAGTTAATTAAGTGCCAAATTGTGCTGAAAACTAACGCACCCACTGACCCTACACAAATGGAAAAGGAGACGAGCGATAAATGGCCTTTGAAGGGCCTCAGAGGGGATTATGTAGGCTAGACGGCCACACGGGAGGGACTTTCTTGAGGAGCCAAAGCCTTCATGGTGTCTTCTGAGGGACCGTAGGGTCATCAATTATTTTTTTGCAGATGGCGTGGTGAAGGACTGGCCTAAAGAGACACTCTGCATCTTTCAGGAAAGTTACATTGACGACAACACTGCCAGGAGACTGCTATTTAGGAGAATACACACTAGCACACATTCATTAGATATCAGAGAGGTGTGGATAGATACAGGATAAATGTGAATGTACACGGGAGTGTGAGTATTTGTGTAAGTGTACGTGTCATTATAAGTGTAAGTGTACTTGTGAGTGTAAGTGTCCTTGTGAGTGTAAGTGTCCTTGTGAGTGTAAGTGTACTTGTGAGTGTAAGTGTCCTTGTGAGTGTAAGTGTCCTTGTGAGTGTAAGTGTCCTTGTAAGTGTAAGTGTAAGTGCACAGTTAGTTGGGGTTGTTATCTTTGAGGAGGAACGGCACCAGTTTGGGGATGTTATCTTTGCGGAGGAACACCACCCGCTGTTGGAGCTGACTGTAATGCCACGGCCACGGCAGTGTGTCATCGCTTCGCCCTGCCCAGCGGGGGCTGCTTCCCGAGCCGATGCGTCCTCGACTCCTCAGCCGCCAACATCGGAATCTGAGGGAGACAAAGGGAGGTGAGTCACGGGTCTCCGCTGTCACTTCAGAGTCCGTTTCATGAGTGCAATTTATCACACATGTCCTGGCTCGCTGACAGGAGCCGCAGCTGCGAGCCGGGAAGGAGGTGAATAAAGCCTCATCTCACACTTTCCCTCTTTCTCTCCCTCACTCTCTTTCATGAAAGAGGAGGATAGATAGGTAGATCAATAATAAATAAATAAATAAATACACAAACAAACCAACAAACAAATGTGTTCACCTTGTGGATGTATGCCCACTCTAAGAGATAATTGGTAACGTGTGCAGGTGAGCCTGTCTATAATTTATAATTGGGCCACTGAATTTGACCGGTCAGGGAAAGAGGGCGGAAACATTGACCCTTCTTCCTCGTCTGGAACAACATGGAGAGAAATGAGAAATGAGAAGTTAGTTTGTGATGGTAGAACCATGCAGATTTTAGGCCAAGTTTGTTGGTTATATTCGTTCCTTCATACTCTAAATAATACTCTTATTGATTTGGATTTGCTGTGCAGTCTACTACCAGAACATGGATCTTAGAAATGAGATCTCTTCTGAAATCCATCTATGTTCTGTTATGAAATTATATCTATTGTAGGGTCTCTATGTTTGATGTAAAGGTGTTTGGTTTCATTCAGTCTCTTCTGTTACAATCAAACAGTACTGACAAGGAGACAAGAGAGGCAGAGAGAGAGAGGGAGAAAGAGAGAGTAAGAGAGAGGAATGATTGAGGGATGATTTCATGAAACAAATGTTTAGACTGCAGATATCATGTCTCAGGCTTGTTTCACTATGCCCTACCAATGGCTGCCAACTGCATGTTCATATGATGAGATTCATATTCTGTCAGAGCTCTTTCACTTACACGCTATTACATCTGCGTCAGCCGGAGTGAGACGCCCAGAGCAACCCTACTTCCCCAACTACAGCACCAGAAGGAACATCAGCTGTGTGCAATCCTCCTCCTGTCACACAACCACAAACTGAAACGTGATTGGTGCTATGAAATAGAGTGTTTATTCCTTTATATATTTAATGCCTTATTTTAGTTTGTTGTGTAATATCTATACAGCTGATTAAAAAGCTGTTAAAAACACACCTGGCCTTAGGATATTTATGGCAAACATCTCTATTTCGAAGGTCCAGAGCCTTTGGTTTGGACAGCAGACCACTCAGGGCAAATTACTGCCTCCACTACCTTGCCCGTGTCGCTCGCCGATTTATTGGCAATTCTCTGAAATCGCCGCATGTGTCCAGAAAGGCTGGTCCTGGCCCTGCCAGTGGAAAGTGGAGTTGAGAGAAGGCCTCATTTTAAATCTGTTTTCGCCCGCAGACATCGCAGTACAAGGAGAGCAGTATTTATAGGACACCACGGCACTCTGGGACATGAATCATACTCCTGTGGAAGACATTTTCTCTCATCTCTCTCTCTCTTGTTCTCCCCCTCTCTTTATCTATGTGTCTGCGTTGTATATACGGGAGAGAATGTAATAGTCTATGATGGCTTCTTCGATAAACCTCTGTTAAATTGTTTGATTTGTAGACATCATAAAATGAAAGCACCACTCTCCTGGAAGGACAGTGTAATTACTTGAAGGAAAAGGCTTAAGAATCCATTACTGCACACGATTATTACTAATAAAAAAAGATCTATATGCTTTGTAAAAGCTATTATATATATTTGTGAGGTAGAAATTGTGTTGTACAAGAGGTTATGGCTATTACCCTCAAAGACATTTCTGTCTCCTTATGATATGTTGATCAGCTATCGGAAACTTCAAATTAATTATGGAAATTTATATAGACAGAATACATAATGGATGAGCGCCACCCATCCGCATGTTAGGGAAATATGTCCACGTCCTTGTCTGAGTGGTCTCTCCCCGCGCTAACAGCTTTGCCCAAGGGACTATCGTCTCCCTTCACAGCACTGAGTCATGTCGTCTGTTTTATCTCCTCTTCCTCAAAGTCTGTTTAACACCTCCACCTCTCGTCTTTAACCCCTGACGGCCCTCACTGCAGGTGTGGATAGAGACGGCCTCCATCTTCTGTCCTCCTCAGAAATGAATGTCTGAATGTTTTCTTTGAGCCTCCTGTCAAGGCCAGCGTTGGGGTGCGCTGCCGAGCGCTGTGTGTGTGTGAGTGAGTGAGGGTGTTGAAGGCAGGTATGTTGGAATCGGTGTTCCTTTTCTCATGCATTATTCTGCCCCTGTCAGATGAATCTGGCACAGAGGCGTGAAGCCTTCTGCAGCATCCATAATTATCACCCTTGATCTCGTTTAAAGCAGACCCAGCCAACAGAAAAAAGAAAGAAAGAAAAAAAAACTCAACTCAAAAATAATCTTTTACTACTTTAGTCACTTCCACGCGTTAACGGCCAAGTGAAATTCTGCCAGCATCTTTTTCAAAGTCTAGTATATTAGAATGGATTTGAATTACTCTGTCATGTGTGTAAATAAATGGTTTGATTGTGCCAGGATTTTCATTTGCAAAAACATGCCTCCAAAAATGTGTGAAAAAACAATGTGCTGATGTTTTTGGCATTATTAGTGTAGTTGTGTGTTTATTTATTTAGGTATTTGTTTTCATTCAGAAAATGCAGGACCAACAAACTTATGCATAATTAATGCAATCTACGATCAATTCTCTGTATATTTTGTAATACATAAAAAACAGAAAGCAATATTAATATTACATTTTGAAATTTGCTCATGTTGCACTAACACACTATTGTAATCTGTTACTGCACAACTAAAGCATCACAAGTATAAGCATTACCTACAGAAGTGTAAAATGGGTGCATCCACACTGTTGTTATTCTCTACTTTACCTTCCAGTTGCAAAGGGCTCCATTTGACCTAAAGATCATCAGGCGTGAGGCGTAAGTCATTTTTCCAAATTGAAATGGGCACTAACTGTTGCAGTGCATTGCATTCATGTTCCTGGGGTTCTACACAGGGCTCCAATTGGGCTGTTGGATACAGAATTTTCTGCAATCAACGCTCCACCGCCGGTGGGAAAAACCAGAGCTGTCCAGAAGCCCAGCATGGCAGATGGCCACAGCTCAGTAATGTGGTGATATTTCCATCAGCGGCGCCGCTAGTCAGATGCTGCTGCTCAGACACAGAGGACCCTCATTGCTATTCGTTCCTCTCTGCACGCCTGGCAGGAAACAGGACAGGTAAATGTCAAAGCATGAGCTACCTGGTGCTGTCATTTTTCCAATTTTTATTTTAAGGGTAGCAAATGTTAAAATGTTAGGGTATACTGTACCTACATACTGTACCTTGTTTGTAGTTTTGAATGTGCTTCACTAATCATTACATTGTTGCAACCTTTTTATTAGGGTCTATTTTCATTACAGTTAACAGTTGCCAGAAAGAAGGGATGCACCACTCTTTGTAATTTCCCGTGACCTTCAAGTAATATTTCACACATACTGTATTTATTTTTCAACGTCTTTGAAACGGCCTGTATAAGGTTTTTATAAGGAGTTTGACCCAGGTTATGAAACAACCAATAGGAGATATCAGAACTTAGAAATGACTCTCAGCAGAAGCATGGCCAGAAGCCTATGGGTCAGTGTTTTGGTCAAGAGCTGATATCATAAAACTGACACCTTTGGCTCCCCCTGCGCTAAGACTGTATCCTAGCAACAATGGCTTCCATCGCCAGTCCATGTGTTCCGTTCCCATCAGTGTGTTCTGGATTCCGCTGTTATTAATACTATCATTGTGTGCCTTTTTCCTTCTTTCATTCACACCAAGCGCTGGGCCAATCATAGACCTGGCACCAGGACACCGAAAAAGAAAGAAATAAAAAATGAAAATGAAAACAGGCTCTTGCCAGCGAAAGACTGAACAGATAATGTCTGTGACACAGCCAAGCCTAAATGTAGAATGGAGCCTCTGTGTTCTCCATGATTATGATCCTCCTCCTGAATACAAATCCAACGTCTGTCACTTAGACGTCCAGGCTCATAGACAGAAACAAAATGAACCAGATGATTATTATCAAGACTGTTGGATGTTTTTTTCAGTTTTTCCCACATGTCTTGCATTAAGGTAAAACAATAAACTCACGTTCAGTTAGGAGATTCTATCTTGTAGTGTGCAGGGGATTTCCCAGCATGCCTCAGGAGATGGATTGCTGTGGGTGACTAGTACAGTACCAGGAACCAGGATTCAGGAACATTTTAGAGTCTTTAATTTTAATGAGTGAGTCATCTTTTAACACACTCACATATGCCAGGGGATGTCAGACTCATATCACTCACTTGGTGTGAGGAGAGGAGAGCAGATGAGAGGAGAGGAGAACAGATGAGAATGGAGGAGAGGAGAGGAGATGAGATGAAATTGGAGGAGTGGAGAGGAGAGGAGAGGAGAAGTAAAGAGGGGAGATGAGATGGGAGGAGTGGAGAGGAGAGGAGAAGAAAGGAGAGGAGAGGAGAGGAGAGGAAAGGAAAGAGATTTGCCCAGAACATCAAGTTTGCTAATTTCCTCTACCTCTTCTCTTTCTACCTCTTCTCTTCCTACGTCTTCTCTTCTTCTACGTACGGTTCTGCTTTGAAGGGCTGGATTTCACACAGTTGTTAGTTTCAGTTGTTACTTCACCACTGGTAACAGCAGCTTATAACAGCCAGAAATGACTCAAAGAGTGTTGTGGGTGACTAGTACTGGACCAGTTGAGATTCAGGAACATTTTAGAGTCTTTCATTTTAATGAGTGAGTCATCTTTTAACACACTCACATATGCCAGGGGATGCCAGACTCATATCACTCACTTGGTGTGAGGAGAGGAGAGGATAGCAGATGAGAGAAGGGGAGATGAGAGGAGAGAAGAACAGATGAGAATGGAGGAGAGGAGAGGAGAGGAGAGGAGAGGAGAGGAGAGGAGAGGAGAGGAGAGGAGAACAGATGAAATTGAAGGAGTGGAGAGGAGAGGAGAAGTAAAGAGAGGAGATTTGCCCAGAACATCAAGTTTGCTAATTTCCTCTACCTCTTCTCTTCCTGCCTCTTCTCTTCCTACTTCTTCTCTCCTCTCCGTCTTCAGAAATGACTCACAGAGTGGATCAATTAATTTATTCATAGATGGATGGAAGCAATCATATTGAATGATGAATGAATGAATGAATGAATGAAGCCCCCCAATCTGAAGAGCATAAAGTTGACCAGCTGAGACCAGCAAGATATCACATGTAAAACATTCGCCTCACAGATTTTGCTAAATGTTTGCAGAAACAATCACATGCCTAGCAACCACAATGCAAGCTTTTATTTTCATTAGCGCTTACCTGACAAGGGTGTAGCTGTACACAGCCTGCCAAGGAGATTTGGAGCAATGAAGGGCAATGCTTGAGTGAGCAAGGGTGTTTGTGTGTGTGTGTGTGTGTGTGAGTGTGTGAGTGTGTGTGTGTGTGTGAGTGTGTGTGTGTGTGTGTGTGTGTGTGTGTGTGTGTGTTTGTGTGTGTGAGTATTTTTGTGTGTGTGTGTGTGTGTGTGTGTGTGTGTGTGTGAGTCTGGGGCTTTGATTTATGAGTCTCCACCTGCCAAAGACAATGCGTCACCTGTTCACATCTAACCTGACGTCTTCCATTACATTTACATTTTCTATTTAGCAGCCCATATGGTCAGTACTGCATGCCTAGAGAAACTGCAGGAACAGGAATATCCAGCAAAAAAGTCCTCTGACAGGCCTTCACAAACAGACTGATTCTATGATCATTGGGTAATTTGGCATCTGTTTCATATCTTCTTGAGACATTGTTGTAGTTCTTATGTCTGTAGATTAATGGGTAACATCTCCAGAGATTATCTCTCCGAGAAGCAGAATGAAACAGAATAAACCAGAGTCAATACAAGTGGTATTGATCCCTGGCCAATCTTGGTTGTGCAGTTGTTGGTGAAGCATTTCATTCAGAAAACCTCTCGTATAGCTGTGCTTTTATGCAATTAACCTTGGAGAGCAATCTGGCTGTCTCCGTCAATTCTGAGGGGGCAGGGTGAAAAGATGGAGTCCGGAGGAAAAGCCAAAGAGGAAAACACAATGGTGAGTAATGGACGTTCTGACCAGAGGCAACATGGCACAAAAAGGGTCACTTTGTCTCTGATCATATCAGAGTGTGAGTGTGTTTATTGGTGTGAGTGTGTGTGTGTGTGCTACTTTATATATATATATGTATGTGTGTGTGTTTTGAGTGCGTGCGGTGCATGTGTGTATGTCTGTGTGTCCATCGATGATGTATGCATTTTAGTGTGTTTGTGTGATTGAGTACACATGTGTATATGTATGTGTATGCATCTGTCTGTGTGTGTGTGTGTGTGTGTGTGTGTGTTTGTGTGTGTGTTTGTGTGTATGTAACTTCACATATAAATCCATCATCCCCCTCCTCCTCCTCTCCTCCTGCTCCTCCTCCGCCTCCCTGCAGTCTTGTGTGGCGAGGCTGAGAGACGCCCCTGGCCAGCTCTCTCTCTCCGTGGCTCCTGATGCCATAGCTCCCTCCAGGGCCCCTGTGACACGTGCGTGGTACTCAAGGACACACAGCGCCGTCTACAGAGCAGAGCCATAGCTTTGATTTCAGATGGCCCCCAAGCCTCCCAGTCCTTCAGATGCTCTCCGCCAACTCAACTGCATGTCATAGAGACCCCGACAGTG
>NC_137928.1:5412778-5422778 GCF_963457725.1 Sprattus sprattus
AACTAATAAAATCGGAGCAGTGCTGAACTAAAGACATGTTGTCAGCCATATTCAAATTTCAAAGTTAATAGATAACCTCTTTTGGTAAAGAAGTTTAACCTTGTCATGTTCCATCTGTTGTACTCAATTTGGCCGATTTCTGTACATGGCAGTCTCAACAGGATTTCAACAAAAACTAAATATTTTACAAAACGGTCTGACAATTCACTGGAGATATAGCACCGTTTCAGGTGAGCTTAGCAACCATGACAAAAGACTATCAGTCTTGTTTGAAGCATTTCAAATGAGGTCTGTTGAGCCTCCTGAGAAATGAAATGAATGAAAATGAATGAAAAGCCAGATAAGGAGTTCCCTGAGGAAAAGCAAAGTGATATAACTGCAAGCCAAGCACCTGTCGAATCTCTTCACTGTAAAGATGACACAATTAGAAAGTGACTCACTCTGTGAGTCCATATAGCATGTCACAGACATAACTAATCAATCATCGACTGCCTACAGTCACTTAATGGATTACCTGAGAATGGCCTCTACCGGATTAGAAGGGAAGACTAGCTGCACCCTTAGTGTGTGTGTACATACAGCGTTTCGTTTTCTGGCCCAAAAAGTGCTGGTAGGGGCGCTGGACAGCAACAGTGACAACACCAGCGTCTTACTGAAAAGTACAGAGATTTTCAAGCAGAAGCACTCAGTGGCCACACTAAACGGAAGGCACTCTGAGGAGAGACGCTGGCTGCTCCATTAGTGTGACTTTGCTGTGTTGTGTGGAGGAGGGTCTCGGAGCAGCAGTCTTGAGAGAAGAATACTACTGTCACGTCACAGGAAGCTGCTCAGTGAGGTTAGGAGAGAGAGAGACTCTGTCAGGGGAAGAGTAGCACTTCAAGCAACTGAAAGTTTAGCCACTTTCTGTGTCGATTTGAGTACATCTATGAAAGTCATACAAAGTCAGAGGAGTAAACAATAGATTTCATAAGCCGCTCTTTAAAGATTGATTTTTTTCTTTTCTGTCTTGCTGTAGTGCATGTTTCATGAAGACATCCATTTCCCAAACAATCTTAAGCGCAGCTGCGTGTGGGGACCATTATCCTGTTTTAGCTCAAATTTAGGCCTTCTGCAGCTCTCATGACATACAGTAGAGCTGATCTACTGATATGCACCAGCAAACAAAACAACACAAATATTCATTTTCTTTTCCCCAAACTCTTAATAAAAAGCTAAAAGTTGTCACAATGCTTCACCATTATGCCCCCCTTCCAACCCCCAGCTGAACTGTCTCTCTCTGTCTCTATCTCTCCCTCTCTCTCTCTTTCTTCCTCTCTCTCTCTCTCTCTCTCTCTCTCTCTCTCTCTCTCTCTCTCTCTCTCCCTAATAGTTGTCTGTCTTTATATCATCTCTACTTTATAAGCCACTACACAGAGACAGCGAGACAGATAACATGCACTAGGACTATTATTATTGTTATTCACGGGGTCTGATCCAGTGGCCCTTGGCAAGGGAGGGGGGGGGGGAGTATTGGGGTAGTGTCCCTTCCCAGTTGGCAAATGAAATCTGCAGTGACAGTCAGCTCCCAGCTCTGCCAACCTACAGAGCCAGGCGGGGCATGAACCCGAGCTTTTTCCTATCTGTGGGGCACTGGACACGACAGATGACAGGCAGGAAATGTCACACGCCACTCCACACTCACACACACACACACACACACCCTCCTCCCCCCATAATGCACCACTCTCTCCCCAGGGACGACAGTCTTGAAAGACATCGCTGCAGAGAAGATGGGGCAGAACACGACACCACAGACACCAACAAGTAAGTCCTGGAGCAATCACTGTGTTTTTCTGTTGTCTTTCTCTCTCTCTCGCTCTCTATCCATCTCTTTTTGTCATCGCTCCCTTTTGTTTTCCGCAAGTCCTGCAAAGAACAGCCGATGCTTGACTTTTCCGCCGGCAATCCTTTGACACTTTGCACATATGCTCCCGATCCACTGATCCGGAGCGTCAGTGGAGTGTTGAGGCGTCGTCGCGTCAGTACGCGTTTCCTCTTTAATAACCATCCTCTGGGCCTCGACCCTGAGACACGGGATCTGTGATGGCATTTCACTAAGTGCTCATCATTCATTTTATAACTGGATGGAAGTGGCTGAGGCTTTCACGCAGAGGAAGTGCTTATTTAAAGAAGGGGGAGACGAAGAAAAAAGAGGAAATGTCAGAGCATTTTCAATGAGCTCACCGTGTCAGAGAGAGAGAGTGAGAGAGAGTGAGAAAGAGAGCTGGTGAGGAACATTTCTGAGTAACCAGCTTCCTGTGTTAAATGTAAATGAGTTTTTATCAAAAGCATATAGTATGTGAAAATACCTTGGAGTGGAGAAGCTGATTAATGCGGTTGTGTTGACAATTAGGATGGAGGGGATGGAAGACACATGCTCTGAGGGGTCAAAGGGGATTGGTTTGTTTCAACAGACGTACCTGAGTTACCGTCCACACCGCTCTGCAGTTCACCAGCGAAGAAGCAAGTTTACCCAGGCAGCCATCTTGATTATTTATTAATCTATTTCCTGTATTTTTGTTCTTTTTTCCAAGGCCAAGGACAGGGATAAGGAATAATGGATAAATAGAGTTAGGAAAGATTCACAGATTCTATTCTATTTGATTCTATTCTATCGCAGCCATAATTTTTTATTCAGAGTTCAGGGTTATATTTCTGGCACACATTATAAACACCATTTGTATATATCTATAATTATATACACGGTTAATACTATCGATAACCTGTGCTTCCTAAATCTATATCTATAATCATTTTTATATTTAAACATGTTTTCAGTGAAACATTACACCCTAACACCTAATGGGCAACGACAACAACTACAACTACAACAAGCTGTAAAGTTAAAGAGACATAAAAGATTCAGTCATACTAATAATATGACATAACATAATGATTGACCCTCCAAACCCAAAGCATTTTCTAAGCAATGCTTATAAACATTTGATGGAAGGCAGAAGACAGAAAAGGACAGACACAAGTCTGCAATGACATCAGAGGGAGCAGGTGGTGGCTGTGGTGGTTGCCCTAACCCTGCGGGAAAAGGCTCTCTGCAGGAAAAGGCTGTCTGCAGGAAAAGGCTGTATCTTAGCGGAATGGTGGTGGGTGACGGGCGGCGACGGTGGCCCCGGGCCCCAGAGTGAGCGTCTGCGTCACTGACGGCGTGTAGCTGTCGCTGGGGCCCGTGTCTCGCCAGCCAGCCCTGCGGGAGACTATCCTGTACCCCACCCGCCTCTCTGTCCCGACCCCCCTTCAGTGCTCATGAGTGCAGGCCTCACTGCTATTATTGTAGACATGGCTGGGGAATGGGAGGAGATGTGTGTGTGTGTCTGTGTGTGTGGGGGGGGGGGGGGGGGGGTTACAGAGTGTGGAGGCATGTTGGGTGTGTGTGTTTTTCCACTCCGTCACTTCCTGAAGAAACCAGCCTGACTCGCTGCTCAAGACGCACCCGAGTGTGACGGAGAGAAAGCGGCTCGATCCGCCCCCCTTCTCTCCTCCTCACTTCTCTTCTCTCCTTCTCACTTCTCTTCTCTTCTCCCCTTCTCTCCTCCTCACTTCTCTTCTCTCCTTCTCACTTCTCTTCTCTTCTCTTCTCTCGTCCTCTCTTCACTTCTCTTCTTCCAGCAGCAGTCTGTCTCCTGGCTGCCAAAACAAATGTACAGAGAGCGGAGCGAGCGTGAGAGAAGAATTGTTTTCTTTTTGTTTTGCCTTCTCCTTTTTCACGCTGATGACAGCTGCTGCTGCTTCTGCCCCTTCCTTTCCCTTCTGCGTCCCCACGCCCCCCTCAGTGTTCATTTTTTGTCGGGCATCAGACAGGTTGTTTGTTTTCCATAATTGTGACTGCTGCTCTTTGTAGCCATGCTCTAATGGCCGCTATTCCTCTCCTCTCAGTATGTGGTTCCTTGTCTCCTTCGCCTTACCTGAGAAGCTTCTAATTGGCCATTTTGGCTTTAATGGCCGAGGCGAGCCTGCAGCATTAACCGGAGTTGATCCGAGCGAGTTGAAGATCTTCTTTGAGTTTATCTAGTCTTTTTCTTCTCACCTAACAAGGCGATGATTCACTCTGCTAAATCAAAGGTGATGCATCAACTCACTGACAGGAATACCAGTACAGCTGAGAGAGGGCTAGACTCATGAAACACACACACACACACACACACACACACCCACACCAGCACTAACAGCCACACTCAAACACACCAGCAGAAGGAGAGACCAGCAGCAGGCAACATCGGTTCACTTTGGGTGAAAGAAAATAATGATGCACTCAATTTCAATTCAATGTCATTCAGTACAATATCTTTTAAGTTCGACACACTCCTAAGATGATCTCAATTGGCTTAACAACTTGAACCCCCTACAACAAGCCAATAGGGGACAGCAGCAAGGATACAACTGTGATTTTACAGGAAGGAATCTTGAACACAACCCAGCTCCGTATGGGGGACCCATCCACCTGAGGCTGGCCCATTAGAGGTTTACGCCACGCTAACGCTAAAGGGCACAACAGTGGTAATCCATTTTTACCACCGCCTTATGAGTGCATTGAAGTATCATGACATCAGTGTTCAAACCCTCAGTCTGAAGTGAGGGGATGAGGGAACAAAATCGAAACAGGTCAACGAGCAAAAGATCCCAGCATGCATCACTGCAAACAGGTGAAAAGTCGAATGTTAGAGGACATGCAGAGTGCCGGAGATGGAGGAATGATATGGAGGAGATGTTGACTGAGGACGCAGAAGGCTAGTCATGACCATGCCCTCGATTATTAAAATCACCTCAGATCCCCCTGCCATACCAGTGTGATGTGTTCACCTCAGATCCCCCTTCCATACCAGTGTGATGAGTTCACCTCAGATACCCCTGCCATACCAGTGTGATGAGTTCACCTCAGATACCCCTGCCATACCAGTGTGATGTGTGGCTGTGTGTCAGGAAAAACAGATTGCAACCCACTTCTCACCACAGCTACAGTGCACTTTAGACACTGTGAATCACTAACTGCAACACCCCCCCCCCCCTCCCCCCAGCAGCCAACCATTCAAATCCACTGTGTCAAAAAAGGCCAGATTCCAAAACTATCTGTGATTGTTCTTTTCATCCGAGAAGCGCGTGTCTGATCAGCATCTCCCGCGTGAGCGTGGTGAATGGCCTCCGTGTGCATTATTTAATGTGTTTGGTTAAAACCGCCATGTCTTTCAGCTCCTCTCTGTTCCTCCCAACCTCCCTTGGGACGCTCTCTGGTTGGAGTGTGTGAGAGAGAGAGAGAGAGAGAGAGAGAGAGAGAGAGAGAGAGAGAGTGGTGGCCTACTTTCTATCACTTACAGCAGAACAATAGCATTTCAGCAGTGTCAGACAAACTGAGTGAAGAGAGAGAGAGAGAGAGAGAGAGCGAGAGAGAGAGAAAAAGAGAAAAAAGTCTCAACATTGTGCTGGGAATAGAAAATGATGTAGAGGGCCTTTTTGAGATGAACAAAAGCGTAACTTTCGGCATATTAGGGGTTCGATGATAAGATGTCATGTAGGTTCAAGACAGTCACCACAAAAGGCCTAAAGGAAATGATCGTTCGCTCTCATTCATTGTGCACTGCTGCAGATACATTATAACCTGTGACACAAAACTGATTGCCGTTCTATGTGATCTTGATGCACTAGATAGGAATAGTATGGTGCCTTCTGAAGCTATAGTATTATCACACTAGTGCACCTGTGATGTACAAACTGACATAAATTAAGCTATAGTATTATCACACTAGTGCACCTGTGATGTACAAACTGACATAAATTAAGCTATAGTATTATCACACTAGTGCCCCTGTGATGTACATACTGACATCTATAAAGCAGAGCATTTGCAAGGTAACCCCATTGATATAGCTGATAGACTTCCAGGTAACAAATATATATTTGATCTGATCTGAGTTTTGAGTATTTAAATCAGCAGTCACTAAATCTAAAATGGCATTTTACAGTGTTATAGTAACCCCCCTCCCCCCCAGCCTAATGTAATATTTGGTTTACTGTATGCTGAAGTGCATTCTTCCGTTATGAATAAAAAATAAGATCCGAAGCGATGGTATGTAATTGAAGGTGCACTGTGTAAGCAAGCGCTCCCTGCTCTGGTACCTGGGGGAGGCGACGTTCTTGTGGCTGGGATGAACAGTATGTGTTTGTGTGTGTGTTTGTGTATGTGTGTGTGTATGTGTGTGTGTGTGTGTGTGTGTGTGTGTGTGTGTGTGTGTGTGTGTGTGTGGGTTCTTGTGGCTGGGATGAAATGGCTGAGAAACATAGAGAGTAAACTTGTGATAGGAGTCAAGCCAGAGGGAAGCTGACCTTGGACCAAATATGCTCAGGATCCGGCAGCAGGACAGATCCATAGAATAATCTGACCCCATCTGGGAACATCGTTTGATTTCTGTCTACACACTTCAACAACCACGTGAGTAAACATGTCAGCACATACGATGCTATTGATGCCAGTCTTCCAGCCGCGAAAACATTCAGGTTTCCATAGCTTCAACCCTAGTGCAATTAGTTGGACACTAAGTGGATTCATGATGAGCAGGCCAGGTTAGCGACTGAAGTTATTTCTAAAGAGCGCAGATGGAAGAGGGGCCGTCACAGCGCCGCGTCTGTTTGGTGCTAATACATTATTGATACATTATTGATCAGAGAATTGAAATCCTCATCATGAGACAAGACAGTCCAATGCCGACACACTCACTCACTCAGGTGAAAAGAGATGGAGAGAAGCGGAGCCTTTTCAGTAGGCCTACTGGCACACACACACACACAGACACACAGACACACACACACACACACACACACACACACACACATACACACACACACACACACACACACACACACACGCACACACAGACACACACACACAGACAAACGCACACGCACACACACACACACACACACACAGACACACACACATAAACGCACACAGACATTTTTAGACTTAATGGAGTACAAACAGGAGAGGAGACACGCATGATAATGGAGGCGCTTTCAGCAGTCAGGAGATCAATAGTCTGTTGTAAATACCACCATGGAGTCCATTTAGGACTCAGGCGTGAGAGATTCTACACTGTATCAGCAAGGAACTAGACAAGTGTTTGTGTGTGTGTGTGTGTGTATGTGTGTGTGTGTGTGTGTGTGTGTGTGCGTGTGCGTGTGTGTGTGTGTGTGCATTCACACCAGTAGGCCTACTGACTATCAGTACTACATATGTACAGTTTCCTGCTTTAAAGCCTTTAATATTCTCAACAGAATCAACTGGGCAGAATGTATGTAAAATATAGCATGTGGTTGTCTTAAACAAGTTCTCAAGTAAACAAATCCGTAAAGGCCCTCCTTCACAGCGCAGCAGGCACTGTCTGTAGCCCAAAAGTGCTAAACCCAAAAACATCACTGCCCAACCATAGAACCTGAGCAATAGCAAAGCTGATTTTTTGAGCCTTTCACTGGTACTATCAAGCCGCCTTCCTTCATAAATGTGTCATTAAATCAGGCCCACAACACCTCCAGATAGCTCGACAGTGCCCCAGACTCCACACTTACATACTTATTATTGGTTAGGATACATGCTTCTAGTAGAGACAGCAATAGATACACCGCAAGATATACCTCAACAAGATTTCACATATCTCAGTTTTTGTTCGGGTTAATTCACACCCCAAAGTAGTCTAGCGCATCGGCCTCAACCACTGGCCCTCTTTTTCGGCAGCATCAGGGAACTACTTTAATACTCCTTTGAGTGACTTTGAAAGGCATAATCCAACAGAAGTGTTGTGGTTCATTTTGCTGCATTAAGCTTCTAACACCTATCTCCACTGGTCTTGTGAGTGCTCATCAACCTCATTCCCTTGCTTCCACAACTAGTTCAGTTACAGAGTTCTTTAGCTTCTTCCTTCCAAAGGCTTCCTCAATTGCATCCTCAAAGGGAATCATTAACTCAATAAAGTAAACACATGCACACACTCAGAGAACAACATCATGTCTGGTCTCATAGCAGTCACAACAATACGCTGTGGAAATCAGCTAGCAACATCAGCCGACATCTCCAAATCCTGTGCTTTGCCTCATTTGCCAGTATTGTTTGTGTGTGCCTGGTCGCAACCCAGCCTGGTCTGCCCCGCCCCCTGCTATCAGTGCTCTTTGTTTTCCACAGCTGAGTAGCAGAGTCTGCGCATGTGCCCGCAGGTGTGAGGAATAAAGGCTTAATGAGTTCCACCATATGAGGGCCATGACTCAGGGCACAAGAGATCCCTCTCCTCGACGCGTTGTCTATGTTGTTTGTTTGGGCATATGTACACTACTTAGACACCCACTTGCACCACACTTTGATATCTGATAATAACACTGATTTTTCTATTATACTTTAATAAATGTCCGTTTATTATACAACTTGGCATTTGGAACTCCCGTTCATGTTACATGCAGAGAGCCGTGTATGTAACAGCCTGGTGTCCACCTTTCTGCAACTGATTATGTCTCCACGTTTGGCATCTCTGTGTCAGACTTGTTTTACACCCAGGCAGAATATGTTTTAATGAGCTAACACTGAAACACAACTTGCAGCTTCCATCTTCACCCACGGGCATGGGAGGACATCAGGTCCAATGGCGTGACTCCAACAATTAATTAAATGCGGTTAGCATCCACAGCCCAAAGTTCTCTCCAGCAGATCTTCCTCGTCTTAACACATTATGCCAGTTCATCCATTACCCTTGCTTTGCTTGAGAAGCTGCTGCTGCTCATCTATTTCCCTCTTTTTGCTTGCAAACAAAGCTAGTTACAAATCTACGTCCCCCTCTCCAGCAATGTAGCCTTACCCCCATGCTTTCCAACTCTCACCCATCCCAAACCCTGCTCTTCCAATCTGTACCTGCCCAATGAAGCCCCTATGCTGTAATGTGCCTTGTGTATGTTGAATCACTTCTCCTGGATTCCAGTACTCCCTGTTTTCATCATTGGAGCAGTGTTTTTGACTACTGAATCCTCCACCAAGTTGGTCATTGGTAACTTCACAATAATTCTTTTTTTCCATACAAAGCTACAGCCATTTCCTAACTGCCTTATTCATAACTCCATTTCTCCCCCTCATGCTTCATAGTCAAATGCCGCATTACTTGTGCTTGAAGCCCAAACTGCAAGCCCCACAATTTATGGTCACCAGGCAAGAAGGTCTAGTCAGTGGTACTGATAGACTGAACGATTAATTCTCTAAGCTCTGAAACTTGTCCTCAGTCACTCATTGAGGAATTGTACCACCTGCCTAAACTCTTCACAGGCAATTTTTCAATTACAAGGAATCACCTTACCGTCAACATAAAACCTCTCTTCCACCAGTTTCCCCTTACTGATAGAAACACTTCTAAGCAAGATAGAGTGTTAGTTTAGAGTTCAAAATCAATAAAAGAAATACCAAATACTCATATAATAATACAAATCATTCTCAGCAGCACAAGAACCATGCTTACATCCTTAGCTTGGTTTCAAGGGCACCCTGTCAACAGATCTCTTTAGAAAGATTTCACTTGACATTCTATTCAGTCCAACCCCCAATCTAAAGCAAACACAAAGCCTTTCCAATTCCATTTGGTTTGTTTACTTGATTTTGCTCCAAAACTGCAAAGAAAACACACAACTAAAACTAAGAGGTTCAATGACAAAAACACTTGATGATGGTGTCATTGCTATTGACCTTTAGTGACCTCTGTTGTCTCGGAGAGTGTCTGGTATCCTTCACAAGAGTGCTACTTGAGGTCAAATGTCAGGCTGTGGGTGAGTTTGTGGTTCTCTGTGTGCCAGTGATAGCCTGTTCTTGGAGTTCCTACCCTATCACCCCCCACCCACTCTTTTGCTGTCTCTTTCTCTCACAGATACTCACAGATACACAGACACAGATGTACACACACACACACACACATACACACACACACACACA
>NC_137928.1:5427778-5432778 GCF_963457725.1 Sprattus sprattus
TTTTCCTCTCTGCTTTTTACCAAACATTTGGCAAGGTCATCCACCAGTTTCACCTCACACTCTTAGCTCATGGTCTCACACATAAGGTGCAGCACACACACACACACACACACACACACAGACACACACACACACACACATTGACACACACACACACACACACACACACAAACACACACACACACACACACACACACACACACACACACAAACACACACACACACACACACACACACACACACACACACACACACACACACACACACCACTATCATCCCACATCTACTTCTCATGAGCATGCCTTAGTCCATCTGTTCTGACCTGTAGCACATGAGGACAGCGAGAGCAAGCTGGAGATCACTATAATAGGAGGGAGGAAGATTGCTTCTTTTGACACTGTGCCACACACATAGACACACACAATCACACACAGACACACACACACACACACAGACACACACACACACACACACACACACACACACACACACACACACACACACACACACACACAAAAGAAATTCCTTGAATCCTACCCAATAACACAAAGTGATTAGAGCCTTGCTGTCCATACTGTCAGTAACAATAAATGTGGAACTGAGTTATTCCAAAGTGGCAGAACCAAGGAAGTCTGAAATAAAGAACAAATGTTTTCCCTGATTGTAAGGTAATTTCTTTTTGCAGATAAAGCGTAGACCATGAAAACCTGTTTCGAAATTGGTTATTGCATTGCCTATAGATAGTGTGTGTGTGTGTCTGTGTCTTTGTGTGTGTGTGTGTGTGTGTGTGTGTGTGTGTGTGCACGCGACAGTGAGTGAGACAACTCTCAGCCCCTTGGAGAGTTTGTACTGTATGTGCACTTGCATGTGTGTGTCTGAGTGTGTGTTTCTGTGTGTGTGATTTTAGGTGTGTGTATGTGTCTGCTCATTCCGCCTGTACAGTTCTTGTACACTTGCGTAACCATTCAATCCTATGACCTTTCACAGCACATTGGGCTCACACATTGCCTTCTGATGGACATTTTTCTCCCTGCGTTCGGCCATCTAACCATCCATCCATCCCTCCATCTCTCCATCTCTCCATCCCTCCATCACCCTGCACATGGGACTTTGGTTGTAAGGTGGAAAAAATGTCAAGCTATTTATAGTGTCTGCAGTGACTGACACTGCTTGGGACCTGGAGATGGGAAGAGTCTGTCGTGCTGACTCTGGTATTTCAGCTATTTTTTAAGCGACATTTACGGATTCACTGTTGCCTGTTGCTAAGAGGTCACATTTCTGCTTTCTTTTATGTTCACCTCCTTTTCATTTTCTTTCTTTGTTCCCCCGTCTTTCTTCTGTGCAGCAAAGAGATGCAGCCCAGTTTCCGGCCTCAATTCTTTACTTTTCTCTCTTTTACCTCCTGTTTCTGTTCTGTTTGTTTCCTGTACAAGACTATGGCTAACAGGCTGGTGGGGGCAGGTAACACTCAACGCCTATTACCATTAATTGCCCAGTCAGGAGGCCACTTGCTGTACTCACATAAAGAGGCCTAATCCAGCTGGAACGCAAACCTCAGGCCCAGACTTCCTGTAAACAAGTGCATACTCTGTAGTGAAAGACACATCATTATTAAAACATCATCTGGTGAAGTGTTTCTGAAGACATAAATGCTTTTTAAAAGGCAATAACAAGAATGCTGTCGTGTGACCTGTGAGAACCGTACCACCATATCACCATAGAAATGAAACTGCTCTACCTACAGAGGATGTGTGCACAAAACAGAGAGACTTGAAGCTTTATGGACTTTCTTTTTTTTTTTTTTATCCAAAACCAAGAATGGGGAAAAAAACATAATGGATGTTTCCCAGTGTTATTATCCCAGGCAATCAGTCTGGGAATCACTGAGCGGGAAGGTAGCACTTTGGCTGAAAATTGCACAGAAACGCACCACGTGAAGATACTGAGTTAGGCTCAGAAATAACCCCCCGACAGGCATAAACAATACATGCCTTTACATTACTTGAGCAAATGACAAAATCCCCCCTCCCCCAACAGACAGACACACACACACACAGACAGTGTGGACACATGCGTCCAATTTCCGATTTCAGTCCGATTTAAATTGGATATTGGACACATGTGACTCCCCAGAACTAGATTCATTGTGTCCAGCTTGAGTCCGACTGGACTCCGATGTAAACCCCTGGACACACGATTCGATTCCGCTGGGAATTGGACTGGGCGCGCATGTGTCTCTCGAAACTAGATTGAAATTGGACAACAACAACTTTTGCACGTGCTTGAGATCGTGCCCACAGACATATACATGCATCATATATGTCTATGATATGATAATCGCTGCTAGCCGCTCAGTTCTTGTGCTCCCTCTCATTCACGTTGAAATACTGAAAGCGAAACTGAAACTTATAAACTGCAACGCAACTGTTTGGGACAGAATGCGCTAATTCAGTGAACAAATATTTTCATATTACTTTTTCACCAGTTGTTAGTCATGTAATCCTTTCATATCGATGTGAATCAATCAATACTAATACAAATTTAACTGTGGTGTGTTTTTGTTTCATTTCACAACGTATTTACTGTATAATCAACGGTAGCAGATGTAAACATTCCGCATTTGATTTGAACTGACACGGCCAAGAACTAGTTGTGTCACTGCCATGTGCTTAGAGATAGAGCAGTTAACCCCCCATGGAGACCCCATGGAGAGAATTGAATGGGATCGAAGTGCTGCCATCATGTGTCCACACTGACAGTTGTGAGGAAGCCATTTGTCCTGGACAGAGTTGAACAGATACGTGTGTGTGTAAACATGAGAGCCGTGCTAAGTACAGATCCGTAAAACTACCTTACAGATATGTTTGTGTGTGTGTGTGTGTGTGTGTGTGTGTGTTCAGTACAGCTCCGTAAGACTACACAGAGGCAGCGACTGCGCCCTTAGCATTTGTCACTGTCTCTTTTTGGCTAAACCCACATTTTGATGACAAGCCGAGGCTAGGTCTGTCACACAGAGACAGAGACAGAGACAGAGACAGAGACAGAGACAGAGACACACACAGACACAAACACACACATACAGACACAGATACATGCACTAACACACACACACAAACACACACACACATACAGACACAGATACATACACTAACACACATACACACACACACACAGACAAACACACACACACATACAGACACAGATACATACACTAACACACATGCACACACACAGAAGGCATTTTATGAGGCCAGCCTGTGAGGATATAATGTGATTTAAGATCAACTGAGAGACTGCTGTTACTGCATTACAGTCTAGAACATGAAAAAACACTATGCATTTATGGCCATTTTGCCTCTAAAGCTGCCATAAGTACGCACACAGTGCATGATGAACAGGCACCGCAGAGACACTCAAAACACTGCAGGCTATTTCCAATGAGATATTCTCTGAGAAACCCACCCTTCTCCTCCAGGAGAAAAAAAAATGAAAAACAAACTGTGTGTAAAGCCAAAATTAGAAGCAATGAAATGTGCTGTTCTAATTGCAGCCTGCTGTTAATGCCCCAGGAATACACACGAGTCCTGCGTCAGCTTTCAGAGTCTCACCACGAGACAGAATATTTTAATCAATTACCAAGTAGTTTCTCAAGTGTATAGTTTGATTTATCTGTCAGAGCACAGCACATTTCCATCTACGCTGATCTAAATGTTGTCCAGTTTTAAGCCAAAAGTTTTGAACAGATAATCTAAATGTGAACATTGACAAGGAAGGTACCCAGGAATTTTGGATCATTGAATGCAAAGAAATGCAAAAGTGTCCGATTAAGTTCACATACGTTTACACAGGAGTTAACGCCTGGCAGTGTGTTGATCTCAGAGGGGAGTGAGGGAGACGAGCAGGACCAGAGGTGAGCGAGGGGGACGAGTGGTCCAGAGACGAGCAAGATGGACAAGTGGTCCAGAGGCGATTGAGGGTAATGAGCGGACCAGAGGGGAGCGAGGGTGGAGAGCGGTCCAGAGGCGAGCGAGGGTGGAGAGCGGTCCAGAGGCGAGCGAGGGGGACGAGCGGACTAGAGCCTGGGAATATGAGTCAGTGTGCTCCACATGACAGTAGCCATAGAGGTACGAAGGGTAGATCAGACATAAGATAGATGAATGTGTATGTTAGTAAGTAAGTAATTAAGTAACAGGTTATTTCTTCTATACTTTATATATATTTTACACTTTTAATGCACATAATGCAGCTCTAAGTGCTTTATCAGAACTAAAAAATACTAATAAATAGATAATGATGAAAGTGTTAAGATGTGAACTAAAAAAAGTAATAAATAGATAACGTTGAATGTGTAAAGATGTTCTTGTTAGCACCTCAATGATGCTAGTCTCCCTATGGATACTAGTCATCTCATGCTCCACAGTTATCTAACAATCAAATATTAAGCAAATATGTATTATTGATTTCTTTTGTGTTACCTTTGCTAATTGACTTTCATTTTCTTATAATAGGAATGTATTCTCTTCTCATGCCTGTGTAACGTGCTAATTACCAGTATGTACCAAGAAGTGAATTTAGGTGTATGGTCCTTAATGGAGCCCCCAGGCCAAGTAGCACGAACGCACACACACACGCACGCACAGACACACACACACACACACACACACACACACACACACACACACACACACACATATACACTCACACACACATGCAGACACAGATACATACATTAACACAGGGGCTCCTGTTACTACATTACAGTAAATGCCCAGTGGTGTGACCATCACAGGCGTGTGAGCGCTTGAGACGCAGGGACAAGTGAGCCCTGAGCTCGAGGCTATGAATCACTCCGCTCACCGTGATCTCGGCAGTCCAGGGAGGGAGGAGAGGGCGGGTGTGAGTGTGTGTATGTGTGTGTGTGTGTGTGTGTGTGTGTGTGTGTGTGTGTGTGTGTGTGTGTGAGTGTGTGTGTGTGTGTGTGTGTCTGTGTGTGAGTTTGT
>NC_137928.1:5437778-5452778 GCF_963457725.1 Sprattus sprattus
TACCTGGTTGTAAAACTGTCTGGTTAAACTGCCAGTCAAGGTTCTCATTCAAACAGTCTCCGCCCCTGTCACCACCTGCAGGTAAGCACACAGTAATTTATAGCCATGTCTCCTCATGTGATTTATAGGGACGCTAGAGTTTAAATTTTGTCTTTGAGTCATGTCCTCTCCCTCAGGTTCTGTAAGTACAGGTATTATAAAACACGACACCTGTCAGAACCAGATCACAGTGTCTTTCCCACACTAGCCTTTCATAAAGACAAGACAAAGAAGGTGTATTTAAATAGCACAGTTCCATACACAGTGGCAATTCTAATTGATTTACAAATAAGGAATATATCAAAGGTAACATGCATTAAAAGAAAAAGGCGCAAAACAAAACAAATAAAAAGAGTGCATTTGCACAGTTCTCAGCAAGCATCTGAGACCAGTTGGGTCTTGAGTCTACATCTGAAAACTGGCTACAGCTGGAGCACCTTTGATATCACCAAGGGCTAAGTAACCTGGGGTGGCATCAGCATAGCTATAATATAGTCAGACATCGGATCGCTTTTAATGATTTGTCCAAGTGGGAGCGTATAAAGTTTGAATAACAAAGGCACAAAGATCGACCCCTGGGGAACACCGCAGGTCAAGGATGTTGGTGTTGATGTATAGTTTCCAATTAAGTGTGGAAATGAAGCATGGTCATTAAGCAATTGTTTGATGTGATCAACTGTTCCTAGGCTTTCATTGTCATCCCTTAGAAGATCATTACTGGATAATTGAGAGGTTCAAACATAGCATAGCAGTTTTATACCACCCTCACAGCACACAGACACACACAGACACACACACACACACACACACACACACACACACACACACACACACACACACACACACACACACACACACACACACACACACTGTACACATCCCAACATCTGTGGCCTCCAAATGGCTACAGTGAAATTGCATTCAGCACAGAGAATAGAATAGGAGACCTGGAATATAGAACATGCTATTGGAATCGTGGAGGAGGCTGCATGGTGCTTTCAGCCAGAAATCCTCTCTCTATTTCTGAATTGGTGCTAGAAAATGGATTTCCACCATGAAATGATTTTTATTTGGATGTTTGTTTTCATTTCTCTGCTAGCTTGGATAATTGGCATGACAACCGTCCCACTGCCCATTCTGATGAAGCTTTTAATGTCAACGCCAGCTAGTCAGAATGCCAAAGGTTTGCTTTAAAAAGTGGCCCTCAATGACATGAATGACACAAAAATATGAAATAATGGGGAAATTGCTCAATGGAATGTTGTGTGTGTGTGTGTGTTTGTGTGTGTGTGTATTGGCAGGGGATGGTGGTATCTAGAGATGTGACTGCTGGCAAGGATTGAGAGTGGTGTGTGTATTTGTGTGTGTATGTGTGTTCACAGTGGTGTGTGTGGGTGTGTGTGTAAGTGTTTGTTTGTGCTCATGTGTTTTCCCCCAAAAGCCATATGTACTCTGAAAAAAGGGGCATATGTTTGGTGGGCAATGCATTTTTTAAAACGTTTTTGTAAGTTGGTTCAAAGGTACTTTGCTTGTGAAGGAAGCACTTTAATCAGAAAAGACGACGACAAAGGCAAAAAGTGCTGAGAGAGAAGCACGATAATGAGATCCAGAGACAGACTCCTATCTCCAGGGGAACCATGCTTACTCACGTCAGGCAATGAAGAGTAACCAGGCTGAGTGTGGACGGCTTCCTCCTCTTCCTCCTTCTGCCTGGCAGACACTTAGCAGTGTTTTTAAGAGGACACCCTCACATCAGAGGCAAATTATTTCCACACAGAAGGAGTGTTAATAACTCTCTGTCGCCTGACAACACGTCTTCTATAAAGCTTTCCTGTCTGGATACCAGCCGGCCCCCGACCCAAAATGGAGACAAAATGGCTAACACCTCTTGTCTCTTTAAAAGCGGGAGACAGATCACAAGAGGGAGAGAGAGGAAAAAAGAGTGAGGGGGCAGGAGAGCCATAGAGAAAGGAGAGAGTGAAAGAGAGAGAAAGAGAGTGAGGGAGATGAGATAGAACATAAGACAGCAGGGAGAAAGAGAGAGAGAGAAGAAAGAAAAGGGAGAGAAAAGAGTGTCCATCAAGCTGAAACAACAGTCAAAGCAGCAGTCATTGGTTAGCTTGCTGATCAGCACATGAGATGTCAGAGTGGGTGACTCCTGGAGCTTCATTTGAGTCAGTGGAGGACCAGCATCAGCACCAGTGAAGGCCTGCAGAGGAGCATCAGCACCAGCACCAGTGCAGGCCTGCAGAGGAGCATCAGCTTCAGCATCAGCACCAGTGCAGGCCTGCAGAGGAGCATCAGCATCAGCACCAGTGAAGGCCTGCAGAGGAGCATCAGCATCAGCACCAGTGCAGGCCTGCAGAGGAGCATCAGCATCAGCACCAGCACCAGTGCAGGCCTGCAGAGGAGCATCAGCACCAGCACCAGTGCAGGCCTGCAGAGGAGCATCAGCTTCAGCATCAGCACCAGTGAAGGCCTGCAGAGGAGCATCAGCATCAGCACCAGTGCAGGCCTGCAGAGGAGCATCAGCATCAGGACCAGTGCAGGCCTGCAGAGGAGCATCAGCACCAGCACCAGTGCAGGCCTGCAGAGGAGCATCAGCATCAGCACCAGTGCAGGCCTGCAGAGGAGCATCAGCATCAGGACCAGTGAAGGCCTGCAGAGGAGCATCAGCATCAGCATCAGCACCAGTGCAGGCCTGCAGAGGAGCATCAGCTTCAGCATCAGCACCAGTAGAGGCCTGCAGAGGAGCATCAGCATCAGCACCAGTGCAGGCCTGCAGAGGAGCATCAGCATCAGCACCAGTGAAGGCCTGCAGAGGAGCATCAGCATCAGCACCAGTGCAGGCCTGCAGAGGAGCATCAGCATCAGGACCAGTGCAGGCCTGCAGAGGAGCATCAGCCGGGGATGTGTGTGTGTGTGTGTGTGAGAGTGCGTGCGTGCGTGTGCGTGTGCTTGTGCATGCGTGGCGTGTGTGCGGGTATGATAATTCATTGGCAGGGGGTGGTGGTATCTAGGGATGAGACTGTGTGTGTGTGTGAGAGAGTGTGTGTGTGAATGTGAGTGTGAGCGTGAGTCGAGTGTGCATTAGTGTATGTTTTTAATTCCTATGCTGATATAGAAAGTAGATATGGACTGTACTTTATTTCACATTACAGTAAACACTTGTGTGTATGTGTTCATGTGCAGCTCTGTGTGTGTATTCGTGTGTGTGTGTATGTGTTCATGTGCAGATCTGTGTGTGTATTCGTGTGTGTGTGTATGTGTGTGTTTCTTGAGCTGATTTATGAGTCTACAGCTTTGATTTTGCTCTGAATGCTTCTGTTTACTTGTGAACTCTTGGCCTTCATGCTGTGCCAACCCTAATCATGTATTTTGTGCAACAACAAACAGCAGTAGCTGTACTAAGCAATTTCATCCATTATCCCCTACGGCATTCGACTTCTCACAGGGCCATTGGAAGCAGCCAGTCAGCCAAAGACATTGTACAAAGAGGTCATTCTTCCAGAAGTACTATCGCTATTGAGAATAAATAAATACATAAGAAAATTCCATTGTGATTGCCTGATAAGACACAAAGGAACACCTTTTTGTGTGTGTGTGAGTGTGTGTGTGTGTTTTGTGTGTGCGTGTGTGTGTTTTGTGTGTGGATGGATGGGTGTTAACATTTGCTGGCCTCCATAACTGTCAAGGTAAGGCGAGACAGAAGATCGTATCATGCTTAACTTGTTCAAGTGTATCACAGAGATTTCTGCTGGGGAAAGACGGAGTGAGCGAGCAAGCGAGTGAGAGATTGAGCGAGCGAGTGAGAGAGCGAGAGAGCAAAGACCTGCCCCATGAGTGGCTTCTGGGGAGAGGCTCAGGTGGGTTAACCTGTTACAGACAGACGGCAGACATCCTCTGCACGAACCCGCATGGGGGGGGGGGGGGGGGGGCAGACATCCTCTGCACCGAACCCGCATGGGGGGGGGGCAGACATCCTTTGCACCGAACCCGCATTCACTCTGAAGAAGGGGGATCTTACAGCTCAGGGGGGGAGCACATGTGGCCATGATCTGTTATGAACCTGGCCCTGAGTTGGAATGTCTCTGACAGTCGGCTGACTGTAAAGGATCTCCCCATTCACACACACTCCATAGTGGCTGGGCGTGTACTGTTTTTTTTTGGCAGCAGAACATTTCCCTTCCTTCTGGCTCTGACGTTCAGATGTGGAGACTTCTAGCCTTGTCCTACTGTTTTGTGTCTACTGTTTCGTGAGCTGAGGTTTAGGACATGGAACAGATCAGGGCAAGACCTGATGCACATCTGGTGAATCCTAGCCATGCAATCCAGCTGTGTTTCAACCCTCCATTCCTTTTTCCTTCCCTTCATCAGTCCTCTGTGTCTTCTCACGCAGTGCCTCTTGGATCTGGTACGGATCTGGCCTTCATTTGTTATTGATCTGGCTCTGAGTGTGTGCAGATGAGATGATTACCACTCTTGCTATCCAGCTTTTTTGTTTTTATCAGCCAGACGTTCAACGTCCTTCTGTCTCCTTCTTCTCATCCTCGTGTCTGTGGTTGCCGTGGTAGCCATCGTTAGCATGTCTCCGACTCCCTGCCCTGGCCTGAGGGAGTGTGTAATTAACTCATCTGGGGAAACTGTTGATCAATCAAAGTCATTGATTTGTTTAATGTTCTGTTCAGACTGCTCAAATGGGACCCTGGTCTTTTCTTTTCCTCTCAATGAATTTGCACACAGAACACTTCCATATTTGTTTGAAAAAGAAAAAGATAAAGTGGAAAATTTGAGGGATATTTTAATCAGGGTATTGGTGAAATAATCATGCTCCTTGGTTAATGAGGGCTCCGTTGCAGAAATGCTTTGCTCTTCGGTTCCCCAGAATCAATGCCCATGACTTGTTCTTTCTCACTGCAGGGCGCTGGAATTGATATTGCGATAAGGGGAAACTTTACAGCATTGATTGATCATGAAGGTAGAGTCTTTCTCTTTCTCTCATTTACATTCGTTGGGTTTCTCTCTCTCTCTCTCTCTCTTCCTCAGCTTGGCAGAGCAGGACCACATGGAGCTGGTCTGGCACTGATCTGGCACAGGCCTGGTCTGGTGAAACCAAGATTGAACGGTTTGGCATCAATTCCAAGCATCATGTCTGGAGGGGAACAGAGGACTGCTCATCACCTGCCCAACACCATCCCAACGGTGAAGGGAGGAGGTGGCGGCACCCGTGCTGTAGGGGTGTCTCTCAGCGGAAGGGACTGGGCGACTGGTGTGTGTGTGTGTGTGTGTGTGTGTGTAGGTGTGTGTGTGTGTGTGTAGGTGTGTGTGTGTGTGTAGGTGTGTGTGTCTGTGTGTGTGTGTGTGTGTGTGTGTGTGTCTGTGTGTGTGTGTGTGTGTGTGTGTGTGTGTGTGTGTCTGTGTGTGTGTGTGTGTGTGTGTGTGTGTGTGTGTGTGTGTGTGTGTGTGTCTGTGTGTGTGTGTGTGTGTCTGTGTGTGTGTGTATGTGTGTGTGTGTGTGTGTGTGTGTGTGTGTGTGTGTGTGTGTGTGTGTGTGTGTGTGTGTGTGTGTGTGTGTGCGGCAGAGACTGTTGTGTGTGTGTGTGTGTCAGGGTTGAGGGAAAGCTGAGCAATGAACAACCATATCCTTAAGGAAACACCTGGTCCAGGGCGCTCAGGATCTCTGGGCCTTCAAGCCTGCAAGGCCTGGGCCTGCAAGTCCACCCTCCAACAGGACAACGATCAAGTCAAGAAATCATGCTCTCCTCATTAACCTCAGCCACGCAATGGCTGCCAGACCATTTAATCTCGTCCCTCAGCTTGCCTAATGAGGTTCATTGGGTCTGGCTACCAGAACTGGACCAGTACATTTCCAGCATTAGCAGCCATCTAGTGTTAGCCTGGATACCAGCCTGAACTCCGCCCACAAAATGTTTGGTCTGGGAGATTCAGTCTGGACTTAGTTGGGAGCTAGTTGGGAGATATTGAACGTCTCAGAAAAGTGATCTGAACAATCAAATTGTAAGGGCGGGCTTTATACATTGATGTACAGACAAGACAACCAACGATTGAGTTGATTAGATAGATAGAATATACATCGAACAAAGATGGCGCCGTCTCGGGAGCTTAGTGGGACATATGTTATATGATTTAAGCTGTCTACACGACTTTTTTTATGTCTCACTGACTCGGTTAGTTGTGTATGTGCAACCCGAATGTTGCCGAGGATTGTAGGTCTTAACTGAAGCACTATAGACCATTATTGATAGGTTATGCTAACGTGTAGACAAAAAAAACATTGAAACAAATGGTAGCTTCTAGCCTTGAGTACTAATTAAGTAACGTGAGCAGGCATATCTCAACAGATATTGACAAAGCATTCATTTTGAAAGAGGAACAGAGAAACGCGATCAAGGCATTTATCAATTGAAAAGATGTTTTTGCCGTCCTTCCTACGGGATCAGGTAAAAGTTTAATCTATCAGATGGTAATACTACGTTGCTCTGATTGGTTCTAGGTATCCAATTCAGCGAAGAGGAATTTTCTTTCCTGGTTCGTTGAAACACGCCCCATAATCACAGCCCAGTGGTTCAGTTTCAGACTCATATTCTGACTAGAATTATGAGTCTGACATCGTCAGGCTAATCTAGTGTTGCTTTTCAACAGTACATTGGATCAGGCAGCACCATCACCACTGCAGATAAGCTCACACACAGTGATGACCTGTCCCGTTTAAAGCTAAATGCGCCGTCTCCTCTAAATGGTCTGACAGCCATTGTGAGGTTCTGAGGTAAATGAACAGAGACCAAAGAAAGGTTTCTTTACCCACGCCACTGACTGTGCCCAATTGATGAGAAGTCACTCGCCCATGTCCAAGGTATTACAATAATAATTCATTTTTCACAGCCCATGGCCACTTGGAGGGCAATCAAGCTTCACCTTCTCAGTAGCGTACCTTACCCATTATGTAAAGGCAGCAAGGTGCCTGACCAACTACCAGGGCTACGAAACTATTCAACCCTTGAGAGAAATGAATGGGGGCTCAATGTATATAGAGCAGAAATAAAGAAAAAATGAAAAGCATGGTAGCAGTCAAAAACACAGGCGCATACTCATTAAACAAGAGCATTATGCACTGGTGAAGGTCTTTGTGGAAATTCACTGAGGAATACGAATCAAAAGAGCCTGATGTGAGGAACAAAGAAGGGGAGGAAAGACTATGAAGGCCTTCCGGGGTTCATTATACCACAAACAAATCCTACTCACGACAACACGGTCAAGAGTATGGGGGGGTTTAGGGCAGGTTGGTGTGCATTTCACACACACACACACACACAAACACACACACTTTCACTGTAATTACAGCGGTTCAGCAGAACAACACGGAGGTCCAAGGTGAGACATACTGAACCTCAGTAATGACATTGTGTTAAATCAACACTATATTGGTGCATGAGTGAGAAATGGTTGATGTTAGGTGGATAATGAGTGTATATGTATATGTGTGTGTGTGTCTGTGTGTGTTTATGTGTGTGTGTGTGTGTGTGTGTGTGTGTGTGTGTGTGGTGTATGGGTGTGGGTGCGTGGGTGCGTGCGCGTGTGTGTGTGTGTGTGTGTGTGTGTGTGTGTGTGTGTGGTGGGCGTGTGTGCGTACGTGCATGCAGATGGACGTGCTTGTGCATGTCTTTCTCTTCCTGCATCCCCTCCCATGCCTGCCTGCACCAGGACTGTATCCTTAGTCTTACCCCTTGGGCTACTGCAAAACAGTTAATTTTAGTTAACCATCAGCCTTGACACAAATAGTGAGTCCTTGACCAGCATTATGAGCAACCTAGGTGGCACAAATGGTTACGACTTCCTGTAACAAATGACTTCCTATTACCACTGATTGTCTGCTTACCACCATAGACAAATGCCTATGCCTATGTCTTAGCGCTCATCGACAGAATTGAGGCTTCGGACGTCATCAGTAAAATAATTTAATTAAAAAAAAGTTCCGCATGGTAGTGCTACATGCTCTCGACAAAAGCTTCGAAGTATCGGTGTTAAGGCTAACAGTTGGGAAACAATTCGATAACTATTTAATGATGCTCAAGAAAAACAGTGATTCACAGATAGTCCCGTGGCAACGACTGTTTGACCATGTGCTGGTAAAACAATGTTTGTTATGTTTGTTATGTGTGATGAATTTTGAGTCATTGTCTGCCTAGCTACTGGTGGGGTGGCCTAATGAAGTGATTACTACATCATATAATGTGTGTGTTTGGGTGTACTAATGTGTGTGTTTGAGTGTACTGGGTGTACTGCCAGAATGTTCTTTAGGTGACGTTAGGCACTGTAGACGACCTCACAAGCTGTGGTCATAGTCCAGCTGACTGCCAATGCACTGGAATGGAGCTGTCTTGGCTCAAGAAAGGAGGGAGAACAACTGACTTGTCTATTGAGAAGCATAATCAGTGCACAGAGTTAGACAGAGTATGTAGTTTGGCTCTCACTTATAACTAACCGGTCTATTGAGATGCCTAATCAGTGCACAGAGTTAGACAGAGTATGTAGTCTTGGCTCTCACTTATAACTAACCGGTCTATTGAGATGCCTAATCAGTGCACAGAGTTAGACAGAGTATGTAGTCTTGGCTCTCACTTATAACTAACCGGTCTATTGAGATGCCTAATCAGTAGACAGAGTTTGACAGAGTATGAAGTCTTGGCTCTCTCTTACAGTATAACTGCATTAAGGCAAAGCCTGAATGGCTGGACTCACTGTCACATCTTGAAGGTGTGACAGAAGTGTTAAATAGTCCAGTCTTAAGCTCCAAAAGAGTGTGTATTTGTGTCTGTGCGAGTTGGTGTGTTTATGCCCGCAACCTCAGTTTGATGAACCATGTGTAGCGATTGTGTTTGTATTTGAATGTGTGTGTGTGTGTGTGTGTGTGTGTGTGTGTGTGTGTGTGCGTGTGTGTGTGTGTGTGTGTGTGTGTGTGTGGTTTGTTCATACACTTGTATGACAAACAAAAGTTTGAATACCTGTGTATTTATAGTTTGAACCTGTGTAAATATATATATATAGTTTGAACCTGTGTATATATATATAGTTTGAACCTGTGTATATAGTTTGAACCTGGGTATATTTTTTATATATTTTTTCAATTGAGGCACATTACAGAGAGCACTCCAGATTACCCCAGATGGCACAAAGAGTCTCCAGGATCATCCCTGATCCAATTCAACTCTGGCTCTCTGTCATCCACCCTGTAATCCTCACCCTTACCACTCTCTCTCTCCTTCTCTCTTCTTCTCCCTCTCCCTCTCTCCTTCTCTCTTCTTCTCCCTCTCCCTCTCCCTCTATCCTCCTCCCGGGCCTCAGTGAGCCTCTGTCTGGCAGAGAGAAAGAGGGAGAGAGAGAGAGAGAGAGAGAGAGAGAGAGAGAGAGAGAGATAGCCCCTTCAATCCTCCTGGGATTCCAGAAGGTCAAAAGAGGTGCCTACTGCCATCAGAGCAGCAAAGCCGCTCTCTGACTCCCCTCCGACTTCACTGGCCTCTCTGAAGCTTGAGTCGGGCTGAGAACCAGCTCTCTCTCTCTCTCTATCTCTCTCAGTCTATCTCTCTCTCTCTTTCTCTCTCTCTCTCGACCTGAACGGACGTGCGTGAGTGAGCTGCGTGTTGAGTGTGAGTGAACAAGCTCTATTTCTATCTTTTCTCCCTTTGTTTGTTGTTTATATGCGTGTTTGTATATTGATTTAATTTATTGGCACTTAGTTTCACAACTACTTGTAGTTTGGCGGAGTAAATAACACGTGTTTCCCTGTGGAGTCTGCAACCGGCGTTTGCTGGGAGTATGGCGGCCGGTGGAAGCATGGAGTTCGAAAAATTAACACGAAAACATGGGGTAAAGGTGGAAAGTGTTGCAAGCGTGGAGGATATTAGTCTGGCGATCGGTAATGTTATTGGGCACGAAAATGTGAAGTCTGCTTCACGGATGAATGGTGCGGTGGTTTTGTTTCTAAGCACGGTTCAGAAAGCCATTGAGGTAGTTGGGAAGGGGATAGTAATCCATGATTCCCTCATACAAGTCCTCCCACTTAGTACCCCCTCTAAGAAAATAATAATTTCAAATGTACCCCCTTTCATTAAGGATGAATTCATTGTTAAGGAGTTACAGCGGTATGGCCGCATTGTTTCTTCCGTTCGGAAAATCCCTCTGGGGTGTAAATCGCCCCTTCTGCGGCACCTAGTGTCTTTCAGAAGGCAGGTGTATATGGTACTTAACAGTGGCATGGATGAGTTAGAACTTTCCCTTAAGTTTAGGGTGGATGGGTTCGATTATTTAGTGTTTGCAACGTCGGACACTGCACTGAAGTGTTTCAGTTGCGGTAGAGTGGGACACGTCGTGCTCAATTGTCCTAATAAGAGCGACAACGCTGCAAAGGAGAATACTCCAGGTGAAAGCAATGGAGCCGAGTCCTCCACAGGCGTTCCCCCTGCCACTGAGGTGGAGCCCTCGGTGTTTATGACTGAGGGAAGCGGACTTGAGGGGGATGTGAAATCCGATGGTGACCTTTTTGTGCTTTGCACGGAAACAGTGGCGGGTGATGCGGCAGTGATTGAGCCTGCTGTGGCGATCTTTTTAGCTGAGGAGCGGGCTGCGGGTGGAGGCGAACCTGAAAGCAATGAGGGGCTGTCATTAAGGACACTGGCAGCTCCGCAGACGTCAGTAGAGGAGGCGCAGCCTATTGACATAGACACGGTTTTTAAAACACCTGTGAAAAGAAAGACAGACCCGGTGGAGGATAACGCGTCTAAAATAAAGAAGGATGATGACGCAAATGTAGAGCAGGATAGTGATGGTGAATCCATCGACTCGAACTGGTCTGATTGCTCGCAGGGGGATTTAAACCTTTCCTCCAGCGAGGATAGGAAGTACACGGCAGAGAGTATAAACAGCTTTCTGCATGACACGAAGGGGAGGCGGAAAGTTGAGGTGGAGCGCTTTTTTCCGGACTGCCCGCAGTTTGTGAATGACGCTGTTTTGTTGATAAAGGAGGGGGCTTTTGCGGACCCGGAGGTATATCGCCTCCGCAAAATAATAAATAAGTTAAGAGTGAAGTTGCGTGGTGAAAAGTCCTCCTAGCTCTCTATTATGTCTAATTCCATCAAGATTGGCTCTCTTAATTTAAACGGTGCTAGAGATGGAAGGAAAAGGCTGAAATTGTATGACTTCATCAATTTAAAGAAAGTTCATATAATGATGGTCCAAGAGACGCACAGCGATTTTAAAAATGAGGTAGATTGGAAGAAGGAGTGGGATGGGCAGATCATACTAAGCCATATTTCATCCCTAAGTGGGGGCGTGGCTGTTCTTTTTTCTAAGGCTTTTTTGCCTTTGTCATGTGTAACAGAGGAAATAGTTCAGGGTAGGCTTTTGAAGGTGAAAGCGACCTTTGACAATTTCAACATGGTCTTCCTTAATGTGTACGCACCCACAATAGGGTCGGAACGTGTCGTGTTTTTTAACAAAGTGAATGAAGCATTAAAAGATTTAGACCAGGAAGATGTACTCTTTATGGGCGATGACTTTAATTGCACTGAAAACGACAAACTAGACAGAAACCATCTAGAACCCCATGTCCCCTCCCAAAAAGCAGTAACACAGCTTACTAATGTCTACAGCTTGTGTGACGTATGGAGGGTTTTACATCAGGATGCCAGACAGTATACGTGGTCTCACACCAGAGAAAACTACATCACGTTAGCGCGACTTGACAGGTTTTATGTTTTCAGGCATCACCTTAACCTGGTGAAATCTTGTCAAATCTTGCCCTCTGCTTTCTCTGACCACTGTGCTGTGGTGTGCAATGCTTTTATTAAGATGCAGAAGCCCAGAAGTGCCTACTGGTGTTTCAACACAGCACTCCTGGGTGATAAGCATTTTAAAGATACCTTGACCTTTTTCTGGGAGGGGTTTCGACAGCAAAGAGGTCTCTTTTCCTCTCTGCAGCAGTGGTGGGACTATGGTAAAATCCAGATTAGACAACTCTGTCAGCAGTATACGGCTAATGTTACAAAAGATTTAATTCATTCTTTGAAAAGTCTGGAAGATGGCATTTTGAAATTACAGGGTGTTACAACTACAACAGTGGACAAGACACATGTCAAACTCCTAGAGGATAAAAAAGGCAGGTTAGCTGAGCTTCTGGACGTCAGAGCACAGGGAGCTCTGGTTCGTTCGCGCTTTCAAAATGTCACTCTGATGGATGCCCCGTCCCAATTTTTCTTTAACCTGGAAAGGAAAAATGGCCAGAGCAGGACCATGCATGCTCTAAGGTCGGCAACAGGCCAGGAGCTGACTGATCCGGCACAGATTCGCAACTGTGCAAGAGCATTCTATTCTGAGTTGTACAAAAAAGAGTGGGTGTGTTCTGACAACTTTGACAGTGGTTTCTTTAATGGGCTACCCAAAGTAACTGAGGACTCATGTGTAGAGTTGGACAGGCCCCTGACGCTCTTGGAGCTAGAGCAGGCTCTTTGGACCATGCCCAATGGCCCCGCCCCAAGTTTAGATGGCCTTTCAGTTAGTTTCTTTAAAGCGTTTTGGCCCACCATTGGGCGAGACCTCCTGGATGTACTCCGCGAAAGCTTGGAAAAAGGCTCACTACCACTTAGCTGCCGTAGGGCAGTCATTACACTGTTGCCCAAGAAGGGGTGCCTACAAGACATCAGTAACTGGCGCCCTGTCTCTCTTTTATGCACTGAATACAAGATCTTGTCTAAGGCTCTTGCTTTGAGACTTAAGAAAGTCATGGCTCAGGTGGTGCATCCTGACCAGTCTTATTGCATTCCGGAGCGCTCCATTTTTGATAACATAACTCTCATCAGGGATATGCTGACTGTCTTTGGTAAAGTGGGTATCAATGCTGGCCTTGTTTCGCTGGACCAACAGAAGGCGTTTGATCGGGTGGAACATCCGTACCTGTGGCACACTTTAGAGACTTTGGGTTTCGGTGTGGGGTTTAGAGCCATGATCAGAACCTTGTACTGTAACATCGAAAGTATTCTTAAGGTGAATGGTGGCCTGAGCGCTCCTTTTAGTGTACACAGGGGGATCAGGCAGGGGTGTCCATTGTCAGGCATGCTCTATTCTATTGCTATTGAGCCTTTTTTGCATATGTTACGCACCAACTTGAAAGGTATTGCGGTGCCATGCTGTAATGATCGCTTTTTTTTGTCTGCCTATGCCGATGACGTGATGGTGTGCATAAATGATGATGATGACATTCATGTGCTGGAGAAGGTAGTGCAAGAATTTAATCTGCTGTCCTCTGCAAGAGTGAATTGGGGGAAGAGTGAAGCGCTCTTGATGGGGGAGTGGAGTGGGCAACGCCCGTCTCTACCTGGGGGCCTGTCTTGGAAGACAGGGGGGTTGAAGTATCTGGGTATCTTTCTAGGTGACGACACTGTGGTTCAAAAGAACTGGGAGGGGGTCCTGGATAAGGTCAGAGGTCGCTTAGGCAAGTGGAGGTGGCTGCTCCCCCAACTGTCCTACAGGGGGCGCGTCATCATAACCAACAATCTGGTGGCCTCAGCACTGTGGCATAAGCTTGCCTGTGCTGAACCTTCAGTGGGACTTCTTGAGAGCATCCAGAAGGAATTGGTCAACTTTTTCTGGGACAGGCTGCACTGGGTCCCTCAGGCGGTTCTCTGCCTTTCAAAAGATGATGGTGGGCAGGGGCTCATTAACGTAGCCAGCAGAAGAGACACATACAGATTGCAGTTCATCCAAAAAATGCTGACGGGACCAGACGATCTGGTGTGGAGGCCACTGGCCCATAACATTTTGCACAGAGTTGGTGATATGGCTTTGGACGTTGCTCTCTTTCAGATGGACATCAAACAGTTGGATTATAGTGGATTACCAGTTTTTTACAGAAGCCTGTTCAAGGCCTGGGGGCTATTCAGGCACCATTGGGACTCGCGCTCCTCCCTTCATTGGCTGCTTGAGGAGCCCATCGTGGGTGGGGCTCGTCTGGATGTATCAGGCTTTGACTTGCCTGGTCTCTCGGGTTTGCTCCGCACGCAGAGGGTCGTACAGCTACGTCATGTTGTCGAAAAGGCGGGGTGCAAGTTTCAAGACTCAAAGGCTCTTGCCTCTTGCTTAAGGGTCAGATCTACAAGATTTGTGGAGAGGTTCCTGGGCAAACTTGCTGAGGCTCTCAATCCGCAGGAAAGGAGTCTACTGGGGGAGTACAGCACAGGCAATAGCGTCTGTAACAATGATGATGTTTTTCCAATTGTAACAATTTCTCCTTCTCTGCTTGAAACAGGCTGCGCTAATCCCCTGCTTGACTTTGGTGATTTTGATGTTTGCAATTTATCATGTGTTACAGGAAAAGTTTTGTACAGGAACTTGGTAAAAATAGGATGTTTTGAAGGGTAGATTGGACACGGTTTGGAGAGAGAAACTAGGCGTGGGCATCCAAACCAAGCCAGTGTGGAGAACAATATACAAATATCCACTAAGTAAAAGAACCGGTGACCTCCAATGGAGGATTCTTCATGGGGCCATCGCAGTTAATGCGCTCACTTCAATTATGAATCCTGATATATGCGAAAAGTGTCCTTTCTGCCCGGAAAGGGAAACTGTTTTTCACTGTTTCACGACTTGTTTCAGACTGATTCCTCTATTTGATCTGTTAAGCCGTTTGCTCTTGCCTATGAGGACAATATTCACTAGACAGGGCTTCATTCTGGGTTATACTTACAATCAAAGGGAGAAGCAAAGATGTCAACTTGTAAACTTTGTTCTTGGGCAAGCGAAGCTCGCTGTTTACATCAGCAGAAAAAACAAAGTACAACAGAATTCAGGAGAGGAGGTCTTACCGGTGTTTAAGAACTTACTGAAAGCAAGAATTGTTATTGATTTTCATTTTTATAAGTTAATGAGTTCACTTGAAGTTTTTGAGGATCT
>NC_137928.1:5455278-5460278 GCF_963457725.1 Sprattus sprattus
TGATGCAGTTATAATCAAGCCAAGGTAAGTGTACTGCATCGTGTGATCTAGGGCGGTGCTGCCTAGATTAAAATGGTATCTGTGTTCCTGACATCTGGGCTTCTTTTGGAATACCATAATGTTTGTCTTTTTTAGGTTTACTGTCAGGGCCCATTGCTGACAGTATTTCTCTAGCAGGTCCAGGTGCTGTTGTAGTCCCTGTGCAGTGGGAGACATCAGCACCAGGTCATCTGCATAGAGGAGGAATTTAATTTCTTTGTCTTTTAGGGTAAGGCCAGGAGCTGTAGACTGTTCCAACTGTACCGCTAACTCATTGATGTAAATATTGAACAGAGTTGGACTGAGGCTACAGCCCTGCCTCACCCCTCTTTTTTGGGTGAAGTATTCTGTAATTTTGTCACCAATTTTCACAGCATTTCTGTTTTCAGAGTACATTTCCTTAACTAGTTGGTAAACTTTACCCCCTACACCGCTTTGTAGAAGTTTATAAAATAGTCCTTCATGCCAGATTGAATCAAATGCTTTTTTGAAATCAACAAAACAAGCAAATATTTTTCCTTTTTGTGTTTGGTTTACATGTTTAGTTACTAGGGTGTGTAGAGTGTAAATGTGGTCCGTAGTGCGGTAACTTGGAAGAAATCCAATTTGACCTTTGCTGAGGACATTGTGCTCCTTAAGGAATGCTGCTATTCGTTCATTGATGATGCTGCTAAACACCTTCCCCAGACTACTGTTCACACAGATGCCTCTGAAATTATTGGGGTCTAGTTTATCTCCACTTTTATAGATGGGTGTAATATACCCTTGGCTCCAGATGTCAGGAAAACAGCCAGAGGTTAAGATGAGATTGAACAGTTTGAGGATAGCCCTTTGCAGTTCAGGGGTGCTGTTTTTAATCATTTCTCCTCTGATGTGATCAGGGCCGCAGGATTTTTTCGTTTTGAGTTTTTTAATTTTAGATTCAAGTTCAAATTGTGTAATTTGGAAGTCAAGGGCGTTTTGGTTGTCTTTAATTGTCTTTTCAAGCGATTGTAATTTTTCCATGGTTTTTTCGTAATTAGAATTTAGATCTTGAGGTTGGATGTCTGTATACAAATTTTCAAAGTGTTTTTTCCAGACATCACCATTTTGAATCGGTAGATTTTGTGGTTTTGCTTTATTCAGACCTTTCCACATCTCCCAAAATTGATTATTTTCTATAGATTCTTCAATTTTGTTGAGGGTTTTGTTGGTTTGGTTTTGTTTTTTCTTTCTCAGCAGCCTTTTATAGTGTTTGAGAGTTTCATGGTAGTTTTTTCTAATATTTGTATTTTCGGGCTGGTGATGCTTTTGGTTGGAAATATGTCTCACTTCAGTCCTGAGTTGTTTACACTCTTTGTCAAACCATTTTTCCTCAGTTTTGTTCTTTGCTCGATTTCTGTTAGGCTTCTGCATGCCTGCTGCATTCGCTGCCTTCAGAAATATTTTGTTTAGTTCATTTGTGGCTTCATTAATACCAGTTTTGCTAATCTCAAAACACTTTGAGTTGTAGTATGCAATGCATTGTTTTAATTTGGAGGAATTTAGGGCATTTAAAAAGTTTTCTGGGCTGTCTTGAGTCCATCTATATGTCCCTTTGAGACGGAATAGCTTGCTGGATTCTGTTTTGAGCTGCTGTGTGATTTTGAGAAAGATATTAGTTTGGTTATGATCTGATAGTGGAGATTGCCGCCTGACAGTGAATGCTCTGAAGGAGTTGGGGTCCATGTCAGTAATTGCATAGTCAACTACACTAGCTCCAAGAGCTGAACAATACGTGAACCTCCCTAAAGAGTCCCCTCTGATCCTGCCATTAAGCATATACAAACCTAAGGCTCGACAGAGGTGCACTAACTCTTTGCCATTTTTATTTACTGTACGGTCAAGGCTGTTTCTCTGGGGGAGGTTTGGTGTAAGGTAGAGGTTGTTTTGACCAAACACATGGTTGTTACCGTGAGGGTCTATATGATCTTCTTCGCACCCAGTCCTAGCATTTAGGTCCCCACATATCATCACATTTCCCTGGGCCTGGAAATGGCTGATGTCTGTGTAGAGGTTGCTCATGTATTCCTCCTCAAAGTAGGGAGATTCTATTGGTGGGATGTATATGGCACATATGTATAAATCATTTGTTGATATGCCAGTGCTCTTTTTTAATTTTAGCCAACAATGTGATTTCCCTATTTGGATGATGGAAAGGTGGTTAGTAAGGTTTTCCTTGTACCACACCAAAATTCCTCCAGAGTTTCTGCCATGACGTATGCCATTGAGTTTGAGTGAGGGGATTACAATTTCATTGTATCCCTTGGGACAGTGTGTGGGTGTCTCTGTGCAACACCATGTTTCAGTAAGGATAAGAATATCCACATTTTCAATATATTTCAAAAACTCAGGTTGAGTACTCTTAATACCGAACGTAGAGGAGTAGAGTCCTTGTATGTTCCAACAACTAACATTAAATGAATTCATACTTTTACAAAATGGACAAATTCAATGGGACAGATTAAAGAAGTAATTAGAAGGGGGGGGGGGGGGGGGGGGGGATGTGCATTACTTGCCACCCAGAAGTTTGCTGCACAGCAGGTGAAGTATATTTTTAATTTCCTCCAGTTCTGTGGGTTTGTCAGTGGTTAGGCCTGCTGGTTGGGCTGCTGCAGCTGCATAGCTCTGAGGCCTTTCCTTCAGGGGGGGCTTTCTCGCAGGGGGGGTGCTGGGCTTCTTATTGGTGGTATGCAGCTGTGTTGTTGTCCTTGGACTGGTGGTAGAGTGGAGGGCTGCTGGTCTGTCCTCTCCAACGCGTTGAACCACAGGGATGGGTGGGAGTTGTTGTTGATGCCGTGGCGGTGCACGGATGGTGGTGTTGTTGGGGTTGCGGGCCAGAGCACAGTCTTTGAGGGACTTTGCAAACGTTCCTATCCTGTCCTTGTGTAGGTGGATCCCGTCATACATATCCCTCAGGCTGATGGTGGAATGGTGTGCCATATGCACATTAGGCAGGGTTGCGCATCCTCTGTAGACGTCCGCATTTATGCCATTGATGATATGAGGTGGTGTGTCGTATCTTGGCAGTAGGGTTGAGACAACAACGCGGGCATCAGGGAACATGTTACTGGCCTTTTCCGCTGTGTTGCACAGGGCCTCAGCAGTGGCCCTGTGTAGATGGTGTATGTCATTGGTGCCAGTGTGAATGATGATTACCTGTGGGTTTCCCAGAGTCTTTCTTTCCAGCAGCTGTAATGCCTGCTTGGTTGTGCTGCAGTGTTTGAGGAGAACTTGGTGTTGTGGAAACAGTCTCTCAAGGTCCAGAAATTTCCTATTTGAGTCCATCAGTAGGACTACCTGTGGACGCTCATCTGCTGTTCTCCTTGGTAGGGCTGTTGGGTGGGGTGACTGGCTGTGAGATGATGGTGTAGCTTTGGGGGGAGCTGGTCTACTTGTAAGTTGTGTCACTGGAGTAATTCTATCTGCTGGTGTTTTGACAGATGTACTTAGGTCACGGCAGTTTGTATGGGTGCAGCATGGAGGTAGTGTACAGGCCTGTAGGTTATCTAATTGTTCTTTCAGCCCCTGCAGTTGTGTCGTGAAAGATATTTCTCTGCTGCCGGTATGTTTTTCTAAGTTGCTTATATGTTGCCTTAGTTCTTTGTTTTCGTCGGATACCTCCTTTAAATTATTTGTAAAAGTAGTGGTGATTGTGCTGATGTCAGCTTTTAGTTGTTGGACCTCGTGTCTAAGTTGCTGCACTAAGTTGCTGTTGCTTGTGTCATGGAGTCTGGCCTGTATCTGCTCCCTGAACTCAGTGAAGTCCAGCTCCAGTAGGGCCAAGCTGTTCCTCAGCTGCCTGTCATGAGAAGGGGAAGGGGGAGGGGGAGGGGCTGCTGCAGGTAGAGTGGGCTGTGTGTGAGAAGGGGAAGGGGGAGGGGTTGCTGTGGGCAGAGGGGGCTCCTTGTCTGTGTGGTCTACAACTGCACCTTTCTTCTTAACCACCTGTGTTTTCATGTTGGGGAACTTTTCCTCAAAACATATCAAGCTAGCCTCATTACCTTGCAGTAGTACTGTCCCTTTGGTGGTATAGTATGTTATTGTGAGAACAGCATTATCTGTGTCCAAGCTGTCATCACTGCATATGATGATCCTTCCACCACGGCCAATCCCCTCTCTCACTGTAAACTTGTATTCATTGTATATGGCTTCTTTCCATTCAGGTATACAATTTGTGTGAAAGATCAGGTTATTTTTTACTCTCTTGCCCTTGATGCAGATATAGTCACAGAAAAGAGTGTCAGGATTTTCTTTGAGAAGTTTTTCTCTGTACTTCCCTCTTGCAGTAGCAGATTTGCAACTGGTGGGAAACTCCACCTCTCTGCTCTGCCCTAGTATGGTTGCCATGGTAGCCAGATGTTACAATGTTGCAATTTCCAACCGCTCTTCTGCACTCTGCCGTAGTAGGAGAAAATTCTCTCTATGCTAGCTAGTTAATAATCTTTCTGATTAGATCTGTTCTCAACACTTTGTAGTGTGTATTTCAACACCCAGTCCTTGCTTTCGAGTTGACTATCAGGTAGAGATGACTGTGCCTACCTTGCTGGTGGTTGGGTTGTTAGTGGCATGCCCTTAGAAATTGGTTCATTGAGGCTCTTTTGATCTTTGTTGTAGCTGAGGTTGTTTGCTAACTTCTGCTGTTGGGGTTGCTGCTGTCCAATTGTAGTATAGTCCTTTAGGGTAGTCCAAGCTTATTTTCGTGTTTTGTTGTCTCTTCTTCGGCGAATATGACTTATATCCTCAGGCAATATCTTCTCCTAGTTTTCATAAGTAATTATTTAAAACTTTCTTCTAAAAATCTGTCCATTTTTTGTCCAAATATTTAAAAAGTTTAGGAGCTCATTTTAGTTGTGGCTCTTCGGAACTTCTTCTTCTTCTCTAATACCATTCTCTAATACCTTCTTCTTCTCTAATACCTTCTTCTCTCTCTCTCTCTCTCT
>NC_137928.1:5465278-5497778 GCF_963457725.1 Sprattus sprattus
AATACAAATACTTTTCTCTTTGTCATATCTAAAAAATCTAGGTCATTCTAGGACTTTCATATTTTACTACAGATGTATCTATAAAGATGCAAGTATTTATACGGGTACCTTTCATGTTTTCTATCTTGTCTAAGAAATGAGTCCACACTTCCTCTCAAAAACACGTGGGACTCTGGGAACCTGCCACCTCATCAAGAACACCCCCACTGTCCGTGTTTTTCAATCCAATACCAAGAAACTTCAAACGGCAGAACAGCTCTTACCCTTCCTTTGTTTGCAGGATACTACTGAGGGATGTTTAATACTAGTTTATTTTCCAGAGAATAAATCAGCTGTATTAATATAACCCCCCCCCCCCCCCCCCCCACCACCCCCTGCACACACACACACACACACACACACACACAGATCCCCAGGTTCCACGTGTATGGTAAAGCACAACATGAAGCATAAGGGCTGGATGGAGACACAGTACATTATAACATTAATATCATATACATTCACACTGGGGGGTACAAAGTACACCTCTTCTGATCCCAAGATTGTCCAGATATGCCTGCATTACATTACCACACAAGATGAGGAGAGACGAGGAGAGGAGAGGAGAGGAGAGGAGAGGAGAGGAGAGGAAAGGGAAGTGCTTTAAAAAATCTCCATTTTAAGTGCACTGCTGAGGTGTTTTGTAAACTGCCTATTGCTCATGAAAGGTGAACAGCCAAGCACTCCGGGGTGTTGTCATTTGTAGGGTTATAAAATGGCAGCAAAACAAGGTAAATGGCTCGTGCAAAAGGCCCAGCATATTGCAGTTGCTTCTTAAGGGCCGTATGTGCCCTGCATTTGCATTTACATTAGTCATTTGGCAGATGCTTTTATCCAAAGTAACTCACAAGTGAGGTCCAATGCTGGGAAATAGCTTTTGCAAATAGCAAAAAGGAGAAAATGTTGAGAGCAAAGTGCAAGTGAAAGAGGTAATGTTAAGGCTTTTTATTATTATTATTTATTTTTATTTTTGTATCATTTATTTAATTAGAGTTCATTAAGGATTTTTGGTTTTCAGCTGCCAGAGGAGAGGACTGCCACAGAGCGTGTGGAGAAAGGCAGCTCGTTCTCCCTCCTGCAGGAGCACTGAGGCGGAAAGAAAAAGCATTTAGCCTCTCCCCTGTTGGGCCTTTTGATATAAAAAACACGTCCGTGGTCCTGTCATAAAGGTGTATTGACACACAGTTTTTGCGGGTACAGCAGGTTATCGCACGGGGTAGGAGCTGAAATGCACAAGTTCTCTTCTGTGTGATCAGCTGAAATGCACCCAATAGGGAAGTGACACGGTTAGGTTCTCCTGTGCAAAACAAACTAAGGCAATGCAGGGAAAAAGCGAGATGGCTAATTCCTGCAGTGACAGGACAGCATTAGTCACGGAGATAACACTGTGAAATCAAAAGGAAATGACATTCAGAGGCTCTCAGTGAGGCAGCTTAAGGCCTGGAAACCGATCCCCATCACTTTTAATGAGATGGATACTTTAATGTGCGCATAGCCTTTCATTACTGGATTAAAATGCCTTGACACAGCATCTGGTAACAGCAGGTGTATATACCACCACCCTTTCTCTCTGAATGCATGCAATGACAAAATGAGAAGGAGAGATCGTGGTAAGGTGATATTGTCACATGTTTTGGTGTTTTGCATCTGCTGTATGTTTCTGGATGTCTGCTGAATATAAGTGCTGAGGTTTGTAAATAACACTAGCCGGTTTAAGAAAAGGAATAAACCAGAGCCCAAATAGCTCCAGTCTCCTAACCCTGTCCTCCAGCAGTTCTCTCCCATGTAAACTTGCCCTGATTTTATTATTTATCCTTTACTGTTGCAATGTGTAAGTTTGTTCCTACAAACATTTACAGTGTACAACTACTTTCAATGTGTGTCTTCAGCAGGTGTGGAAAATAACCTGTCTGGAATGCCTCACAGATACAAATCAGTGATCCAAAGCCCAAGATATCATCTGTGTAATATACACATGCATCATGTTGTGGGTGCAAACACCATTCGTGTTGTTGGTCTGAACAGGACAGAGTTGCTGAGCTGCCGGGTAATTGACTGTGCACTGAACAGCCATCAGACACACTCACACGGTAAGAAATCCATTTCTTTTTCAAATGAAATGCGTGTCAGACATGGATTAGAGCTCAGGCGGTGGTAAGGTTGGAGGGGATGATCTTAACACAGATCTGCTGCTGGTCTGACTGGGGTGCATCAGGGTTTCAAAGAGCTAGCTGTTTATGTGCAACTTAACAAAGCTGTTCATAAAGAACCACACGATTTCTTGTCTTATCTGATCTTGATACAGATACAATTATTTATTATACGGCTCTTCAGAATGGTCCAAAAAGTACCGTTGATTTGAAAGGGCCATCCAAACGTTTGCCGGTGAATATTTCCTGATATTCAACGCTGGGAAAAGATATTGACTGCTGTCATTGGCAACCAGATTTATGACTTCTAATTCACAACCACACGATTTCTTGTCTTATCTTGACACAGATACAATTATATGAGGCAGCATCAAAGATATCAATATCACTGCCTCTCCCATGAAGGAGAGATTTATATATTTTCACCCAGTATGTAATAGTATCTTTCTTATTCAGAGACCTTTCATGCAGACTCTGTGATGTGAGAAACACGGGTTGATAGTGTTCATTTGCCACTGATTGGCTTTAATTCCCATAATGCAAGAGTAAATTGGTCCCAAGACAAACATGAGTGGGTGCACAGGATTTGCTTTCCTCTCGCACCGTGATTCCTTTCTGCACAGTTCCCCATCATTGGACTCAAATGTGTTTATTCTCCTTTATTGCAAATGCAAATTACCTAAATGTGGTCCCTTTTTTGCTCAATAATGTGGGTTTGCTTTTGTTTGCTTTTGATAAAGGAAACCACATTTCGAAACCCCGAAGAGCCATTTTCTTCCAAAATGAACCAAAAAGGTACATAACTATTATTTTGAATCACATATTTCATAGTTTTGTCAGTTTTTAATTAATTAAAATATAGTTATAACGTATTATGTATTATATCTGTCCAAATTCCCTACTCCTTTCAATCATTCTACTACTGATTCAGTGAACTACAATAGGCCTGTGGCGGTCCTAACATTTCAATGACAAAGCACTGCAATTTGCATGGATAGAACATGTTTGAAAGAGAAACCAATGTTTCATGTTGTGTAAATGAACTGTTCAGTGACTTGAAACTGCTTTAATGCAGTGGCAGCCTCTGATCAAATCAGCTGTGATGTGCATCCAATAATTTCCCCCTGCCTCAGCAGGAGCCGTCCTTGATGATGTCTACGCGTACGGCCTGTCCAGGGCCTTGATTAAGGTGGCACCACCTGCTACGGTGGGGCTGTTCTCCAACTGCCCAGGCCGAACAGAATCTGTGCTCAAGAAAATAAGGAGTGAGAACCTCTGCTAGCCCTTTGAGGGATTCTTCAGCCAGCCTCTTTGATATGCCAACATTGATTGTTTGTCTGTTGTCATGCCATCTGGGGTGTATTGACTTTGTTCCTCTGTTCTTTGCTTGCTTGCTTCAGTTGGCATATTTCTGTGGTCTCTATGAGTTGGCTTGAAAGTGACGCTATGCTGTTTTTCCTCCCCTTTCTTTTCTTCTCTACTTTTTGGACGTCTTCCCTCCATCCCCAAGCTTGCATGAACAGGGAGGCCGAATGGAGGGAGAAAAAGCACAAGGGCGACAGGCCAAAACCATCTTCTGGGAATCTTCTCTCCCTCCTCCTCTCACTCGTCTTCCTGCGGCCTGTGTGGAGCGAGGAAGAGGAGCAGAGGAGGAAGAGGGTGAGGTGGATTTTTGTGCGGTTCAGTGCCTGGCACTATGCGGGCAGCGACAAGCTTTGGGCGGGTTTGGTGATTCGCCTCTTTAAGGCCATCCAGAAGGACTTGGGGGAAATCCCTCTGTCTGTTTATAGAGCCACCCAGCACCCTTACCCAAAGAAGATCCAGAGAGGAACTCAGCCCAGCTGGAAGTTTCGGAAGTTCCTATTTTTGCCGCTTTGGACAGCGGTGCTTCTTGCAGTCGTCATGAGCATCGGGGCGAGCATCGTGCTCTACAGGTCTGGCTTCCGAATGAAAGACGAGAGTACGCTCAGCTGGACGACGCTCCTGGAGTCCGTAGCCATCGGAGCCGTAGGCCTCCCATCCATGGCAGGTTTGCGCTTCTTCCTACATATCTTCAAAAACCATTTCTACAGCCAAGGCAGCAACATCCTGAAACAGATGAACAGCACAACTGTCAGTGATCAGCTGGGGTTTATGAACAAGGTCAGAAAAGAGGTGGCAGTCTTGGTGGACTACATCCACTTCATGGAGATCTTTGAACAAAGGAAGGTGCGAGTGGTTCTGGAGATCACCAATCTGGATCGCTGTAGCCCGGATAAAGTGATTCAGACGCTAGAAGCCATAAACATCCTGCTGGCAGGAGAAAGCGTGCCGTTCGTTTCCATACTGGCTGTAGATCCAAGGGTTATTGTGAAGTGTTTGGAAAACTCATTTTTGTTTTCACAGGCGAACGGCTACGAGTTTCTGAATCAAATAGTTACCCTGCCGTTTAACTTGCCTGAAATGTGCATCAAATCCAAGTGCTTGGCTTTCAGAACCCTTGCCAACAGTCATCTTGAAGTGTTCACAGTCGAGCCGGAGGTATGTGATGACAGCGAGACTGTGAAAAGGTCTGGGCAGCTGTCTGTGCTCGTACACACAGGCAGCACAGTCCCTTTCATTGATAAAACTAAATGGGACGAAGGGGCTCTGGAGATGGCACTGACATGGGAGATCTGGGCGAAGAAAGTAAAAACAATCACCCGAGAGGCTTTAGAATTTATATACGATGAAAACAAACTGCTGCACACTTACCTGTCAGGAAACAGTGTACACATGAGACGAGTCATCAATTCAGTACGCGTCTCTGTCATCATCATGGAGGCCGTGTACCATGGCAACGCTCTGGCCTCAGATATCGCTGCCTGGGTGGTTCTCGCCAATAATTGGCCATGCCGACTGAGCTGGATCCTGCAGTGTGTAGAGGACTGGAGACAGAGGGCCGATATGGACGAGACTCTCGAAGAGCTGAAACCATCTAAACCGCTTTGGGAGGTCTTCACAGAGTCCAGCCAAGAACTACAAGAACTCAGCAGCTGCCTAAAATGCCTTCTGGAACAGGACGGGGACCCAGAACTGTTTGAGAGGTTCCTAAAAGTGGATTTTAGATTCACGGTCGGGGAGGTGGTGAGGTTTAAGCCATGCACGGTCAATCTTGACCACTCTATCAAAAAGGAATTGGCAAGATTGAGAGAGAACAGACAGAGAAATATCACAACCACGCTCCGGATGGGCCACATTGGCAACATGCGCACAGAAGACATATGCATTGAGGTGAGAATGTTTTGTTTCCCCAGTCATCAATGTATCCATTTCTTTTGTATTTGTCATTTTTGATTCATGTTCATTATGACTACAAATGTATTAGCCAAATGACTGTGCTGTAGTTCATGGTACTATTTGTGCTTTTTTAGTATTTTTATATTCTGATAGCGTTGCTGTGGTGATGTTTATGTTTTCCTTTTTATTTCATTTCTTACCCTCCGGCCTTTATTTGTGAATGAATGTCTGTGTTGAAAACATAACAACACGCCTCTTCACACATAGTTGTCTTCTTGACATTCCTAAACCAATCATGAAATCCCATTGAAAATGAATGCTCTTCATTTCTTTGAAGATGGAGAGGTTGAACCTTCCCGTGAAATATCAACAGTTGTTGAAAGCCAGCCGACTGGATGGAGCAGCCTTGGCTTATGGGAATGAAGATGAAATAAAACAAATCCTTCAGATGACTTCACAGGAGTGGGGTATCCTCCACCGACACCTGATGGGACTTACAACATGAATACTGAACTAAAAATACAGTTTTTTCCACGATTGTATTTAAATAAATACTGAAATAAAAATACAGTATTCACACGATTGTATTTTAACACACGGACCATGCTTCATTACATCATTAAGAAAATTAAGGAAAGTTGTCTTCTTCCATACATGGATAGCATCCATCCATCTTCCTTCATTACAACACTAAAGCTAAATTCTGAGGTAAACAACATTGCACACTGTGAAAAAAAGTCTTCCTCAGCTCTATAGTCAAAAGTTAACAGTGTGAACCGTGCATCTGCATGAACTAATCATGAAAAGAGACAGCAATGTCCACACAACAATAACTTCACAGGCAGACTGATGTGACACAATGGACTACTGTAGTGGGTAAATATGGCAGATGTTCAGAAAGAGCTGCTTGTTAGTTAATTTCAAGATCACACATTTAATTTTCTCTTCAGTTCAGAGGTTCACTCAGAGTGATCAGCAGCTGTCAAAGAGCTCAGAGATCAGACTGACTTTCCTCTCCATCTTTTCATTTATTAAAGTGCCATGATGTGGTTGGATTAAGCTGAGATGATATGCCTAATGTAGCTTCGTCAAGGATGCATACCTGATATATCAGACAGTAACAATTGTTCTGAAGTGCAAAACATCATATAGCAAACATTAGCTTCCGGTACAAAAAGTTAAAGTTTGGCATAACAAAATCAATCATTTTACCCTGACTGCATACAATACTTTTGTGTTTTATTTATACAAATTAATTGCAGATAGACAAATAATACTGTGCTGAATATTTGTATTGCCATTAAGTACTCACAGTGTGTTAAGTGCTGTTAAGTGTGTTGAAATATTCTATTGAAATGTGCAAGGCAGAGAAAGACAGGACGTACAAAGGTGTGAAATACAGGACATGGGTGAACACATACGTGTTGGGAGAGAACATTTATGCAACAGGAAAAAGGCATTAAGCAACCAACTGCAAAACGCACTTTATATGACCGAATATGGTCAATAACTGTGGCCTGCAGGAAAGAGGTTATAAAAAGCGAACACACCAGTGGTTCGCTCTCTTACTTTGGTGACTTGAGCATCTTACGATAGAGCTTATGATAATTGATAACAGTTAGAATCCCACATTGACCAGTGGAGTTTCTTTTCAGTTAGAAATCCTGATTAAACAGGAGTGCCTTTTGAACTTATAAGTAGAGTATGTAACTTTTGTCCTCTTTGCGATAAAACTTTGGGGAGCTTGTTAATACAAAAACCTCGCTTCTGAGTCCTTTCATGGAGTGAGTTCTCTCCCCGAGTCTCACCGACACAGCTCCGTTTATACACAAAGTCTAGTACAGCAGTTTCCTCCAAAACGTCTCTGCCTAAATTGCCAGATACCTTCGGTACAGGGAAACCGACGACTGTGGGAAAAGGTGAGTTGCTTTCCTCTTTCCGCACAGTGATTCCTTTTCTGCACAGTTCCCCATCATTGGACTCAAATGTGTTTATCCTCCTTTATTGCAAATGCAAATTACCTAAATGTGGTCCCTTTTTTGCTCAATAATGTGGGTTTGCTTTTGTTTGCTTTTGATATAGGAAACCACATTTCGCAACCCTGAAGTGCCATTTTCTTCCAAAATGAACCAAAAAGGTACATACCTATTATATTGAGTCACATATTTCATAGTTTTGTCAGTTTTTAATTAATTAAAATATAGTTATAATGTATTATGTATTATATCTGTCCAAATTCTGTACTCACTTAAGTCATTCTACTACTGATTCCGTGCACTACAATAGGCCTGTGGTGGTCCTAACATTTCAATGACAAAGCACTGCATTTTACATGGATAGAACATGTTTGAAAGAGAAACCAATGTTTCATGTTGTGTAAATAAACTGTTCAGTGACTTAAAACTGCTTTAATTTGCTGGTATGTGGTGGCAGCCTCTGATCGAATCGGCTGTGATGTGCACCATATGCACAACACCGACCTTGATGATGTCTACGCGTACGGCCTGTCCAGGGCCTTGATTAAGGTGGCTCCGCCTGCTACGGTGGGGCTGTTCTCCAACTGCCCAGGCCGGCCCGAAACTGTGCTGAATAAAATAGAGAGTAAGAACCTCTGCTAGCCCTTCGTGGGATGCTTCAGCCAGCCTCTTTGATATGCCAACATTGATTGTTTGTTTGTTGTCATGCCTGTTGTCTGGGGTGTATTGACTTTTTCCCTCAGTTTTTCGCTTGCTTGCTTGGTTCAGTTGGCATGTGAATGTGATCTCTATGAGTTTGGCTTGAAAGTGACGTTATGCTGTTTTTCCTCCCCTTTCTTTTCGTCTCTACTTCTGGACTACTTCCCTCCGTCCCAAGCTTGCATGAAAAGGGAAGCCGTTTCGAGGGACGAAAAGCACAAAGGACCATCTCCCGGGAATATTCTCTCCCTCCTCCTCTCACTCGTCTTCCTGCGTCCTGTGTGGAGCGAGGAAGAGGAGCAGAGGAGGAAGAGGGTGAGGTGGATGTTTGTGCGGTTCAGTGCCTGGCACTATGCGGGCAGCGACAAGCTTTGGGCGGGTTTGGTGATTCGCCTCTTTAAGCACATTCAGAAGCACTTGGGGGAAATCCCTCTGTCTGTTTACAGAGCCTCCCAGCACCCTTACCCAAAGAAGATCGAGAGAGGAAGTCAGCCCAGCTGGAAGTTACGGAAGTTCCTCTTTTTGCCGCTTTGGACAGCGGTGCTGCTTGCAGTTGTCATGAGCGTCGGGGCGAGCATCGTGCTCTACAGGTCTACCTTCCAAATGAAAGACAAGAGTATGAAAGACAAGAGTATGCTCACCTGGACAACGCTCCTGGTGTCTGCCATCGGAGGCCTGGGACTCCCCACCATGGCAGGTTTGCGGTTCTTCTTAAATATATTCAAAAACCATTTCTACAGCCAAAGCAGCAAGATCATGAAACAGATAAACAGCACAACTGTCAGTGATCAGCTGGGGTTTATGAACAAGGTCAGAAAAGAGGTGGCTGTCTTGGTGAACTACATCCACTTCATGGAGGTCTTTGAACAAAGGAAGGTGCGAGTGGTTCTGGAGATCACCAATCTGGATCACTGTAGCCCAGATAGAGTGATTCAGACGCTAGAAGCCATAAATATCCTGCTGGTAGGAGAAAGCGTGCCGTTCGTTTGCATACTGGCTGTAGATCCAAGGGTTATCGTGAAGTGTTTGGAGAACTCATCGTTATCACAGGCGAGCGGCTACAAGTTTCTGAATCAAATAGTTACCCTGCCGGTCACCTTGCATGAATTGTGCGGCAAATCTAAGTGCTTGGCTTTCAAAAGACTTGCCAACAGTCATCTTGAAGTGTTAGCAGTCGAGCTGTCTGGGCTAGCTCACACAGACAGCAGAGTCCAGAAAAATGAAGGGGTAAAAACGATCACCTGGGAGGCTTTAGACTGTATATCGGATGAGAACGAACCGCTGCACACTTACCTGTCAGGAAACAGTGTACACATGAGACGAATCATCAATGCAGTACGCGTCTCTGTCATCATTATGGATGCCGTGTCCAATGACAACGCTCCGGCATCAGATATCGCTGCCTGGGTGGTTCTCGCCAATAATTGGCCATGCCGACTGAGCTGGATCCTGCAGTGTGTAGAGGGCTGGAAAAAGAGGGCCGATATGGACGAGACTCTCGAAGAGATGAAACCATCTAAACTGCTTTGGGAGGTCTTCACAGAGTCCAGCCAAGAACTACAAAAACCCAGCAGCTTCCTAAAATGCCTTCTGGAACAGGATAGGGGCCCAGAACTGTTTGAGAGGTTCCTAAAAGTGCATTTTAAATTCACGGTCAGGGATGTGGCGAGGTTTAAGCCATGCACGGTCAACCTTGACATCTCCATCAAAAAGGAATTTGCAAGATTGAGAGAGAACGAACAGAGAAATATCACAACCAAGCTCCAGATGGGTCACATTGGCAACATGTGTACAGAGGACATTTGAATTAAAGTGAGAACATTTTGTTTTTTTTAGTCATAAATGTTTGTTTTTTTTTATTTGTCATTGTTAATTCATGTTCATTTTGACTACAAATGAATTAGCCGAATGACTGTGTTGTAGTTGATGGTACTATTTGTGCTTTTTTATTATTTTTATATTCTGATAGCGTTTCTGTGCAGTGGCATTTCTAGTGTTTTCTTTTATATTTCATTTCTTATCCTACGGCCTTTATTTGTGAATAAATGTCTGTGTTGAAAACATCCGTAAGAAAATAAAGGAAAGTTGTCTTCTTTCATTCATGGACAGCCATCCATCCATCTTTCTTCATTACAACACTACAGCAAAATTCTGAGGTAAATAACATTGCACACTGTGAAAAAAAGTCTTCCTCAGCTCTATAGACCAAATGTAACAGTGGGAACCGTGCATCTGCATGAACAAATCATGAAAACAGACAGCAATGTCCACACGACAATAACTTCACAGGCAGACTGATGGACTACTGTAGTGGGTAAATATGGCAGATGTTCAGAAAGAGATACTTGTTAGTTTATTTCAAGATCACATATTTCATTTTCTCTTCAGTTCAGAGGTTCACTCAGAGTGATCAGCAGCTGTCAAACAGCTGAGATCAAACTGCCTTCCCTCTCCATCTATTCATTTATTAAAGTGCCATGATGTGGTTGGATTAAGCTGAGATGATATGCCTAATGTAGCTTTGTCAAGGATGCATACCTGATATATCAGAAAGTAGAAATTGTTTTGAAGTGCAAAACATCATATAGCAAACATTACTTTTCTGCTTTATTTATTCAGATGAATTGTAGATAGACAAATAAACAATAATGTGCTGATTGCTTTGATTGCCATTAAATTCTCACAGTTTGTTAAGTGCTGTCATAAAAACAACACTGAAAAGATATTTATATACATATAAATACACTGTATATATGCCTCTTTCACATAAATAAAGATCAACACACCATAGACAGTAGGGTCTGCCTCATTTGCAACCAGCACTGTCTATACAAGATATGTGTGTGAATTATAGACGGCAAGACAACAAGATCAATGGCATTTAGGTCACTTGTGCATCCCGTTATTCAGTATTGTCTGCCATTCATTTTGCAGTCCATCAAAGGGCAGTTAATCGGGTGAAAAAAAAAACTGTAAAGGAAATGCATTGTACACTATTGTCCTGGCAGAGATGATGGTATTGTGATATCAGGAAGAAGATTACAACTCGTAATAATTTCAATCTTTTCAGAGACAGACTTGAGATCCTCCAGAATGAGACGGATGCTGTGAGAAGCATTTATTATTCCGCTTTGGGAGGTGTTGAGGCTTGCAGTGGCCAGACGTACGTCCTTAGTGGCGTTCTGGTAAACCTGTCGAAAAGTCTGTGACACATCGGTGCAAAGGCGTCCGTTGCTTTCTTGGAGCTTCTGTTGGAGGAGAGAGCTCTCTTGACCGCTTAATTCCAGCCTCATCAAAGATTCCTTTTCCGGGACTGGTGCGAAATCCGGCGTGGATCTCACCACAATGAGTGGAGGTAGCTCCGAGCGCAAAGATTGCACATTTTCAGAGCTGACAGCATAGGCGACCTTGCAGGCTTTCTCAACTTCCCCTTCGCTGTCCGTCTCCGATGCTTCCCCAGGAACTTTGAGACCTGAGGCAGATGGATGTACTGGAGTCAAGGACGTAATGTAAACCTCGTCATCGGAATCAGTTTCAGAGGCTTCGCCTTGCACCACGATCTGGAATTTGTCGCTTGCCATCATGCAGTCCTGAAAATGAAATGAAAGGAGATTAAAATCCGCTGGTATCAACAACGATGACTTGGTAGCTGGCTTGCTAACTTTAGCTAATCAAAGTACCAAAATGAGTTGTCGACATAACACATAGCAAAATAAAACTTTGGCTCGAAAAACAGGTATTGAAACGTTTGCATTAAAGAAAGACAGGCACTTCGTTTTAATATAATAATTAGTTACCTTTTGAGAGACGTTGAATCACAACTTCAGTTAACAGGAGTCATGTGAATGGAAAATAAACTTCCTGTTGTACATAGACATTTGACCAATGGCCGCTGGGTTTGAGTACCATGTGACCAGAAATATGAACACAAACCTTAGTCACATGATCAAGACGTAAACATGAGCTACCTGACGCAGGCCAAATGCTGCTACATGAATTGCGGTGAAGAGAGAAGATGTTTGTAATATATTACAGTAAGTTCTACAATTATTTCACCTATGTGACTGCATTAAATGGTTTCATGTTCATATAATTTAAAGATAATGCACAATGTCATTGTAGAATGAAAGCTGAAGCAGTTAGCAACTGCTAGCTGCATAGCCCAAACCTGCTCAGTGGCAGTGGAGAATTCCAAGTTCTCCGCGTCCTATCTTCATAAATATGAAATAACTGCCAAAACCTGTTGACACACTGTTAGCTGCATTTAAAGACGGCATTTCACAGTTGTGCCACATCATACATGTGAGGCGGGAGAGAGATTTCTGTTTAAAACATGAGAAAATATCTGCAGTGCAAGACCACTGGAGCGATTCAAATCAATAAACTACCCACAGGCTGCCGTCGCATTCGCTCCCTCATATCAGAACAGCTGTTTGCTTTGATGTCTTTGTTGGTAGTTTTTTTTTTTTTTTGTATTGTTTTTAAGACAGATTTCATTAGGACTCATCTTTGTACAAGTCCAATTGTGATGAATAAAGTCTTGGTATTTTGTGAAGCACCATCTTTACTTTGTAGTCTTGTACAATCTCCCCACATCCATAAATATATCATGCTCAAATGTGAACATATCCACCATGTTAAAGGCACCCAGTGCAACTTTCGAGGCTTAAAAATAAACATTCAATTTCTAGTCTTTTTTACACGTAGTAAGTTTCAATAACTCCATACCATTACATATCGACATTCAAGGAGCAAAGATGAGACGTCATCGTGTGGTGAGAACTGATAGAAAATCGATAACAACAGCAATCGCCGCCATTTTCTTTATTTTTTGTAACCTACAATAAATACAGCAGGATTCCAGTCAATGGAAAAATGGCCTCTCCCCACCGGCGATTGTTGTTGTTTACAATTTTCTATCAGTTCTCACCACACAGCGACGTCTCATTTTTGCTCCTTGAATGGCGATATGTAATGGTATGGAGTTATTGAAACTTACTACGTGTAAAAAAGACTAGAAATTGAATGTTTATTTTTCATTGAATGTTTACATAAAGTTGCACTGGGTGCCTTTTAATAGTACAGAAAATCAATTGAATAACTTTTTAATATGTAAACAACATGCCCATAGCATTTCACACCATTGGCATCCCTTACAAATTTGGTATAATGGGTGACACTACATTGGGCCGACATTATACCTTATGCAGCAAACAATAATAACGTAATTCTTTTGGTAAAAGAACAGGCTTGTATTAGACTCATTTTCTGCAACTCCAGATGAATGCTCACATTATCTCTACATCACACAGACCCTCTTATTCTACATATACCACATTTGTCAACAGGCATTCTTGCAGGACAGCTGTTTCTGTTGTACTCATCAGATGATGCATGTTTCATGTTCACAGTGTTGCGGCCCAGGGGCTACTAGCCTCACTAGGCTGACCATGAACCTTGGCGAGAGGCGGCCCAACAAGTGGTGGACGGAGACGGACACGTTCGCCATGCTGACGCTGATCGAGCAGCTGGACCTGGTGCACGAGCTGGACAAGAAGCGCCAGCGCAACGACTCGCACTTCCGCCGGCTGCGCCACAGCCTGGCCAAGCGCCACATCCACTTCACCGTCAACCAGATCCGCAACCGCTGGAAGAGCCTCAAGCACAAGTACCGCAAGATCAAGACGGCCAGCTACCGCAGCCCCGCCGCACGCCTCTCCGCCATGGAGTCCTTCCGCTACTTCCGGATGCTGGATCGCATGCTGGCCCACAAGCCCAAGGCTGACACCCCCGAGGAGGGCTCGACAGGAGGGCATGACATGGTGGTGCTGACCCCCTCCGACCTGGAGGACCACACTGACAGTACTGGTGCCAAATCTTTGTCTGTCATTGTGCTCCATGCATGAAGTAACGTGTCTCTAACTCATTTTTTAATCTGCTATTAGTGTCCCACTTACCTTCACCCCCTATCTATTTGCTTCTTATTTATTCATAAGCATGGTTTGGAACTTGGCTCTAATTTGAATCATAAATTTGAATGCTTGCTTAATTAGTTCAGACCTTACTTGCCCATCATGCTTTTAGGTTGCATTAGCACAATAACAACAAGTTATTCTAGAAGCTAATGTGGAATGTGTCTGGTGTGGATCAATGTCTCATCTGTTCCATAGTTTGTTGTTATTTGGGCTGCTTCTTATTAGCTGACAATGATGTGCCATTCAAGTTAAATTTTAACAGAAGTGTTGTGTGGTCCATGTTTGCTTTTATTTTGAAGGGCTTCTTCTTTCAGCTGATGTCATTTCCTGTCTCTCAGGTGACGTGACTCCTGCCCCCTGGCATGACCCCCTAATCCCAAAACTGGAAAGTGACGATGAGGGGAGGCCAGACCCGGACGAGACCCCGAACCTGGATCATCCGGGCTGGGCCGTGAACGGGATGGACGAGGTGATGACCCTGGGGCTGTCTGGAGAGTACCTGGGATCGGTGAAGGCCGAACCCATCCCATCCTCCGCCTTGCATAATCTGGAGGGTGCCAGGGAACCAACTAGCTGTAGCTCAGAGGAGTTTCAAGGTGAGGACAGGAACAATATTCTCTCAGTTGTTAATTCTGGTACTGTTTTATGGTTTTGTGTATCTAATCGGGTTGTTGTCACATTGATATATCTGTTTTTGTTGTTGTTGTTGTTGTTTGGTATATCTGTTTGGTATATCTGTTGTTGTTTTGGTATATCTATTGGTCTGTCATGTTCATGAGACTTCACAAGTCTCTTTCTAGATCTGTACATTTTGCCTTCAAGTTCAAGTTTATTTGTATAGCACATTTCATATGTTATACATAGACACAATGTGCTTTGAGTGCAGAGAAGAAATTAAATTATCTAAAATAAACAAACAAACACACTTAGCCAAATAAATATATATATGTATAAACATGAAATAAAAACCTATATAACCTAAAGACCTATAGTCATGAATAGGCTGAGGAAAATAAAAAAGTTTTAATTCCCTTTTTAAAAGAGAGCACTGAGTGCGATGACCTTAACTCCAGAGTTAGACTATTCCAGAGGGTTGGGGCACAGTAGCTAAAGGCACCGTGTGCAGCATTGGTGTTTATTCTTGGGGTCGTGAGAAGTCATTTATTGGAGGACCTTAGGCAACACGATCAATCAATTCGGAAATATAGGGTGGGGCTAGGCCGTTTAGTGATTTATAGACAAGAAGGAGTATTTTAAACTCAATTCTTTCTTGTACAGGGAGCCAGTGAAGTGATTTAAGAACAGGGGTGATATGTCATGTTCCTCTTCGTCTGGCTTTTCCCTCAGGCACTTGCGAGGACACCAGCAGCCTCATCCTTCAGCAGCTGACCATCCTGAACCACCAGCTGAGCGAGCAGCTGGCCGAGCAGAGGGCCTTCCACTGCAGCATGCTGGGGATGATGGACCGGCAGATCGAGGTGCTGGAGCAGCTGTCCAGCTTCACGCGCAGCCAACAGGAGGCCAAGGCAGCCAACACCACCGTCACAGCCGCCACCGCCGTCTCCAACGTGACCGACGACTGCCTGAGCCGAAGGGTCCACGATGTCCTCCTGCGCATGGAGAAGAGGAACGTGGGGCACCCCCTGTCCTTGGACACACCACCGACGCCATGTTTGTCCAAACCCTCCCCCTCGGCGGAGCCCTCGCCTCCCTCCTGGACCGTGTCACTCCTGGAGTCCTCGACCCGGCAGGAGTCCTCGGGCCTGGCCGACGCGGATTCGGAAGCCGGTCCTAAAGAGGAGGCTCTGGTCGCCAGCGCAGATGTGGACACACCTGGCCTCGCCACAGACCCCCAGCCAGAGAGGCAGTCCCCCTCCCCTAAGAAAGGTGCTCTGTTTAATGGCCTTCTGGACAGCAGCCAGGACCAGTGAGAACCTGCTGCATCTGTGATCCAGCAAGTCCTCCTTGTATGGACGTACATTGAGTGATCTTTTCTTCTCTTTCCTCCAAAGTGGTCTTGTGCTGTTTAGGGTCAATTGAAAAAGAAGTGTATAGACATAAAGGTGTGAGGCCTCGTAAGTCATTCGTTTTTTAGAAAACTGTGTTTTTTTTAACATCTTCCATAACTGTTAAGTGATAAGTTCTTGCCCTGATGTTTTAATCAGTGGTAGCCTAATGTCTTACGGCGCGTGAAGACTTCATGGGAAGAGGTGATATGAGGATTTTATTTTGAAGAGGTTTATGAAGCTACTTCAGCGTTTTAATGAAAGGGTGACTAGAAATAGGTGGATCAAGCTACTCGCATTTCTTTGACGTTAGAAAAGATTTTGCACATTTTTAATCATCAGTTTACTAAGAAGAATTTAAACCTCACCATGGTCTGTGAGAGATATCATATAGATCTTCAGGTCACACTACAAAGCTCCTGAAGAACAAATGTGCAATAATGTATTCATCATCATGTTGTTATTATTATTATTATTATCAGAAAATCTGTCATGAATACAATATTGGTTAACTGGGAATGATGGAACAAGTAGGCCTGAGAAAAGAAATCTGATAATTTTTTATAGCTCAGAAAACAGTATTAACACTAATGTTGTTTTGGTACAGACCAAATGATTCTCTTATTTTTCTGCCTTTGGTTTCAATAAGAGGGGGAATAGCTTTATGAAGGTTTTGTTATTTAAAAAGCTGTATGTCAAACGGATTCAGTATTTTAATGATTTAATGATGTTGTGATTGAGAGTAGTATCTGTATGTTACGGTATCCTTCCCAATGGTTGGAGATAGCTGGTTGCAGTGCGCTAACAGATATTTACTTTTCTTGCTTTCATATTTGCCATGGTAATTTATCTAAGCTATTAGCCTGAAGCAATACAAATGTAATAATCCTCTCTAAACTATGTGTGAAAGGTGCTAAATTATTTTCAATCGATGAATTGTTGGTTAGATGCTGCAGTTAAACCCTCTGGTGTGTTTTGTCCGTTTGAAAATATTGAAAGCTTTTTTTCTCTATTGGTGAATTGAATTTAACATCCTGTATGTAAATGGAAATGGGGGGACTGTAAAGCTCATACATGAAAAAGAGTGAAGTGCATGTGGAACATCAGATGATGAGGATATTCTGCAGTTAAGCAAACAACCTTAGTGCAAAAAAAAGATGCTAGTATTTGATGGAAGAGGCATGTGCTTGATGTAAATATGCAGATGAGATTCATCTCTACTTCCTAAAAGGTCATTGGATTACTCCTATTTATCCAATAATTCTTTAACAGATTGTGTTTTGCAGGTTGTTTCTCATAAAAGGTAATAAATAAATATCATTATTTTTTATATGAATCTATAAATATGTGTGTGTTTTATTTGTATCCCCTTCGTAAAGGTTATACTACCACTTTCAGCACCATTTCCCTGATCTGTCGGTAGGTGGCGACAGGTGGACATGAACAATATTCTAGCCTACTCCAAAGCAGTAGGTGGCGATACGCCGGGGGATATTTTGTTTTGTTGGTATATGGGAAAGCATAGATTACTTCGGTTGTGACGTTTAGCTGTTTGCTAGTTGCAAGGCTTGTGTTATACAGGAAAACTGAAAGATATATATATTTGTGCATGACTTGTTTATCGTTGCCATATCAGCATAAAGTGAGTATGAGTATTAATGAGCTTACCCTAACCAATTGTTGTAAAAACTGACTTATGCATACCAATACACATTTGACATTCGAACCATTAAGCCAGCTATCAAAACGAGTCTTTTTGACAGGTGAGCTACCTAGCAAAGCAGTATCTAGTTTGAGAGGTAATTTGCGTAAGCTTATCTGCTTTGTAGGTTTGTATGGCTTGTCTTACTATCGACTCAGTTTGGTGTTGTCGTCAAGGCACGCAAATTCCATGATTCATAGTCGGAGTAGAAGTTGGCCAACTGTTAGCTTGCTAACTTCACAGACGGTGCTCATGATACGTTCTCCTTAATTGCTAAAAACAGCTTATTGCGAAACCAACAGATGGCCATAGATAACAGCTGGAGAGCCATATTTTCATAGTGTCCTAATTATTTTACTTACAGAAAATGTACATTAATGATGTTCCTCCTTTAGACATGGCAGATGACTCGCTCTTTGAATTTCTTCATATGGAAATAGTCTCTCATGTTTACAAGGAACATGAGTCCCGGGGAGAGAACGATAAGGTAGCTATGAGTCTTCATACTCTGTTCATGAAAAAGAAAATACAGGTGTGCACTCGTAATGTATTTATTTAATTGACCGCTTCTCACCGCTGTACTATTTTACCCTACCAGATCTCCTTGAAGTGTGATAATTTTCGCATACTTCCATTATTTATTTTGTCGTGTTTGAGTTAAATGTGTAAAATAATACCTCATATATATGTATAACTAAACTGAATATTCTCTTCTCAGGAGAGAGGTACTTGTGTCTCCTCATTAGAGCTCATGGGTTTCCGGGTAGGCCAAGGACTCATTGAGAGGTAATGAAAATGCCCTCTGTGAAACTACCATCAGATGGTCGCTTATGCAATGTAGTCTTTGAAATGTAAAGTTAATCTTATATGGAAATTCCTCCTGTTCTTCTTTCAAGCTATTACCACAGCATGTACTCTCTGAAAACCACTTGTTGCCGTGTCCCCTTCAACTAAAGGTTCACAAAGGACACTCCTAGCTTCAAGGATGAGCTTGACGTTATGAAGTTTGTCTGTAAAGACTTCTGGACGAACATCTACCGCAAGCAAATAGACAACCTACGAACCAATCACCAGGTGCATGTTTCCATAGCAACTGCAGTCAGCAGTTACGGAATATTCTTCACTCCTACAAGAATGTGAATTGATCGTAACGTTTTGTTTGATTCTGTTTCCACATAGGGCACATATGTTTTACAGGATAACCGTTTCCCACTCTTGACGCCGCTGTCCAATGGGAAACAGTACCTGGAGGAGGCTCCTAAAGTATGACAGGAAACCTCAAGGCCCATGACATCATTATATAGTTGAATTATTATAGTTAGTTTATGTAGGCACTCTGAGATTCTTGTGAATGAAAAGTGCGTTAAATATAAAATTAATTATTATTTATCATCAGGTTTACATCATTGCCAAGCCCTGTGAATATGTGGATCTGACCTTGCTCTGCTTTTCTTCTGTAGTATCTGGCCTTCTCCTGTGGCCTTTTGAGGGGCGCGCTGTCAAACCTGGGTCTGGAAAGTGTGGTGACTGCAGAGGTCTCTCTCATGCCTGCTTGTAAGTGCCGTGTGTGTGTGTGTGTGTGTGTGTGTGTGCATGCACGTGTGCCTGTGCGTGTGTTTCTGCTTGTAAATATTTCTGTTTATGAACATCTCCCTGGCCATATAAAAACAATCAATTAACAAAGGCAAAGAGCCCAGTCATTAGTTGCGGCCTAGTAGCGCTGGGCCTGCATTATTGATTAGAGTGATTAAGATTGATTAGAGCGTTCTCTTGCTGATTGGTACTTTGGCTTGTGGCTTTCTTTGACAGCCCCATTCATGCTTCTTGTCTTCCCTCTGACCATAATGTTGCCTTCTGCCTTCCTCATTACTTTAAGATCTAATAAAACATTTAAGCTGAGGCATGGTTGTGCAGTTGTATGCCAAAGATAGGGCACGCATGTGCGAAAGGCGTAGTGAGTTGATTTTGAAGGGGAAAGTTATGAACAGAACCCCCTACAGCAAACGGACATTTAAAAGGAAGAATTGCTTCAGAGAGTAATACTTAAGTATTGTGAACAGATGAAGTTCAATTTGTGCTGTTTTAGCCACAATCACCAAAAGTGTGTTGGGGGGGGGGGGGGGGGGGGAGAGAGCACTGGTAATATACAAGGAAAGGGAGGAATGGATTCCACTAAATATCTGGGGCCGTATTCACAAAGCCTTTTATCTTACCACTAGGAGTGCTCCTAACTCGCGCTAAAACCTTTTACGTAGGAGTAATTTCTTAAAAGTGATTCACAACGGCTCTGAGACCTACTCATACTAAGGATAATACCAACTCCTAAGCTTAAGATAAAAACTCCGTTGCTATGGATGACGTCGCTTCTCATGCACGAGTTTAGAAGGGGTGAGGACGGTGATTGGTTGTTGACAGGCTCTCTCATTAAAAACTCAGTCCTAACATCCCCCTAACGATCCCACTAAATAAACAGAAAATAAGAGAATAACCTAGGCTTCAAATTAAGTCATATTAAATAGTTATGGACAGTGCACTTAGCAGAATGCACACGCATGATGACAAGTTTGTGCATCCAACGAGAATGACGCTTTGCACGTTAAGAGAAAGAGAAATTGCCGAAAAAAACACGGAAATTGCATGAAATCAAAGAAGTAATAATTAAAGCCCCCTGCAAACTATGCGTGAGGCATGGGAGGACATATGTGTTAACATAAATGCTTCATTCCCTGCCGTGTGTCGCTCTGTCGATGACTGCGAGAAGCGGTGGTATGCGCTCCAGTCACAATGTAGGATGGAGATTGCGGAGTGGACTTTAAAAGAGCCGTCGCGGCTACAGGTATTGTGTCACCAAAATAGGCCTCATGCGTATACTTGCATGTTGTAGTTCAACTGTGCTCCCGGTTGTGGATTGAGGAAGGGTGTCAAAAGCCATGTCTTGCATGGATGGCCACTGTCACGTCACCCAAGTGGCATCCAGTAGGTACATGGTGCCGCTCAAAAAGCTGGCGCAGACCGCGCTCTCCATTAAACTGCGCGAATCGTGAGTAGATCCAGGCCACTTCGCAACAATATCCATGATTGTGAAATTTGGATCAAACACTATCTGTGTATTAATTGAATGTACCTTTTTGCGGTTTACAAAGACGTCCTCATCTCTGGATGGAGCAATTATTTTAATGTGTATTCCATCGATGGCACCCACGACACCGGGCATTCCTGCAAACGCCATGAAATTGACCTTGATCCTTTGAAGTAGCCGATTGTCCAAAGGGAACCGGATAAACTGTTGTACAATGTGTGGTCTACAGAGTGCGGTGATTGCGATATTCTGAAGTCGTCTGCGTTGCAAAGTTGCATTTTCCCCGTAGCCAAAAATCTTAATGTTATCAAACATTTAACTTCCGGACTGATTGGGTTGTTTCGGATAGTTGGAGACGTGATTGCATCCCGCACTAATTCTAGTAAAATGTTGATGCCTTCACGGTTTAAACGATATCTTCTCAACAATTCAGAGTCGTTCATTGTCTCCAACACGTTACGTCTGGCTTCAGCCATTTTAAGACTTTTTGTGAATAGGTCTTAGTGACTTAGGAGTCCTCATGAGGAGTTTTAAGCTGTCCTAGACTTAGGTGCTACTTTTAGGGATAAAATATTTTGTGAATTGCTCTTAGTAAAAAAAAATAGGAGTCCTAAATTTAAGACTGACACGCCCATTATTTTTAGGAGTTTCTCCTAAATTCGCCACTTATGAGCTACTTTTAGCCCTAAGATTCTTTGTGAATACGGCCCCTGGTCTCTAAAATTTTGTCTTGAAACTGAAGCCTACAGGATGTCTTTCTTTACAGTAGGGCAATGATGCCTCAAACAGCCCCATGAAGCACTTGAGGAAACACAAATAGTAGGTTTGGGAATACCTCACAGTCCCCAAAGTTAAGCATGATTGAAAATCTTAAACTCGAAGTGCGTGCAAAACACCCTAAATGTATCTCAGAACTTGAAGTGATCTGCATTGAAGAGTGGCTACAAAAAATAATTTGCAAGCTTTGATATCTGCCAAAGGAGTGTTGTTAACTTCTGAGAAAGTAGGGTGCCTGAACTTTTGCACATGCCACAATTACTGTTAAAATTAGATCTATTTTTTAAGTTAACAACCTAAACCTTTACAACATAAAAATCTGATGAACGCCTCATCGTTGAACGTCTGTTTACTGCAGGGGCTGTCCTTCTTTCCACCTCAAAAATCAACAGAACCCATTACAGGGGTGCACACACTTTTGCATACAGCTTATAATCACTGACTGTGTACAACAAAACAGCTTCAGCTTCAGCCTCCTCTTTAACCTGCTGTGATTGGCCAGCCTCCTCTTTAACCTGCTGTGATTGGCCAGCCTCCTCTTTAATCTGCTGTGATTGGCCAGCCTCCTCTTTAATCTGCTGTGATTGGCCAGCCTCCTCTTTAATCTGCTGTGATTGGCCAGTGCTTCAGCCTCGTTTTTATAAACTGTGATTGGCCAGCCTCCTCTTTAATCTGCTGTGATTGGCCAGCCTCCTCTTTAATCTGCTGTGATTGGCCAGTGCTTCAGCCTCGTTTTTATAAACTGTGATTGGCCAGCCTCCTCTTTAATCTGCTGTGATTGGCCAGTGCTTCAGCCTCCTCTTTACTCTGCTGTGATTGGCCCGTGCAGGTAAATTCCAGGTGGTGGTCCAGAAGATTTAGACGAGCGTTGGGAGACCTCAGAATCCTCCCGTCCAGACTTCCCCTTCGCCCTCTACTATGAATGTCTACATACATGTGCTGAATGTTTACACACCAAGGTAGTTTACAACATATTATTTTTGATAAAGAGTTCACTCATAGTGGTCACCTTGAGAACAAATTTTAAAATCAGAAACCTGTGAAACATTGCCTTTTTTATTTTTTTGGAACAGTGAGGTATAGACAAAGATGAACATTTGTATGTGTCTGCAGAAAAGCTGTTAGGCCATTGTGTAATCCTGTACAATCAAAGCTAGTGTCCTTACTAGATACCATTGAGCTAGTTGATGTACCAATGTGACAGATGTGATGTATTTATTTATTTTAAGACATTCCCCTCTACCTCTGGTGTTCTGTTATTTTTTTTTTGTATTTAAGAATGCATTTATATTGATTTGTTTAACAAACAGTTGGGTCAAATGATTTAAAACAATTAAGCCCACGGCTAAAATCAGGCATATGAAATAAGTTCCTGTGTTTACCACTAGAGGGCGCTCTGTGTAGGTCTCTTCAGACTTGGATTGACTCAGAAGTCAGCTCTGAACTTAAGAACAGTGTTTGTGCACTAACCTTCCATGTTTCATGAAACATTCTTTTCCACTCGAGCGTAATATATATTATATAGATATTATTCGTCAGTTTCCAAGGCGTCGTAGTCTTCCCCTCAGGTGTGCCTTGTGAAAGGAGTGTAGTGTCTCCGTGGTTGTGTAATTTAGGATCACGCCGTGTAAACAACGCGTCGAGACGTGTCTTAACACTGCGCAGTGAAAATGCTGTGCAAACGAAGGCGCTGGGGTTGACTCTCTTTTGTAGACACTTTAAGCAGAAAAAGATAATGCCAACATATTAGAAACAGAACAAAAAAAGAAGACAAAAAAAAAAGCGCTTTTGCCCCACTAAATGGAACTTGACACCATGTGAAAAAGCAGCCTGATTAGTTTTAATACCCAGAGTGTGATGTGTGTAGTTATGTGGTTCTATCCGATCTGTGCCAAAACAGCTGCTCCTCCATCGGTGGGGGGGGGGGGGGCTCTTCCTGTCAACACTTAGTCAGGGCTGGGAAGAAAGTTGTAAAGGTCACCGGTCCAATGTCTGCAGCACGCCCTCAACAAACGTGTGGAGAGAAGGAAAGGAAAGGAAAAAAAACAACGGCATAAAGTTAGGAGGTGAAGGGGATGGTAGATTGAGATAGTGGTGGTGTGGTTGTGGAGAGGGGGGACTGATAGAGGGAGGTGTGTGTGTGTGTGTGTGTGTGTGTGGAGGGGGTGAGGTGAGTGTGTGTGTGTGTGTGTGTGTGTGTGGAGGGGGTGAGGTGTGTGTGAGTGTGTGTGTGTGTGTGTGTGTGTGTGTGTGTGTTTGTGTGTGTGTGTGTGTGTGGGGCAGGGGTAGTTAGGGTTGTCCCAGTGCAGTTCCTTTTCAGTGCTGCCTGGTCCTTTGTGGAGGTGCATAACTGCAGCGCTGCCCGGCCAGATCCCCAGCTGGCCCATTCCTCCTGAGTCGGCCATAAAAGAAAGTGCTGGAATGGACCAGGCAGGGCCGTCTGCAGCTGAGGGCCGACTATGGCCGACATCAAACACTTCACCCCCAGCCCCTCCATCCTAACGCCTCCCTCTCTCCACCAATCTGGCCATTCAACACAATGTCCCGACCAACTTCTTCTCTTCTCCCTTCCTCCTTTTTTTTTTTTTCAAAACTTCTTCATTGAGGGTCCCCCCCCTCCCCTCCACCCACCCCCCCCTCCTCTCTCTCTTTCTGTTTCGTTAACAACCATTAGCTCAGACGAGGGCCAGGGCTACTTAACCAGCTAATTGTGCGAGTTCCAAAGCCCTCTCTCCTCTCAGGGCTCTGCCAGTGGGCACCCAGTGTGGGGCTCTCTCAACGTCTATAGGGGCTTTTCTTCTGGTGCTTGCTTTCTCTTCTTCTTCTTCTTCTTCTCCTCATCTTCCTCATCCTTTCCACTCAGATGAAGCTATGCAGTTTTGATATCCACAGCACTCAATGTTTGTGAAATGGAGTGATTGTAACTATAAGAAGTTTGAAGGTGTCTTGTGTGTTTTTTTTTTTTTTTTTTAATAAACGTGATCAGTTGTGTTGTTTACTGGAAAAAAGTTGTTTTATTGGTCATGTATCTGTCTTGCTCAAATATGTATTAAGTTTAAATGTTTTGTGCTGATGTAGGCTGTCTCCCCTTGCAAAGAGTGTGGTGAATTCTTCTACGAGCAACACAGCTTGTAAATGAAGGTTTCAGGAGGTTTCATTTTTCCTCCGACAAATTCTCAGCCTGTTCTTCCTGTGTTGTGGAATTGCAATGAATAAATCTCGGAACTTAAAAAACCAGCTGGGCGACCGTCGTTCCCCAAAAACATTTTTCTACCTCCCCACTGTGAAATCTCAATTAAGCATTGGCACAGGCATTGAGGTCACAACTGGAGTTAATAAAGATCTTAGAAAGAAAAAGTATTCCAGAAACTCAAACCATCGAACACAATCAGGTTGTGTTGATTTCTTTGGAAGGCTGATTTCGTACGCAGTAGAACAATGAGCCTATATATGATGATGGCAGGTAACAGACTTTTTGGAGAGGTCACTGACAGCTTTATCTCTCAAGTAGTTATTTTTCCCCTAATAGCAGGAGTATGGGTTGGCTAAAGGGGATATGAGAGTGTAGACGAGGGTCTTGGTGTATGCACTCGAAGTTGGATTGCTTTGTTGGCTTCAGTGTATTGTAGTGGAGGCGAATCAGACACAGAAACAGATTTATTGTCAAGTAGGTGTCTACCTGAAATTTGCTCTTGTGTATGGGTGCATACAGTAAACATAAAAAACATACATACACACACATTAAGTACTACACATAACATAAAAAATAGAACATAGAAACATATAAGTACTACTCATAACATAAGTTCTGCAGATATAACACAGTATGGAAACAGATATATAAAAAAAAGAGTGTGTATACAATATACTATATTATTTTGAAGACTGCCCCAAAGACTGACAGTGTGAGGTCGTACTTTGTGCCTGAAGACTGACGGTGTGAGGTTGAACCCTGTGCCTGAAGACTGTGACGATGTGAAGTTGTACCCGGTGCCTGTGACGATGTGAAGTTGTACCCAGTGCCTGAAGACTGACGATGTGAGGTTGTACCCTGTGCCTGAAGACTGACGGTGTGAGGTTGAACCCTGTGCCTGAAGACTGTGACGATGTGAGGTTGTACCCCGTGCCTGAAGACTGTGACGATGTGAGGTTGTACCCTGTGCCTGAAGACTGTGACGATGTGAAGTTGTACCCCGTGCCTTCTGTGTTCTAGAACCTCACTCCGCCATTTGAGACGGTGATCAGGGATGTGTGTGCAGGACAGGTCGAGCGTGGAGGGGTGTGTGTGTGTTCACAGCAGCCGAGCCCCAGAGGGAGAGGACAGGAGAGGAGAGGCTCACGTTACCCACAGAGAGAGTAGAATGGAGCCATGTGTGATGTGCCATGCATCTGCTGAAGGGACAGAGGGTGAAAAAGGGAAGGAGAGAGAGAGAGAGAATAAGGCCAGGAGAGAGAGACAGAGAGAGAGAATAAGGCCAGGAAAGAGACAGACAGACACAGAGAGAATAAGGCCAGAAAAGAGAGACAGAGAGAGAGAATAAGGCCAGGAAAGAGACAGACAGACACAGAGAGAGAGAGAATAAGGGCAGAAAAGAGAGACAGAGAGAGAGAATAAGGCCAGGAAAGAGACAGACAGACACAGAGAGAATAAGGCCAGAAAAGAGAGACAGAGAGAGAGAATAAGGCCAGGAAAGAGACAGACAGACACAGAGAGAGAGAGAATAAGGGCAGAAAAGAGAGAGAATAAGGGCATGAAAGAGAGAGAGAGAATAAGGCCAGGAAAGAGAGACAGAGAGAGAGAATAAGGCCAGGATAGAGAGACAGAGAGAGAATAAGGCCAGGATAGAGAGACAGAGAGAGAATAAGGCCAGGATAGAGAGACAGAGAGAGAGAATAAGGCCAGGAAAGAGAGAGAATAAGGGCAAGAAAGAGAGAGAGAGAATAAGGCCAGAAAAGAGAGAATAAGGGCAAGAAAGAGACAGAATAAGGCCAGGAAAGAGAGACAGAGAGAGAGAATAAGGCCAGGATAGAGAGACAGAGAGAGAGAATAAGGCCAGGATAGAGAGACAGAGAGAGAGAATAAGGCCAGGATAGAGAGACAGAGAGAGAGAATAAGGCCAGGATAGAGAGACAGAGAGAGAGAATAAGGCCAGGAAAGAGTGAGAGAGAGAGAGAATAAGGCCAGGAAAGAGTGAGAGAGCGAGAGAAGGAACTGAAGGCATTAATGAAGAGACAAAAAGATAGTGAGCAGAGTTGTGTGAGAGAGGGAATGAGAGCTAGAGAACAGAGAGAAAGAGAGTGTGAGTGGTTGAAGTTAAGAGAGACCCAGAGGAGGGAGGGAGGGAGGGAGGGAGGAAGGGAGTGTGAAAGAGAGAGAGCAGTATCCCAGCTGTTCCTGGGCTGCCATTCCTGGTCAGGTCTGCCTTGCATCAAAAAGCCATCAATAAAGGCCAGTTTGTTTGCATGGGCGGAGAGAGGGGTGGAAGGGGCTGCGGACTCAGACTGATAATGAGTAGTTAATGGCTAATACCCCCCTAGCAGGGGCATACACACACACACACAAACACACAAACATACACACACACACACACACACACACACACACAGCTAATGTGGGCTCCGGTTGCCTTTGTCGTCTTTATCTCGGCCAAACATTTAGTGGAAGGGTGTGAGGCATTGAAGGGGTCCTAGTTCTTGGAATGTTTCAGGGCTGATAATTACTCTGTGATGTGGTGTTGAGTTTGTGCTTCTTTAAGTGGGCTTTTCTGGTAAATGTGTTTGAATTTACTGGCCTCTCCAAGTAGGTTTTCCCTATCTGTGGTTTCATTGCGTAATTGTTTCTTTTTTTCTTTTTTTTCTCCTTTCTTTCCTCGTGGTTATACAGTCAAGCAGGCAGATTTATGTCTCGGCGCAGTGCAAGCATGTTTTCCTGTTGTGATTGCACAATTGTGTCGGCTCCGACCCGCTCTGACATTTTCCATAAACTCCGTAAAATACTGGATGGGAAACCAAACTTTCCCCTCATTGTTTCGCCACGGCCCAGTCTTAACCCTTGTTTAACGCCAGCGATACGGATCTGGAGGAGGTAAAGGGTGTGTGTGGGGGGGGGGATTTAAGGAAAAAGGTGGCCGGTTGAGGGTGTGCCCCCCCCCCCCCCCCCCCCCCTCCACACACACACACTCCCAAAAGAAAGTAACAATAACGTTTAATTTGCCTCACCTAAACTCCCGCGATAAACTAAAAATGACAGTTTCTTTGTGGCTTAAAGGGAAATGGGACTACAATGCTTAGACATCTGTGAGGCTCTCTCTCTTTTTGTGTGTGTGTGGTTAGTGAAAGGATTAAGACGGGGAAAAAGGAGAGAAAAAAACCTGAAGCACAGTGCCTAATCACTTCCCCTAGTAAGGCCCCCCTCTTGATTAAAAGAGGGAGGGGGGGGGGGGGTGCAGAAGGGTACGAGAGGGGTAGGGAAGTTGTGTGTGTGTGTGTGTGTGTGTGTGTGTTTGAGGGGGGTGATGGTTACCTGAAGACAGGACCTCAGAGTCCATACAGGGGGAGGGGAAGGGAGGGGAAGGCTAAGCTACTTCACCGAATGGGTTGACCAATCAAAGGGAGTTTTTATCAGCGCTGCCAAACGCGTCTAGCCAAAGCACTCCGGGGTCAAAGGTCGTGAGGTGACACAAGTATGATTTGTTAGGGTTACTTAAGAAAGGGGTCAGTCTTTGTGCACTAAAAACACGGCCTGTGATTCGTTCGCCAAATGCATAATTTTACGTTCCAACGACCATGTGAAACCTAATAGGTATTCTAATGCTAGACAGACACTGCTGATCGTCACCGTGATCACTAAAACCTCTGAAAATGTTCTGATCTAAAGAGCAAATAAACGGATAAAAGTTACCTAATGTCCTTTGACTTGTCAAGCCATACACTGTAGATCGAGCAACCTATGTGTTGGTTTCACAGATACATTAATAATAATACACTTGAAATGTTTTGTTGAAGATTAAAAAAAACTGGAGTCACGTCCCGTTGCCAAGCAGCAATCATACCCAGCTCTCATCAGCTGCGCTTTGCCAGACTTCTTCCAAAACAAAAAACTTGGAGAATTGGAGACTAAGCCCCTCGTGAAATCGCCTGCCAATAACTATATGCTCTGATTTATTACGACGAAGTGGAAGATGGCGTCAGTTTTGCCAAGCACGCCAGCTATGCTAATGGGAAACAGCATAGCTCTTCAAAGATGAGAAGAAAATTCTGGGCCTCAGCACAATCCAATGGAGATAAATATAGAAGCACACTTTGTATGGTGAATGGAAGATGGTAAAGGTGTAGTAATATAGTATATAAAATTACCTTTTGAAGCACTGAACAGTGTGTGAATATTTAGTCATCGATTGCAGATAGAAGATAGTACATACATTTATGTGTTCAGTCATCTTTCACCTACCTGACCTCACATAGAATGTGCACCTACTTTTCTCTAAATGAGGTAGGAAGGCAAAAGGTAGCCATGGGAGACCGTGAAGGCAAAGGAATGTCACTTTGAAGCAGTTAGTGAATGTTCCGTCATGTGACCCTTTCTTAGCCCTATTTCTCCACTGCCTGCCCCATCCATCTAAAATATGATGCGTGTACTGGTCTAGCGTCTGGTATGAACCAGGACCGGGAGGACCTAATGACGCACACATGGAGGCATTTGAAGGTCATCAAACGGATCAGCTCCACGCGGTAGACTCTTGAGGGACTTGAAACTAGGCACCACTATCTATGGTCCCAGAAAAGGACGCCAAAAAAAAAACCTCCCTTGTCCAGGTGCTGGAGGCTTGTGTAAGCAGTCCGTGGATTAGGAAGGAGAGCAGACTCTTTTCACTCCAATCAGCCAAACCCTTTTTTTTTTTTTTTCTCAAACTGCCCTGTGCTCTCCTTCTCTCTCTCTCTATCTCTCTCTCTCTCCCTCTCTATCTCTCTCTCTCTCCCTCCCTCCCTCTCTATCTCTCTCTCCCTCTCTCTCCCTCCCTCTCTCTATCTCTCTCTCCCTCCCTCCCTCCCTCTCTCTATCTATCTCTCTCTCTAACTCCCTATCTCTCTCCCTCTCTCCCTCTCTCTCTATCTCTCTCTTTCTCTCTCTCTCCCTCCCTCTCTCTATCTCTCTCTCTCCCTCTCTCTCTCTCTCTCTCTCTCTCTCTCTCTCTCTCTCTCTCTCTCTCTCCCTCCCTCCCTCTCTCTATCGCTCTCTCTCTCTCTCCCTCCCTCTCTCTCTCTCTCTCCCGCTCTCTCTATCTCTCTCTTTCTCTCTCTCTCTCCCTCCCTCTCTCTATCTCTCTCTCTCTCTCTCCCTCCCTCTCTCTATCTCTCTCCCTCCCTCTCTCTCTCTCTCTCTCTCTCCCTCCCTCCCTCCCTCTCTCTATCTCTCTCTCTCTCTCTCCCTCCCTCTCTCTATCTCTCTCTCTCTCTCTCTCTCCCTCCCTCTCTCTATCTCTCTCTCTCTCTCCCTCCCTCTCTCTCTCTCTCTCTCCCTCTCTCCTTTATCCTCCTGGGTAATTGGGGCTTATAGTGTTGGATTGCATGGCTCAGTCTGCTTAGAGTGAGTTGTTATCAGGTCTCAGCCGTCCAAACTTGTTTGCTGTACACAACCAAAACAATGAGCCCAGTGCCTGCAGGGAGTGTGTGTGTGTGTCTTAGATGCTCTCTAGACCTGATCACAGGTCAGATATTGTCCTCTGTGTGTTTGAGGAATATCTAGAGCAGGGGTTTCAAACTCAAATTACCTGGGGGCCGATGAGCGTCCAGTCTGGTCATTGGGGGGCCAGATTTGTACAGTAAACGTTGGGGTGGCCCATTTAAATCAATAGAACTTTTCTATTTTTTTTTTTTTTTAAATCAATGGAACTTTGCGGGCTGGATAAAATCACTTGAGGGACCGGAAATGGCCCGCGGGCCTGAGTTGGAGACCCTTGATCTAGAGACATTACTGATTGTCGTTGTTGTTTTTATTTTATTTTGTATCTTCTCTCTCAAACTTAACTACACATCTCTCTCTAGCTCTCTCCCTCAAGGTTTTCGTGTCACTACACTTCATACGACAACAACGTTTGCTATTACCCTGCAGAATAGATGCTAATAGTGCAACTAACTTAGTAGGGAACTAAGTAACAAGGAAACTTAGAGGAGGGAATGAAGCGAAAGGAATTTGTGCTTTGGTGGGAAAAGTGACATACCAGGCCGCAATATCATGTCGTTACAACTGGCAGTGTTCAACATTCGGGAGCGGATACAAAATACCCCACCCCCCTCAACACACACACACACACACACACAATTTTTCTCAGGGGAGAGTCGGTCAGCGGCTTGAATGGAAAGCCACGACCCCTGATCTGAGGGGGGGGGAATTAGTTACTCTTGCTCATCCTTCAGTGTTTGCCCAATGAAATGCTGTATCACTGGTAATCCGGCTATTGGCGGTCAGTGGAGCTCACCGAGACCCTCCCAGCTGACTCAGGGATGGCCTGTGTCACTGATATTGGGAACCATTCAGGTCTCTCGGAGGGGGGAAGAATAGAGAGAGGATGAAGGAGAGGGGAGAAGAAGAAGGAGAAAATGAATGATCCTTTTGTTTTGGCCTCCTCCTCCCTTCTCCTCTCTCCTTTCTCCTTCTCACCACTCCCCCTTCTCCCATTTGGCTGCTCCGGGGTTACGGCACATTTGTGGATTTTGTCTCGCTATGGGAGCCGTTCCCTTTTGCCCTGCTCTGTGTGTCTCTTGCTCTCTGTGTCTCTTGCTATCTGCGTGATTCTTGGCTTGGTGGACACTGCTCCCTGCTGCATTTTGTCAACTCTCTCTTTCCCTCTTTCTGTCTCCTCTCGCACCCTCTCTCTCTCTCTCTGGATTCTTTTTTCTAGGTCTCTTGCTTCCATTTTTCTTCTTTCCATCTCTTTCTCGCTATTGCAGCCGTCCCTTTTGCCCTGCTCTGCGTGTCTCTTGCTCCGTGTGTCTCTTGGTTTGGTGGACACTGCTCCCTGCTGCATTCTGTCAACTCTCTCTCTCCCTCTTTCTGTCTATCTCTCCCTTTTTCTCTTTATCTCTCTCTCCCCCCCTCTCTCTCTCCTCTTGCTCCCTATCTCTCTGGATTCTTTTTTCTATGTCTCTTGCTTCCATTTTTATTCTTTCCATCTCTTTTTGTCCCTCTAATCTGTCCCTGGTGGTCTCTCACCTCTTCCATATCTGTTCATTGTCTTGTATTAGTCCATGTCCCATCTCTCCTGTCTAGCTCTCCCTGCACTCAGTCCATCTCCTTATAGCTCTCTTTCTCTTTCTCTTTCTTATTCTTATTCTCCCTTTCACTCCTTTTCTTCTGGTTCCTTCTGACTGTCACTCAGTCTTTCTTTCTGCTGTTCTCTCTCTCTCTCTCTTCACATCTCTCTCTGCATCTCTCTCTCTCTCTCTTCACATCTCTCTCTGCATCTCTCTCTCTCTCCATCTCCATCTCTCTCTCTCTTCACATCTCTCTCTCTCTCCATCTCCATCTCTCTCTCTCTTCACAGTTCTCTCTCCATCTCCATCTCTATCTCTCTTCACAGCTCTCTCTCCATCTCCATCTCTCTCTCCTGCTCTCTGACCTGTGAGGTTGTGGCGAGGGCCTTTCCGTTGGGTTGTTATGGTGCTGGTCTCTCCTCCCTGGTCTGCTTTCTCCGACAATAATTGAATCAGCAGAATTGAGGCCGGAGCGCCGGGGCAGAGGGGGGTTCTCCGCCAGGCCAAAGGGGAGGTCGCGACCTCCCACCCCCCGAGTGATACCTGCTGGGCAGGCCCAATGGGCGTGAAGCCAGGGGCACTGGG
>NC_137928.1:5507778-5522778 GCF_963457725.1 Sprattus sprattus
CCAAACAAAAAAATCGGATCAGAGCAATAAATCCGAACGGAGCACTAAAGCTTGGAGTGCGAACGAAGCCTCCGGGGCCGTCACCACGGCAACAGGAAAAACTGAGACTTTTTGTTGTGTTTTTGGCCCTGCATCCGTATGACATCTGTGTGTTTTTAAACACATGCTTTTGAAAATGGGTTCCAGAGTGAAGACTTTTGGAAACCATTTCCATGTTGGCGTGAGTTTTCAAAAGTTTAGTTTTCAAAAGTTGTTGTGGGTGCAAAACTTAGAAAAAAGGGAAAAAAATGCTGTTTTTAAAACCGTTGTTGTGTGGATGGGCTAGGTTAGCTGACCTGTGGCTTTTCAGCATATTATCTGGAACAGGTAGGACCCTCTGTGAAGACCAGTTGGACATTTCTCTGTGCACAAGACAAGGGCAGTGTCACACACACACAAACACACACACACACACACACACACACACACACACACACACACACACACACATACCCACACACACACACATACCCACACACACACACATACGTACACACACATGTACACACACACACACACACACACACACACACACACACACACACAAACAAACGTACACACACATGTACACACACACACACACACACAAACACACACACTCCTGACATGTCTGTCATCATCGCTGCTGGGCCTTGTTTCCCATGCACACGGCCCTTGCACCCACAGCATTAGCATACGTATGAGAAGGGCTCGCTGAGAGGGTGTGAAATGGGCTTTTCATGCGATGCACAAGAACGCAAATCCCTGTCAGCTCAGGCCCATGTTTATTGTCTGCCATTGTTGGGCTCACTCTTTTTCTTCTTGCAGGCCAGGGATTCCTCACTGCCAGTCATTGCGCTTCGGCCATTAGTGGAGCCTGGAAAGCATAAAGACTGCCGGCCATGTGACTGAGAGGTAGGGAAGTTTGTTTACTTATTTTTATTGCTAGGGTTTAGTGTTTAGGAACTAGTTTGAGATGATAGTGTTTGATTAAAACAAGATATACCAGTATGTTAAACTATGTGGTTTTGGATGTTAGCCTGATGGTAAGATTGTGTGTCTTTCTCTTTCTGTTCATATAGGGTGTGAGTGAGAGAGAGTTAGAGCGAGAGTGAGTGTGTGCATGTACATGTGTGTGAGAGAGGCAGTGAGTCTGCATAGCACTTTCCAGCGCCTCCTGAATCCTGACACTGTTGTGATTAAGGATTAAAGGCAGCCCTCGGCTCTCTCTCTCTCTCTCTCTCTCCCTCCTTTCTTTTTTCAGCCCTTTCTCCCCCATCCCCCCTTCTTACTCCACTCCCTCAGCCCTGCCTCCAGGATGGGGGAAGAGACCATTGTTAGTTCAAGAACTTTTTTTACTCATTATAATCCCCTCCCCCACCTCAAGCACCCCCCCCCCCCCACACACACACACACACACACACACACACACACACATACACACACACACACGCCCTTTACACACACACACACACACACACACACACACAAACATAGACACACACACCCTATACATCAACACACATTGCCCCTCTCCAAACCACAAACACATACACACACACATACCCTATCTCTGCCCCTCCTACCTGTAAGATGGCATTGTATCAAAACTAAGTCAAACCTAGTTAATGCTCCACTCTATTCACCCAAAACAAACTCCCAGATGTTTGTTTGCTACTCTCTAATGGCACATAAACAGTTCTTAAGGCGTGGGCCATGATGTGTTTGGGCTTTTGACACCCACCACAAAAGCCACTGATGGCTGGCAAAGTTGACCTCAAGTATCAGAATCAGAATCACGTTTATTGGCCAAGCGTAGGTTGGCACAAACAAGGAATTTGACCCCGGTTTAAGTGGCTCTCGTTATACTTACACAAAATATACAACACAACACAACACAACACAATACAACACAACGGTCTAAGATATATATACAGAGAGGAATAGCTATACACAGGAGCTGTGAACTGTAAACACAACAAGAAATGCAAAGAGTGGAGAGTGCAAGAAGTGCAGAGATAAAGATAAACATAAAATGGGAAGAGAATGACGTAAGAAGTATAGTATATACAGCCTGTTTAGTTATACAGTAAAGGCTGGAATGTATTGCACATTTCATATATGAACAAGAATAAATACAGAAATGGGTCACAATATACGGATGACATAGAGTCTGGACATCAACTGTACGTTCACTGGCACTTTAGAGGAATTTAAATGGTCCAGCCTTTAACTTTTATCATTGTATGAAAGTATGCTTTGTCTTGAATGTTTTTCCTTCTTAGCATCCACTAATTAAGTTCCACTCCAACTCACTCTACAGAAGATGGGCAGGTCAGCTAATTCAATCAATCCCAATATGTGGGGATTGAAATGCAGGAGAAAATGAAAAAAAAAAAAAAGCTAGCAAATCTCTTTGCCTCCGAAGAAGCTTTCCTGGTGACCTCACAATGGTGCATTTTTAATTATACTCTTTCCGTGTTGTGGGTGCTCAACCTCTTTGACAATGGGCTTTGTCCCGGAGTCGCTTTTCTTCCCGGCTTTGAGCAAAGCTGAGGTTACGTCGCTCCCGAAGTTAGAGAGCACGGGCATGAGCCTTTAAGTCAGCTAGTTCACAAGAGTCCTTGTGTCTGAACAAGCCCCTTTAGCAGGCTGACATTTCGGCCCTTAGCCTGGACTGGGCCAAGCCCCTCCCTCTCCTCCTCGTCCCTCTTGGCCTGTTTCTCTTTTGACTCGAACAAAGGGCAGCAAACCTTGTTAGTGCATGGCTCAACGTGGCGACTGACCGAGAGAAACTGGAGGCTTGAAAAATCCACTAATAAGCTCCGCCAGTAATTGATGGGATCCCGGGTAGCAGCAGCTGACTGCTGGGATGTGGCCCAGTACCGGGCCAGGTCTGGTCGAGCACTTTGATGGCTCCCCACAGTTTGAGAATGGAAGATTAAACAAGTTAACCGACGTCTGTTTCGTTCCAGTTTATCCCACAACCGGGCTGGCTGTTGCAGTCTGTTAGACTAGGATTTCCTGAGTGCAGGTCTAACTATTTGTTACAATGCAGACTGACTGATATATTGTCTTATTGATAAAAAAAACTTCACAATAGGCTCAGAAATGTGTTGTTACTTTTCAGAAATATCTCAACTGTTTGCAACATATCACAGCATCCATTGATACTCTAGAGTTGTTATCAAAATGTTTTAAAACAGTCCCTTACTCTTGACACTGAGAAAAGTAGCATTCCATGAATGCGGTTGAAATAGCAGTGATTTCACACGTTCTCAGCGTCTCCACTCTACTGTCTCCATACTGTGCCTTGCGAGACGGAACATCATCAAGGCAGACTGCTCTCCATGTGTGACCACGGGTCACCTCAGGGTTCTGTCACCAGCAAGGAGGGGGGCTGTCAAAAAAGCTTTAATGTCTGCATTTGAACTTCTGAGTGAAAAACCCACTATTTGGCCAGCCCTAATTAAAGGTGTTAGGTGGGATCTGCCGTCTCTGTCTGCAATGGTCTGGCTATGCAGACAAAAGTTTTTTTTCTCTCTCTAGCTGTTTTTTGTTTGTTTGTTTTTGGAAATATAACTGTCAATACCTGGGCCTTTGCAAATTAAGGAATTGATCCTTGCATGATCTGAGGTAAATATATTTCAGCATTTAGTTTGTCTACTGTCTCAGGACCATTCCACACGAAGCCCCACCGAAAATATATTGAAATTATTTTATAAATTATAGTAGACTTACTTAGAGTTGACAGCTATCTGAGTCTGAAGTGATAATCCAACAGAATATATAATAAAGTAATTACCATAACAGTAGTCATGTCATGCATGAGGACAAAATTGGTTAAGGATTCCCCTCCCCCTCCTTCTACTTTTGCACGAAGTTCTGTAAACTGTGTAAAGCACAACTTTCACATAATTTCATTCATTTCAGACGTTCGTGTTTAGGTTAACGTTCTATTGTGAATATGTGTCTGAATCGTGCGAGCTTGTGTGACTATAACCCTATCAGAGAAGGAGCCCGTGGCTCGTGCGAATATAAGCAAACCAATACACTTAGCATTTGCTAATAACATCCTGTTGGGGGAAAAAACATGGCAAATACGCTAAGTATAAAAGCCAGGTCTCCACAAAATGTGGCGGTTTGGTGTTACAATAGCTACAATGCATTGACAAATGCACTGATAGTTATAATTTGCAACAAGTGATGCACTGGCATGTTTTTGTATGGGAGTCACTGTTGCAAGTAAACAGTTGAGGCACGTAGGCGGTGCAAGCGGTGCAAACAACTACACAACTCGTTACGAGGAGGAGGTGTGGCTATGGTACAGTGCAGCTTTAAAACCACACGTGGGTCGACGGAAAAGTTTTGAAGTCCAACACAGAGAAGTTTGCCAGGCTCGCCAAATACATAGGTTACCTGTCTTAAAGCTTTATACGACCTACGCCTTTGGCAAGAAGGGAACATGCCATCGTACGCCTCAAACCAATTCATAGATTTGGATGAAGTTCTGTGCAAGGTAAATTCAGTTTTTCTTTGCAGTGCATGGGCAGAGATACTTCGTAGTTGTCCACACAATGTTGGCTAACGTTAGCTACAAGCCAAATAGCGCAGCAAAGGTTAGTAACTTAATTTGCAAGAATCCGAGAGAATTTCGGCGTCTGAATTCTTATGTTCCAGCGTTGATGGGGAAAATTGCAAAGTTACTCAAACGACCTCGGTAGGTAGCTGATTACGGTTAATTAGCTAAATTGGCTAACAAATAGTAACCAGCGCTCTACAAGTGGGCAATAATGAAGTTTTATTGTGAACTAATAGTGATCCCGATTAATCTGAGAAAACGTGTCAAGATTAAGTCTCATTATAATGGCCTGTTTAATGTAAATACAGCAAAATTGCTCAAACGAAATGGGCAAAAATGATCGCCTGTCGTTTGCTAACGTTAGCCAGCTGCATGCATACAAGATTGCGCCTTTTGTTTTGCATGATGTCGCAACATTTTAGAAATCAGTTGGGGCAGAGGCTACAGTTAGCTTACTGTAACTTTTATTTAAGTTTGCTATATTTATATAGCGCAGGTAAATGTACGTGAAATGTTGCATCAACTTCTTTGCATCAAAGCAAGCGATTGGTGACACGTTTCCCTCTGCCCCATTTTGAACGTAAACAAGTGGGATTTGCCAAGTAAGAAATTCTAACGTAGCGATAGCTGGCTAGTTAGCTAGCCCACTGACACACGACGAAACACTACAATCTGCTGTAGCACGAGTTTTACATGCTTGTTTACCTGTTACCTACGTATACATTAGTGATTGCAAACTCTTCTATAAAAACGTTATTGTACTCTACTATTATAAGGAGCATTTTTCGATGTTTTGCCAACCTCGTTCAGTTTTGCAGAGTGCGAGGCAACGTTAGTTTGTAGAAGTTAGCTGATTAGCTACGACCGATGACTGAAGTTAACGGTAACTTGGTCAGTGCTTGAACCTGTGAGTCCGTGTCTGTAGCATTTTTGGTTTGGAACACATTGCATCGCTATATTTGTTTTAACCTCTTTGCATTAGTGTACGAAAAACGACCAGCATGTTGCATCGGCATTTAGAAATGCGCGTCCCGACTCTGCTTAGTCCTTGGCAACCGGAGACCAGCGTTGCGATCCGTTATATTTCTGTGAGACAGTAGACGCACGTTTCAATCTTGGACTACAGCTACTTCAAACGACTTGAGATGTTACTTTAGCTAGCAATACAGGCTTGTTAAGTAAGTAAAGTCTTACGAAGTAAAGAAATGTCTATATAATTGTCAAGCGACGTTGCTTGTTATTCTGAGGAAGCGAAAAACTTTTACGCAGTTGGGCAGTTAAGTTTCACGTTAGCCAGTGCTTGTCTGAATGGCGTCCTCCACAAGTTGTACCACTGTGAAGATGTGAATAATTGTGTTTTTATGAAGTCTGTACATTAATTGCATTGTTTGTTCTTTCCCTTGCAGCAGCTTCTCAATCTCGACCTCCGGGAACCTCCAAAGATGTCTGCATTGCCACTCTCACCAGTCGGCCACAAAAATATAAGGCCCCCTTGCTCCTTCTCTTCATCGTGCTTGAGCGACTCCAAAGTGAACACAGCCAGAACCTCTGGCCATTGGGTTCAGCCCAGCGACATGCCTCTCCCCTCAAACTGGAACAAGATGTCGTTTTGGGCTGAGCGTTCGGTCAGCATGGTGGAGGGCAGCACTGGCAGCCTGGGGTGGGCCTCCACAGAGTCCAGCAGCTGCAAGCTGCCCTCTGCCAGTTCCTGCACCTCCCTGCCCGCCTCTGCCAGCTCCTGTAACTCACCCCCATCCACGCCAACAGCGTCCGGAAGCACATCCCCCGCTTCAACCCGCTACAAGACAGAGCTGTGCCGCACGTACGCAGAGCGCGGCATGTGCAAGTACGGCAGCAAGTGCCAGTTCGCCCACGGCTTTGATGAACTGCGTGACCTCAATAGACACCCCAAGTACAAGACGGAGCCGTGTCGCACCTTCCACTCCGTGGGCTTTTGCCCCTACGGCATCCGCTGCCACTTTGTGCACAACAACGAGGATGACCTCGCGCACAACGGGCAGAAGCCAGTTCTATCCTCCTCTGGCTCCATCTCAGCAGGCCGTGTCCTATCCCAGCGTCCCCCTCTCCTCAAACAGAGCTTCAGCTTTGCCGGCTTCCCCTCCAACCCGCCACCCCCCTCAATGGACACTACCCTGCCCCACACCTTCATGCGCGCCCCCTCTGTCTCGCCACCGGCCACGACCGACCTCTCCGAACTATTCTCCCTCGCCTTCCCCGACGTAGACATGGCCTCTGCCTCCCTGATGGCCGCAGCGGCTGCTGTAACAGCCGCTGCTCTGGAGGCCGGCCGCGATCCCCAGTCTCAGTTCCTGCCCTCGCCCGACTCGGGCTGCTCCAGCTGCAGCCTGTCCTCTTCCACGCTCCCCTCCCCCCCACATAGCCTTCTGGAGCCAGCTGAGCGGTGCCTGCAGCGGAGCCCCACCGGAGGCCCCGGGGCCATGTTGGTCGCCACCTCCACTGCCATGGGTGTCCGGTCCCTCTCCCACACGTCCCTCTCCGACCACGAGGGCGGGTGTGGCAGCTCCGCCAGCAGTCTAAGCGGCTCAGATTCCTGTGCCTCAGGGTTCGATGGTGTCGGGAGGCGGCTGCCCATCTTCAGTCAGCTCTCCGTGCCAGATGATGGCTTCTGCAGTGAGGGCAGCGGCTTCTTTTTGTAGATATGAGGGGCCTCTAGCCTTCCATCCCCACACCCCCCCAAACCAGTTTTTCTGTTTGAAAGATCTAACATATACTGTGGTATATCTACTGTATGGTATAGGCAGGCGCCTTGACACATTTATTTTTCTTTTGCTTAAGCTCAATGACATGAGGGAGGCTACAATCGACTGTGTCGAAAGAGAATCAGAGTTGTATAGAGCTTGTTAAAGGTTTGGTTTATAAAAAAAAAAAAAGACGAGTTGACCATCTCTAATAGTGTGGCCTTAAAAAAAGGCTGTAAAAAAGACATTGAGTATCGCTGAAAAAGCATTTGATTAAACAAATGTATTGTTCCCAAACAAGAAATTTCAATGTGAAAAGCCAAAGACCAGGTTTAAGAGTTGTCAAGTTTGTTGAATTAATTCAGTGTTGTGTCGTTTTATACCTTTTGGATAAAGGCGCTTTTTCTAATGCAGACAGTGTTCCAGACTTGCCTAAAAGCAGACCTCTTCCAAAACGGCTGCAGTTTTAAAATACTAAAGTGCCTGTATGTTGTTTTAACAGGTTGTTAAGCTGCAATATCATTGTGTGTTGAAGGGACCTTTTTTTCTTTTGCTTCTACTTGTGTCTTTGTATTGATCAATGCTTTCATGGTTCTCTGACTAGACTTTTGAGACGATGGCTTGACTTTTTTTTTTTTTTTTTTTTTACTTTAACTACTACATAGAAACTGGGTGGTTTACTGTTAAAAAAAATAATTCAGTAGAGGAGGATTACTGTCTTAAGGATAGGGGGGGGGGGGGGGGGGGGGACTTATTGTGGGTCCAGTGAGCCCCTTGTGCAGTGGATTGTATTGTGTATTTTAGTGTCTTGTTCAGATCTCTAGGAAGGAAGTAGTGCTTTTTGTTTTGTTTCTGACCATTTTTGTAGCTGTTCACAATGATGGGTCCCATTTTCCTTTTGATTGTATGAAATGCCTTTCGGTGGCCGTCATGTTACACAAGTAGTGTTTAAGGAGAATCTTTAGTAAATTAATTTTTATTTATTTTATTGTATTTATAGAGAACATGCATTGTGTTTCCTTAATGTTTAAGTTTAATATATTGGTTTCCTTTTTGTACTGGAAAATAAACCTTTTTTAAGCGCACACGGTGTGTTTGTTCTTGAGAGAGGAATTGAATGCTCCTGGCTCACACTCCCTTGAGTGCAGTGGTTCTTAACCTTATTGGAGGTACTGAACCCTGCAAGCTTCATCAGTGCATTCACCGAACCCTTCTTATTTAAAAAATAAAATATGATTTCTTCAAGCGTAGGTAGGTATGTATAAAAACGGCCCGACATTGCTAGTGTGAACCGGGCTATACTGTGTGTGTCTTGACCCCTGCCGAACCCCTGAGAGTGACTCAACGAACCCAGGTTAAGAACCACTGCTTTAGTGTCTACCACAGTTTAAAAGCTTTTAAATGCACACTGTCAGCATTTCAACTGCAAACGCACAAGATGTGTGCCATGTGATGCAGGCCATGTTGGCCACTGGCAAATGCTGCTCAGTATCCCCAAGCCTTACTGTAGGATTACTATGTGAACTCAAGACAAAATTCAATGATTACGATGTAGATGGTACTCGGCACGCCAACAGGTAAACATTTACCGTTTTTCTGGGGTGAAGTGTTGGTCTCGTCATACGTGGCCATGCTGGATTATGGCGGGTCTGAACCAAGAACCTTCTTACAGACCTCAATGAAACGGAGAAAGATGTTAACTACCACAGGGTGAGGTGCGGTACACTGGTATTTGGAGGTTGGACACATTTATATGTATTTAGTTAGATTTTGCCTAAAAAAAGTGGACATTGGCAAAAATGTCTTTTCCAATTATGTTTATAACCTGTCCCTTTGTAAATGATTTGATCAGTATAGGGCCCAAGCTACCCCTAGGCCAATCCTTGATTCCTTTTGTCATTCAGTGTGAACATGTGGGGGGGGTGTTGAACAGTTACGATCTCGTATGCTAATGCAACGCCCTTTTGTTTCACTCTGTTTTTGACATAAGCACACCCACTCTTATGACGTCACAGTCACATCAGAGAGCACCATTTCTTTCATAAGGGTTGTACATCAAATGTTCCCGGAAGATCAAAACTCTTAAGAGTTTTGTCATTTGCTTTTTTTTTTACTCTGCAGTGCAAGTCATCTGGCACTCCATGACTTTCATGTACTCCATAGGGTAGGTCATCTTTCTCTGGTGTCAATGACCTCTTGTCCCTGATCTCTCAATAATTATACAAAGAGGCCAGTGTATGAATTAGAGGAGTGGAGGGGGGGGGGGGGGGGGGGGGGTGTTGTGTGGCGGGGTAGGTGAACGTAGATGGCTGTGGTCAAATCAGATTTTTTTTTCCCCCCTCCTCTCCACTGCTTTTGTGCAGTTGACAAGAGTGCGGTGAATGGGGGAAGCCACTACAGTTCATCCTTCACTTGTCAGCCCTGCAACAATGCAGTGGGTGAGGGTGGCCATTGAGTGTACGGCGGGAGGGAAAGGGTTGAACTTGTCTTACTGTCGCTCTTTGTGAGGCGGCATTCTCCCACATCGCCCAGTGAGCTCGCACAAAAGGCAGGCGCATTCTCACACAGGCACCAGATCTGGAGGAATCTCTGGCAGATGGCTGCATTCACTGAAGCTACGGGTCAAACATATGCTCCCTCACAGAAAGGAATCCCTCCAAAAGGGAGAGGGAGAGAAAGAGGGAGGAGGAGGGGGTGGTAGGGGGTTGTTTTTCCTGAGTTTCTCAGTACTGTATTTGCAAATGGGCAGGGAGAGAATTAGGAGCTGAATAAAAGAGAAAGAAAGGGAGTAAAGAACAAAAACAAAACAACACAAATTCTCACGATAGAATAAAAGTAGAGTAAAAAATAAAGAGACAAAAAAAGGTTTGAGGTTTGGTAAAAAATAATCTGTGTGTGTGTGTGAGAGAGACTGTGTGTGCTGAGAAGGAGAAACCCACTGAAGATCACTTCTGTTTCTGTACTTGCCCATTCTTGGTGACGCTGAGTTTTTCAGGAAAGCTTTTCCACAGAGGCTGAGGAGGAAGAGACGTGTCATTCTACCAGCAGGGGGCAGCATACGCACACACTTTCCAAAGATTTATGTGAATGGCCTCCTTCTCAGAGATGTGTGGGCCGAGGCCCTGTGGGCACTGTCATTGTTACCATAAGCACAGCTTTCCTAACTTGGCCTTGCTGGGTTATTTTCAGAACTTTGGTGACAATGGCTATAGCTATTGGCTATGTCCACAAATAGTGACCTCAAGCACTAGTATTATTTAATTGTATTAATCATACATAAACATCTTTATTAAAGCACTATATATATAATATATCACACACACAGTTATAGTTAAGGTGTTAGTCTAAAGTGACTTACAAAACATTACATAAACATAGAGTAAAAGCTAAAGTAAGCAATATACAATAAACTAAATTAATCCCTCTCCTAAATGTATCTCTTGCTCTGGGAAGTCCAAGAACTCAAAATGCTCACTTTCTATGACAACACTTCGTCAAAACTGTAAAGATGAAAACACCCAAATCATTTGGCAGTTTTCGAAAAGTGTGCGTTGTGTTGCATCTCTATCATCTGTATGGTGTAGCCATGGTTGGTCAGGACCTCGTGCAGTGCATTGAAGTCCTTATCTATGTGAGTGTGACCTCCCTTTCAGAAATGCTTGCAGGCCAAGGCTCGGTGGGGCTTGCTTCTGCAGGTCTGGACATTTTGTAAACGTTTATTATCCTCATAGACGTCTTTATCTGGTTCCAAGTGAATCGCTTAATTACACAGGAATATCAATCTGCCTGTGTAAATGTATGTGAGAACTTCACGGTAGTTAGTCACGGCATGTTGTTGTAGTTTTTTTAGATTGAATCACAACACTAATGTGTATGTCCTGTCCTTACTCTCCTTATTTCCCATCATTAGAAAGCCCCCAGCGTGTTGTGTAACAGCAGGTATGGAGGTGCCACGGTGTGACTCATGGTGCCTTGCGCAATGCACTGGGAATCACACAGACGAGCAGGGTTACACTCCCATTGTTGTCCTGTTTACGTGCTTTACACACACACACACACATACACATAAACATACATACACACACACTCATACACTCACACACACACAAATACACACACAAACACATCAGTCTGACTAACTGCCTGGTCTCCGCGTCTCGATGGGTGTACCTCGCCTGAAGCACACACAAACACACTCATACACTCACACACAGACACACACACACATACACATAAAAATACATACACACACACTCATACACTCACACACACAGATACACATCAGTCTGACTAACTGCCTGGTCTCCGCGTCTCGATGGGTGTACCTCGCTTGAAGCACACACAAACACACTTATACACTCACACACACACACACACACACACACACACACACACAGACACACGCCTGAAGCACACACACACCAGTCTTCTTGGCGGCGTGTAACATCTGCTTTTGTGGCCCTGCCCCCTGTGAAGCTGGGACGGTAATCTTACCATCAGTGTCACCCTCTCATCTGTGGACTGATCAATGCCTTGTGTGTGCGGCTGGAGACACCGTGGCGTGGTTTGGTGTGATGCGGTGTCTGTCGGTTGTCCACCCCATCCACACAACACCCCTTCCTCTCTTTCTCTCTCTATCACTTCTTCTCTTTCTTGCTGCCTCTCTATCACTCCCTCTCTTGCTCATTCTATTTCCAAGGCTTCCTATCTCTTACCTTCTATCTGTCTGTGCCCCCCCCCCTCTCTCTCTCCTTCTCGCTCTCTCTCTCTCTCTCTGCCCTTCTATCTCTCTCTCTCTGTCTCTCTCTCTCATCTTCTCGCTCTCTCTCCCTCTATCTCTCTCTTTCTCCCTCTATCTCTCTCTCTCTCTCTCCTTTTCACTCTCTCCCTCTATCTCTCTCTCTCTCCCTCTCTCTCTCCCTCTATCTCTCTCTCTCTCTCTCTCTCTCTCTCTCTCTCTCTCTCTCTCCCCCCTATCTTTGTGACCACCCTGCTCTCCGGTGTCACCTTGCCCTGATGACACCATCCTGCCCCCCCCCACCCTGTCTCTTCCTCTTCCTGTTATCAGTGTTCTCACCGAGGCACACATGACAGTGCTTCCTGTCTGCACTGCTAAAGGAAAGAGGCTACAGGCCTGCCGCTCCCATTGAGTGTCCCAGGGTCCTGTCCTCGGCCATTTCCCCATTATAAAGGAATTTGTCCTTTAGCACATTTCTGCTAACTCTTTGTTTGCAAGTTAGGCTTCGGGGCCAGTACATGTAAGACCAAACTGTAGCATGACCACTGTTTGCCTCCCAGCTAAATGATGTGGTAAATGTGAAGTATCTTTATTGTTAGTTGTTAGTCAGGTGGCCCTCATTCTCTGCCCCCCCCCCCCCCCCCCCCCCACCAGTGAGCCATTGTTTGGGATGTGGATCCCAGCTTGCAACCAGACGGCCCTTTTCTCTCTCCGCTCCCCCCGAGGCCTGAGGTCTCTGCCTCTCAGATCACAGACATGGATCTGTGCAGGTCACATCAGAACCGCTCGCCCCAAGCCTGGGGTGTGTCTCTCAGATCTCAGACATGGATCCGATCAGGTCCCATCTGGTGGTCACATCAGAACCGCTCGCCCCAAGCCTGGGGTGTGTCTCTCAGATCTCAAAACATGGATCCGATCTGGTCACATCAGAATCTTTCGCCCCAAGCCTCGGGTGTGACTCTCAAATCACAGACATGGATCCGGTCACATCATAAATATTTGCATATAAATATGTGCATATAAATATAAATATTTGCATATAAATATAAATATTTGCATATAAACATACACATTTGCATATTAATATAAATATTTGCATGTGTACTACAGTCAAGCCACTGGAATAGATATGATAGAAGGCTTTTTTAAATGATCCCTTAGGGATATCCCACATGCAGGGGGGAGCACATCTTGTGCTTTAGCTTATATCACCTCTATCAACTACAGAGGTTTTTTAAGGAACTCTTATTGTTTTTTCATGTTTCCTGTCAAAGATGTTCTATGTATTTCTCTTACAATAATCCTTCCTATTTCTCTGTCAGGCATCTAAGTCTGTTTTTTTCCCCCCAGGTAGAGTATGTGTTTTTCTGTTCTTTTTCACACAGACATGGACATGGGTCTTCCCATTCTAACAAACTGAATAGTCTTTGACCTTCGTTGGGTTAAGCAACACTCCCTCATGGGTTGGTTATAGTTGGGAAATGCAGTGCAATAGGAGGCCAAGTCAGTGTCAGCTCGTGACCACCCAAAGGCAGGGAGGCACATCTATCAAGTGTGGTCGGAAAAAGTGTTGAGTTGGAGATTTGGCAGAATATCAACATTGGGTTGCTGACGTGATTGGTGAACCTGTTTACATTCACTGGGAATCATTTTCATCTATTTTGGTTCTTTACTTTGTTTTTTACATTTTGATGGATGTTGTAATGAGATTTATAGATATTTTAAATCTGGTTTGATCTATATATTGGTTCTTTACTCTGTTAATTATTAACTCAGTTATGAGTGAAAACCACACTGAGTTACTAACTCTATCTGTGGATTCACTTGCACGCAGTCTTTTCATCACAGCAGAAATGAAGTAATGCAATGTCATATTATATACAGTGGTGCTAGAAGGTTTCTGAGGCCCTAGAATGTTCTATATTTCAGCGTGAATACGACCTAAAACATCTTCAGATTTTCACAAACGGTCTGTGAGTAGATAAAGAGAACCCACATAAACAATTGACCCAAACATATTATATTTGGTAATTTATCTATTGATGATCCAATATTTGTCAGTATGTGAACCTTTGTTTTCAGTCTCTGCCAACTAAAAATTTCTGGTAATTGTTGATCAGCTCTGCACATCTGCTATAAGGAATTCTAACCCTCCATACAGAACAGCTTCAACTCTGGCATGTTGGTGGGTTTCCTCACATACACTGCCTGCTTCAGGTCCTTCTACAATATTTCTACAGGATTAAGGACAGCACTTTGACTAACATTAACTTTATTCGTTAGGAGTTCATAGACAGATGTCCTGACATATTCCTTAAGAATCTGCTGGTGTAATTCAGAATTAATTCACTGGGTTTCCATCCAAGTCATTCGCATATTTTAAAAGCATTCATGAAAATTCGGCTACAGTGTAAGACTGTGCGTATTTCTATCCGCTGTGTTGTCCGCGTAGGTTGTCAGGGCAACGTTAATGGAAACTCCTCATAAAATTGCAAATAAGCCAGTTCCCATCAACCCTTAGTCACATCATACGCTATGCAAATAGGTTTAATCCACCTCCCTCTGGGGAATTCAACTTTTGTTTGCATTAGAAGATTTTATGTGAATTTCAAATGTTTCTGGTAAGGAATTAAAAAGTTGGATGGAAGCCCAGCTACTGTTCCATCAATGGTGGCAAGCTATCCTGCCCCAGATGCAGAAAAACAGGCCCAAACCATGATACCACAACCACCACCACCACCATGTTTTACTGATGGGATAAGGCTCTTGTTCAGGAATGCGGTGTTTCCCTTTCTCTAAACATGATGCTTTTCATTTAAACCAAAAAAGTTCTATTTTGGTCTCATCTGTCCACTAAGCATTTTCCCAATTGCCATCTGGCTTGTCCACGTGATCGTTAGCAAACTACAGATTTACAGCAATGTCCTGTTTGTAGAGCAGTG
>NC_137928.1:5527778-5557778 GCF_963457725.1 Sprattus sprattus
GCGAAAGAATACTAGTAAGGACCAAGTCTTGTGCCAGCAGCCTATTTCACAGACACAGACCCATAGGAATTGAAATACGTTTATTCAAAGAATGATTTCTTAGTCATTTCATAGAAGGCCTCGTGTTTATGTTTACATTATATCAGATGATTTGTTTTGTAAAAATTACAAATCATCTCTTTCAATTTCACGTTGTGTGGCTTATTTCAAGAGTGAGCGAGAACATTGGCATGGTATACATTTGTTGATCTCAATATTTCCAGCTTGAAAAAAAATATGAAATCTCACGAAATTTCCACAGAGCCTGTTCTAGATGAGGCACGTCCAAACTCGTTCATGTCCCTGATCTGATTTAAGCACAACTGATTTCATAATGTCGTTTTACCCGCCATAACTTTTTCCATCTTCGCACTGTGTATCTAGGCCAACGGTTTTGACATTTAGGGAAAGTTCATACTTCGCTTGAGGAAAAGGGGTGGCATCGGATCAATTTTCCTCTTTCGCCAATTACTTGAGTTTTACTGGTTTCGCATCATTGAGATTTTTTATTTATAACTCCCCACCAGCCTTCACACAAAACACCTTGAACATTCTCCACTTTTGTTAAACAGGTCAAATCTGCATTTAAAATTAGATACCAGTAGGACGTGTACTGCACTGCAGAAGCCACGAGGAAGCAACCCTTTCTTCACTTCAGGTGGATTTCCCCTGCGCTCACAGTCTGAACTCAGCTCACCCCGGAGGGTTCTAGTTGTATAAGATCAAACTTCGTTGCCATACTTGCTTTTTTCGTATTATTCCGTTTCCATGCCGAACCACAATGTTAACACCCTCACACACTTTAATCATCCCGCAAATTGATTTAACCTCCAGGTTTACCCTGCTGGGGCATTTCACATGAAGGTTTCCTCTCAATCCCCACCCCAAGACTGATGCTTCTGCCTGTGTCCTTTTCTTATTTGAAAAGTACGTGCTGTTCTAGGGATAAATGTGGCGCACTCGACTGTTACCTGTGTAGGTTAAGAGCTAGGCCTTATGGTGACGAATCTCAGTGGTTATTTAAACGTGGTCTGTTTGAAGAGTACCCAGAGGCTTGCCATGGAAACACTGTTAATCTGTCCTTTCAGACCATTTCAATAGAGTGTTTGCTTTGTCTCAGAACTCTGGGAGATTGGCCAATCCCTGGTGTGCGTCAGCGGTGCTTACATAGGGGGTAAGTTTAAAGAGGAACCGACTCTGCGCTGTTTTGCTAACTTGACAATCTTAAAGGAATGACAAATGTGCACACTAATGTGGTAAGACTTGAACTGAGCCTCCACCCATCAGTTGACTGACACATTTGATCCTGTAAGTCTGGTTAATATGTTCCTCTAGTATCTTGACAATTTAACTTGGACCAAGTCCAACTTGCCAGGGGTTTCCCACCTGCAAATACAGCATGCATTTAGTGAGGGTACACAACATGTCTGGGTTAATTGGTTTTAAAACGAGAGAGTATTTCATAAGAGGAGGCCATGGGGAAGTTGAACCAAAGTTAATACATGTGACAAATTAAAGGTTTGGCCTCATGGGTCAGTATATGACATGGTTATGAGTAATTACCTCAGACATGATCACATTTTGGGCTGAAACTTTCCTCAAGCTTTTTTATTATTCACAATTACGGTGATAGCAAACAACCAAACCAGATAGATAGATAGATAGATAGATAGATAGATAGATAGATAGATAGATAGATAGATAGATAGATAGATAGACAGCTAGGTAGAAAGACAGACAGACAGACAGGCAGGCAGGCAGGCAGGCAGGCAGGCAGACAGAAAGACAGGCAGGCAGGCAGGCAGGCAGGCAGGCAGACAGACAGACAGACAGACAGACAGACAGACAGACAGACAGTGAGAAAGACACAGACAGACAGACAGACAGACAGACAGACAGACAGACAGACAGACAGACCGACAGACAAACAGAAAGACAGGCAGACAGACAGACAGACAGACAGACAGACAGAGAGACAGATAGACAGATAGACAGATAGACAGATAGATAGACAGATAGATAGATACATAGATAGATAGATAGATAGATAGATAGATAGATAGATAGATGGATGGGGAAGAGATAGGTAATTATCCAAAAGAGGATGCCCCGCTCTGGGCTCCATCAGTCAGAAATCCTCATGGAGTTGTTTAGAAAAGAGCCCTGACCTTCCTTCTCTGTTGGGGAGAGCATCTGTTTTTAGTAACTCTCCGACACAGACCCACCCAGGCACATGGAGGAGGGCCGCATCTGTTTGGTTCACGCCGAAAGTTTGTCTTGTAATATTCCCTCGTCTCACCAGTTTGGGTGCGGCCGCCCTAAAACCCCATACCTGGGGATCGGCTAATCTACACTTGTGCTACTTCTTCTCTGGCGCTACCCATTGTTCCATGTGCCAGCCCGTCGCCTTCCCCTTTCACAACCACACAATAAAGGCATTTTTACACTTCTACGATTCTCTCCGATTTGGTCGTAGAGGGACACTTTGGCACGCCTTGGCACGCCTTGGTAACACCTTCACCCAGGTGTTGCCGCCCATCCGAGAGCCGTCGGAGTGCTGGTCGGAGACAAACGCTTTTTTCTAACTTTTCTTAAAGAGACGGAGAGAGTCGGAGACCCCCTTGGCTGTGATAGTAAGGCTTGTGATTGTAAGGCTTTACCACCACAGTGCAAAGAAAAGGCTTTCTGTTTACAGAGGCTTGAAGGTTAAAATTATCTTAGTTAGGATGATGATGAAGTGCGATATCGCTACCCTAGAATAATAAGGTTCTATCTGACATTTTTGTCAAAATTGAGTTATTTACATATTCCTATTCTGGCATAATTTATGAACATTATTTAAGGTGTTTTAAAAAAAATAATAATAATTTGAGTGTTTTATTCTGAAAAATGTGCCCCATTTGTCAGTTTTGGTATATGCAATGCTAAAACTTTAAACCTCAATATCTCAAAACTGACCTGAACGCAGATAGAACCTTATTATTCTGAGGTAGCGATATGTATTAAAGAGCTAAAGGCCCAGCATGTGTGAGCTCATTTGTTTTATTTGTCTCAGCTTCTCATAGCTAGAAAGATCTAATAAATGACATTTGCGGACTGGTATGCCAAAGGAAAGAATCTATCTGTCCTGTGAATCTTAAACATACAGGAAAGGATAACAAATCGTAGCATTCCATGCACACTTGACTACTCCAGTGTAACATAAGGAATGATTGTAATGAGGTACAGTACATAACTCAGGATATTTACTTTTAAAATGCCTGAATATTTTTCCACTTTGCATTCCTAAAACCTGCCCAAAAAAAAAAGATTTTCCCTCAGCAACCAAAGAAGCACAAACCTGACAGCTATGAGCTGATGAATAGAAATAAACCTAGATATCCAGAAATCATTACCTAGATTTACTAAATTCACACACACACACACACAAACACACACACAGTCCAAGAATTTCTTTACTCATTGTACTCCCTCAACCACAGGTTGACCACCCCACCTAGGTAAACACTAACGCATAAAAGAAAAACCTGCACAATGTCAAACAATTTTGTCAGAAAGAGTTAGACAGTTAGACATCCTGCATACTTCTACACTTGTGTCTGAAAAAGCCCGCCATAGCTGGATAGGGTATCCAGGCAACACACTCTGCATGGGATTTAGGAAACACTGTTAGATTACATTTAACATTCCGTGCCATGCTGTAGGTCTGGGCCGACCAGTGTCAGTGTTGGAGCCCTGGGCTTGAGTGAGCGTTGGCATTGCATTGCATGGAGTTGCATATTCAGCTTGCATTTTACATTTAGTCATTTTAGCAGACGCTTTTATCCAAAGCGACTTACAATGCATACACATTTTACATATACACTGATGGCACACTGCACATCGGGAGCAATTAGGGGTTCAGTGTCTTGCTCTGGGACGCTTCGACAGGGAATCAAACCAGCTAGTCTATGCACCCTTTCCATAGACATGTGTGCTTATTTATCAGTTAACTGGGGGCACATATCTCTCTCACGGCTGAAGACGGAAACTGTTGTTAGTAGCGTACTTGTTTACGAAGGTGTACGCCATGACGTAGTCTATACCTCCAGACCCCTGAACAGCAAATCACGAGTTTGATTAGTCAGACATCCTGTCACATTGCGAATAGACATTATTTAATTGATTTAAAACGCGTTTGATTACGTAGTTAGACATCCTGTCACATTGCTAATAGACATTATTTTATTGATTTAAAACCAGTTTGATTAGTTAGACATCCTGTGACCTTGCGAATAGACATTATTTTATTGATTTAAAACCAGTTTGATAAGTAAGACATCCTGTCACATTGCTAATAGACATTATTTTATTGATTTAAAACCAGTTTGATTAGTTAGACATCCTGTCACATTGCTAATAGACTATTGATTTAAAAAACACATTTCACAAGGGGGAGTGTGCCCACGGTACACATAGCAATGGACTATTTTTATTGGCTAGAGCTAAGGAGCAGAGTAGAAGAGTTACACGAGCCTAGAGTTGTCATGAGAGGGCGCGCATCTGAAAAGAATCTCTTCCGAGGTGCCCCTCAAGCATTTTGGGCCTTGGCAACTGCCTCGGTTGCCAATGCCACGGACCTCCCCTGCTGGGGTTAATTGGACGAACGATGCCAAGTAGTCACTCAGCCAGAAGCAAAGGAATCTATTCCCTTTGAGGGTGGTGTTTTTTTTTTTAAATGGCTATATACAATCTGTTAGGATTGTCCCATCACGATTGAGGAATAGCCAGGCACTGAAGGCTACACAGGGCGGGCAGTTCAGATATACTAACAAAATGAAGCTGGTTTTAAGTACCCACTCATGCCTATTCAAGGACCAAACTGTTAGCTAACATCATAACATATCAAAGACATGTGAAATGGTAAAAGCTTCTCCCAGAACCCTCTAGGAAATGCTACCATTGTGTGTTGAGCAAAGTCATTTCGAAAGGGAACTTGGTTGACTGCCAAAGCACCGGCTTTTAGAAGCACATTTCATCCTTAGCATGTGTTATTTTTTCTCTTTTTCTTATTTTTCTTTTTCCGTGATGGGGTTATTTTTCTCCACAGAGGGCAGGAATGTTGCTGGCCTAAGCAGCTTGATCCCCCCCAGTAGGCCCGTGAAGGTCTCTGAAGGGTGCTCTGGTCAAAACACACTCGCTTTTATGCTTCCCTTGTGAATTTCACACACCTGGTCAAACACCCTAGGCAGACCACTCCGTCCATAAAGGAGAATTGTCCGTCACCACCGTATGTTTGCAGTGTCATGTGCCATTTTGCGCGATCCCCCCCACCCCACAAAAAAAACACCCCTGCGCGAACTTATTTTAGACTCAACAAAAACACTGAATTGTAATTGCGCTTTTTGAAGTCGTGAAACATCTGGTGCAGGGCCGGGGCCGCGGCCGGGGAGAGTGTGTGTGTGTTTTCGCCCGCGGCTGCTTCGAGAGACTGCACCTTCAGCAGGGTCCGCAGCTGGCGGCTGTGAAGAACTCGAGGTGGGTGCCAGTCACCGACCCAAGCAGGCTCGGATGTATATTTTAGTTTTCAAGCTCCTCGTGCCTCCATGGCTGGTGCTTCGTGGACGTTTATGCTGTGGAGCGCCGAATGACTGAGGGATTGTGAGCTCTGTGCTGACTACCACTGCAGGCCCCAGAATTTACATTAGGAAGCTTGTGGTTTGATTCCAAGTTCACTCAAATTTGTTTTTTTCCCTTAAATCCGGTATATATCCTAAGTGCCACATATTATTGGAAGAGGGTGAACTACACATTCACTAAGAGTTGTTTTTAGAGCTCTGTCATTTCTTGCTGTGGCTGTTTTTAGTAACCTAAAATGTTTATACAAGGGGCCAGGACCCAGTGGGGAGGTTGCTGTTGTTGAGATTTCGAGCTGCTGGTCAAGCATATGATTTGGTTTTTAATGTTCGGCCCTTGGGTCTTTATCTCCACACGGGTTTGCGGAACTCTAAAGAGGAACAAGCGCTGGCGTTCGAGCCTTGGTCGTTCCTCATACCCATTGCGTAGTGTTCTTTCCTAAAAATGGTGATGTGAAACAAACTTAGTGGGTATTTCTTTTGCAGAACAGAGCGTCAAAAACAGGAATAAAAAATATCAGCCATGCGATTAGCTAAGACTTTTTTTTTTCTTTTTCCGCAATGTGTGATTATGCTCCGTGGATCAGGTGATTGTGTGGCACTGTGATAAAAAAAAGCAGAACGCCGACATGGCACATGTACCCAGGCCAAAACAGGAAGACAAGACATGTGCCATGTTGTCATGTTGTCCTATTCAGCACATTCTAGAGAGGCACACAAGGACACAATCTCTCAAAATCCCTCCACTCTGTGCAAAAGCACTGCTGGGCCCAAATGTGCCATGTTGTTTCATATCCACAATGTCGTCACACTGACGATGGCTTAGGCCGAAACGCGTCTGGAAATAAACTGGTCTAAATAGCAATGAGAAAAGCTTGAGAGTGCGGTTTTATTCTACTCAAAGTTAACATTCTTTTACTCGCATCCGAAAACGCATTTATTTTTTGGAAGTAGAGCGCGCCTATCCCTACTAATTCATATTCACAATGTGCCATGTTGTTTCATATTCACAATCCCTCCACTCTCCAGCAGCCTTCTGTGATTCAAAGCTAGGCTACAGAATATTAGATAGGGCCTCTCACATACCTACTCTTATATAAGAGTACTTTCATATAGATACTCTCCCATACCTACTCTTATATAAGAGTACTTTCATATACATACTCTCTCCTACCTACTCTTATATAAGAGTACTTTCATATACATACTCTCTCATACCTACTCTTATATAAGAGTACTTTCATATACATACTCTCTCATACCTACTCTTATATAAGAGTACTTTCATACACATACTCTCTCATAGCTACTCTTATATAAGAGTACTCTCATACACATACTCTCTCATAGCTACTCTTAAATAAGAGTACTCTCATACACATACTCTCTCATAGCTACTCTTATATAAGAGTACTCTCATAGTCCCTCTAATACACATACTCTTACATACCTACTCTTAAGGAAGCAGTCTTAAGGGTTCTAATGTGGGTTTGTACGCTGCTGTGTTTGACAGGGTCTTCCTATGTAAAAGGCCTATAGTAAAGACATAAAAGAGCTCTTTGCGATAGCCATCTTTTTGCTTATAACTTTCCTTTGTTGTATTGAACTGTTTGTGTCTAACTCATATGCAGCTCAAATTGGAACCTCAGCATGATTAGTCAATATGCATGTTTAAAGAGTTTTAAACACAAGATGAAATGATAGAGAAAAGTGGGGAATATTGAATTTGCAGCATGTCAATCTTGATCATAAAGCCTGACAATCTAGACTTTCAAATTAGGTTAAAGAATATTTCTTCTTCGTTGTCCTTCTTCGTAACACTAAAGGTGTTCCAGAAGCTCACTTTAGTGCTTTGCTAGTACATCAAAGTAGTGACCACCTCTATCCAAAGCCAATGTTCAAGACGGGATTAGGAAGTAAACATGACTCATGCAGGGGTGCAGATGGGAGGGGGGGGGGGGGCTGTGCAGAGTTATTAACTGATGCTAGTCGCGTTAACTAGGGAGAGTGGGGGGGACATATCGGGGTCACTATGAATCTGGGGGGGACATGTCCCCAGTGCTATCTGCACCCCTGGACTGCACCACTGGACTTTAATGGCTAAAGAGGGACTGTTCTCATTCGGAACTGGCCTGATGCTCCTTGTGGATTTGGCAGAGAGGTCCTCCCAAAAAAAGGACGTTGGAGTCAACCCGGCTCGGATCAGCTCCAGATGACCTTAATTTCCCTCGGGATCAATAAAGTATCCATCTCTCTATCTATCAGATTCCAGCAGGCCAGTACAGTCTTCTCCATGACGACAGAAAAGAGTTCTCTGCTCAGGAGTGAGGAGGTATTTGTGAAACCCTGGGAGATTTGTAGTATTGTAAAGATGGAGCAACCTGGAAGTTTGTCTTTGGCATTGATTACACACACACACACACACACACACACACACACACACACACACACACACAGCATTCAGGGCTGATATAGAATTGGCCGGATGGCCGGGACCTTTCCTGCCGACACAATGCACAGGGCAAAGGTAGACAAACACTAACACTGACACATGCTAAATTGGAACACTTATCACAGAGGTAACATTGACATGGAACCATAGGCGGAGATCCCGGGGGGGACGGGGGGGACACGTCCCCCCCTCGCATAAAGTTGTCCCCCCCTCAACAAAATAAAAAAAAAAGTAATATGAAACAAACGCACGACTACACAAGCGCTGCTTATTATAAACGTAAAATAATGTGCTTTTTAAGTGTTGAAAAATCATGATCCCCCTATTCCTCAAAGTGGTTCGGGTATGCTGTTTCCAAAGGGCGGGGCGAGCACCGTGTTTTAGTCAATCTGCCCACACGGTCAGGTTGTGAGATTGTTTCTTCCTCTCTCCCCCTCCCGCTATGATACACGATATGTAAAGATATTTACCTCATTCTCGAACGAAGTAACAACATGTAAGAAGAAGTTTTTCTAAACGCCATTTACAAAGTTCCAATCGATAATCACAAGTATTAATACGTTTATTAATGGATTGACATGACAACGTGAACGTTTGCCATAACACACGCAGGTATCTATAATTAACACCCTTAGCTAGCTAGACAGTTAGGACACGGTCCTGTCAGGGGCAGGTTAATGCTTGTTAATAAACGTAGGTCTAGATGTCAGTGCCTCTCCAGATTAGTTAAATTAACTGAAAGTAAATTAATGTCATTTTTTCGTGGGGTCAATAAATAATACTGGTATTTTCAGCATCGGGTGAGAGTGGTACAGTGGATAGAGGGGTCGTGAGTTACTGAGAAGGTTGCTAGTTCAATTCCCAGTCGAAACGTCCTTGAGCCTTTTGAGAACTTACTTTGAGCATCAAGTTCTCTTGAACTTTGGACATTATTTGTCTGTGAGTAGATATTTCGCGTTAGTTCATATAATGCCGTTTAGGTCATTCAAAAATCACTTCGAATTTCTGTTTGTAAATGTGATACAATAATTCGGTATTTAGCAGTTTATGCTAGCTCTCGTGAAAGCATTTTTTTTCATGTCCCCCCCCCGGAATTACTCTCTGAAATGTTACCATGTATTGTCCCCCCCTACAATGAAATGGGATCTCCGCCCCTGCATGGAACACACAGAATTGAGGGAACTACATCACATGCACTCCACTACAGAAGTACAGCAACTCTCTGGCATGCCACAGTATGGAACATGGAACACGGAACATGGAACTTTGAAGTTGGAACTTGAAATGCTTCTTTGGTTTGCCTTTTTGTAGAATCCTTTGTAGGAGAGGGTTCTTTTTTTATATCAGACTCATAGCAAAGAACGTTTGTAAGGATTATGAAAAATAATCTTTTAATTGTTGTTTATTCATCTGGCAAGTATTTGTCTTTCTTGGTTGCATCAACTGGCAATTTACATATGCATCCATTGTGCACGATTGGTTTGCAGTGTGGACCATGGAGTACATGGTGTAGATGGTTATGAGTGCATACATAAAAGAGACTCTAGAACGGTTCCTCATGCATTGGGTTTCAAAAGAGTCTAGAACGGTTCTTCATGCATTGGCATTGGGTTTCAAAAGAGTCTAGAACTGTTCCTTGTGCATTGGCATTGGGTTTCAAAAGAGTCTAACGGTTCCTTGTGCATTGGGTTTCAAAAGAGTCTAGAACAGTTCCTTGTGCATTGGGTTTCAAAAGAGTCTAGAACTGTTCCTTGTGCATTGGGTTTCAAAAGAGTCTAGAACTGTTCCTCGTGCATTGGGTTTCAAAAGAGTCTAGAACTGTTTCTTGTGCATTGGGTTTCAAAAGAGTCTAGAACTGTTCCTTGTGCATTGGGTTTCAAAAGAGTCTAGAACTGTTCCTCGTGCGTTGGGTTTCAAAAGTCTGCCTCTGCTGCCCAGCTGAAACACACACATTCTCAGTAAACTCGAAAGAAGAGTAGAAGTACAACTTGCTCTTTTCTGTCCTATTAATCGTTTCATTAAAATCATCAGTAGAATGACGTCATTGTATATGTATCCAGGCAGGGGTCATTGATGCAGCTTGACGTCGGCTGAGAGGAGAGCACCGCTGCCAATAGAGAAGCAGAACCAGGTCTTGTGTTTGGTTTCCTCCTAACTGCAAAAGCTGCGGCCCAGGGGTTAGGCGAGGAAGAGGGAAATAGCTGGCGGCTGACGTCAACGCCCAGAGTGGAAGTGCTTGCCTTTTATAGCCACATTCGCTCGCTAGCGCATTCCTGACAAGAGAGCAGTGTCCCAGGGCTGCGGAGGAGCTGGAAGGGTTGGACCGGGGAGGTGACGCACACACACACACACACACACACACACACACACACACACACACACACTCCGAGGAGGGTGAGCAGAGTCAACACATGCTTGCAGGATGCAGAGCAGAAGTCGGGGGGCGGAAGAGAGAAAAATTCCTTTTCAAACTTTTACTTTTATTCCTGACAAGGGGGGCCAGAGACCCACCACCCAAACACACACACACGCACACGCACACACACACCTTCCCTTTTCCTCAAGTATGTCCTTGACTGGATTAAATACAGTTCAGTTTTCTACACACAGAAGTCAAGTGAAGATATTTTGAAATACCGGGGAATAGCTTTTAAAAGCTCTCAAGTATGATCTGGTGCTATCGGTAGTGGTAGCAAAGAATAAATCCCTTGGAGTCAGTCATATTATAAGAGTTGAAGTGCTTCTGTTTACCTATTTGAACAACCCATGATGACAGCTTCAGACAACAGCCGTTTTGTTCAATCCAAATAATTGATGGCATAACAAAGTGTTTGGTATCGGGCTTTCAATGTGTGTGCAACAATACGAGATGAGATCACAGCACTTGAGAAGAATGTGTGTCCAATCACGCGGCATCATTATCCCATGTGCATTGCTTGGGCAATCTCAAACTGCTAATGAATCGGATTCCACCACGAGCTGTTTGGCTCTGTGGGCCTTTGCTATCAGGAGCGCACTGTTTGCCAACAGGGAGAATATCTTACCGCATGCTGCGCTAGCATTTCTCAAGTCCATCTTGCGCAATCTCTGTGCTTTTTTTTCACTCCCCCTCTCCTTCTTCCCTTTTTCCCCAGACATGTTCAACCACATCTGTTAGACACAGTTTTCGGAGAATTTGGTCGTTTGTTTTTGTTGGCCGGGACACAATCGGTGATTTGGACGGCAACTTGTGCAGGCAGAACAGAAACCAAACCTGTCTCCATGACGTTGCATATGTCTTTACTCTGTGAATTGTGCAATCTGTCACCCCCACCCCCACCACCACCCCTCCCCCTTGCCCCTGCGTGGTATGCAAATAGAATCACAATCACCTCTGAACCTGTGTTCCCGGCGTTACCGTTCTACACTTACCATGACAACAAATCAATTGAGCCATGAGAATCACTCAGTTTGCATGTGGTTGAAGGATTTACAGCTCAAATGAGCCTGAGTCACTTTATCTCTCTCTCTGTTATTGTTGTTCTCCAGTCTGACAGGGACTATGCCCCATATTATAAAACCTGAATTACAGTACTTTTCACACTATTCCAACATTCTGTTTCTCACTAACACACTAACTCACTATCGACCTGTATGTTGTTTACAGTCAACCTTAATGACTGTGTGGATTAATCACTACAGTATATCAGTGTGTGGAAAAGAGTTCATCTACAGGCCACGGGGTCTAAAGTACAACTTGAGACAATCTAGAACGGTTAAATATTAACCCCGAGCCTGGGTCACACCACTGATTTCTACCCTAAGTCAAATGTGAATCTAAACCCCATGGTACCTTATCAGTGGAAAAACAGTTAGAGCATGACCTTATTGCTGTATAGCAGGTTATATTGTCTGGAAGTCCCCTTAAGATGTACTCTGGACACCAACACCTACTGCGTCCGACAACCCCCTCCCCCCTAAACGCACACACACACACACACACTCACACACACACGCACACGCACACACGCACACACACACACACACACGCACACACATACACACACACACACACACACACACACACACACACACACACTTTCAAAAAGACAGAGCAGCTTTGCAATCCTATGAAGGTCATGTCATACATGTATTTCCTGTCTGTGAAGCTCCAGCAGGAATGCCCTGGAAGGAGTCTTGCAGAGGCTCTTACCTCCTGAGACGTCTCAGAGTGGGTCTCTGTGAAGGAGTCTTATAGAGGCTCGTACCTCCTGAGACGGCTCAGAGTGGGTCTCTGGGAAGGAGTCTTGCAGAGGCTCTTACCTCCTGAGACGGCTCAGAGTGGGTCTCTGGGAAGGAGTCTTATAGAGGCTCGTACCTCCTGAGACGGCTCAAAGTGGGTCTCTGGGAAGGAGTCTTATAGAGGCTCGTACCTCCTGAGACGGCTCAGAGTAGTGTCTGAGAAGAAGTCTTATAGAGGCTCGTACCAGCTGAGATGGCTCAGAGTAGGTCTCTGTGAAGGAGTCTTATAGAGAGGCTCTTACCAGCTGAGACGGATCTCAGAGTAGGTCTTTGTGAAGGCCGGGGAGGGGAGCCATTTTCTGATCTCCCCTGTGCTTTTTTGTTTTCACAGGGCTGCCACTGTTGTTATAGCAACACATCCTGTGTGTGCACTGGCTTATAAGACAAGGGAAACTAATAGACTGTAAACCTTGGTTCACTCTTAGCTGTCACCATGGACAACTGCCTCCAGCCACCCATAGCTTTTATAGACGCCACAGGCCACATGGCATGTCACTGCAGAACAGACAGTGAAAAAAGCTGAGCAGCAATATTGCTGAAAGTTTAATACGAATAAAGTTAGACAGACAGTTAGACACACTCTTTAGAGAGAGCGAGAGAGAGAGAGAGAGAGAAAAAGAGAGTGAGAGAAAGAATGACATCTGAGTTGACAGAGGATTATGTGTGGCCTTCGACCTCCAAGATGGCTTGGCTGACAACTTGCTATTGCGCTGGTCTGAACTCAAAACAAAACAAGTTGTGATGTGATGATGTGTTTTGACGCACCTAAAAGAGGAACTGTTTCACCAGAGCTACTATATATAGACGTGTTCACTCGCCATATCCTCTTTTAACGCTGCCGCATGGCCACCCGGCCCACGTGTATGTTCCATTTGTGGTTGACAAGGGTCAACTTAACAACATTCGATGCACGCTCACACTAACCAGTTTAAAAGTGATATATAAAAAAAAGAAAAAGCGCCTTGGCCAGTCCTTTGTGCCAGTAGCCATCAGACTCCACAACCAACACAACCAAACATTTAGTTTTATGTAATGTACACTGCACTATGTTGTCTATTTATTTTATCTATTTATTTTATTTATTTTTCAAATTGTTATTATTTTTATTTTTTTATGTTTATGTATACACTTGAATCCTATCCCTACTACCTTGCTGCTTTGAAAATTGAATTTCCCTCACGGGATTAATACAAGTTTATCTATCTCTCTATCTATCTATATAAGTTATTTTCTATTCAGATCAGTGTGGACATTGATTCAGTCTGTGTCAAATTCAACAATACACTGAAGGCCTACTGTATGTCATAGAGATAAAGATCCAGTGGCCTATCTGTAATCTCTGTTATAACATCAGAAACTGTCAATAAGTTCGTGCTTCAGCATGTGACCGATCAGGGGGACAACCTTGGTTGTAAAAGATCGAAGTCTCTCTTCCTCTCTCTCTCTCACTCCCCATTGTCTCTCTCTCTCCTTTCTCTGTCTCTATCTTGCTTGACTCTCTCTCTCCTTTCTCTGTCTCTCTCTTCCTTTCTCTCTCTCTCCCCTTGTCTCTCTCTCTCTCTCCTTTCTCTCTCTCTCTCTCCTTTCTCTGTCTCTCTCTTCCATTCTCTCTGTCCCCCTTGTCTCTCTCTCTCTCTCCTTTCTCTCTCTCTCTCCCCCTTGACTCTCTCTCTCTCCTTTCTCTGTCTCTCTCTCTTTCTCCTTTCTCTCCCTCTCTGAACATTCTTGACTGATCTTCCTCAGCAGCCTGTCTAAGGAGTCCTTGTCCCACTAAGTGGTCATAGGATATTTTGGGTTACCACAGTAACAACGTTATGGACAGCGACTGCCTTGAACAATGTAACTTTAGTGATTGAATCCACATGATGTCACAACATTTAACACAACATCTATGTGGACCTCTCCTCTTAATGCTGATGTGATGTTAGTCAAATGTGAGCTTCTTCATCTACTTCATACTTGGAATTGGGAGTTTTAATACAATACGGAGCCAAATATTCAAGAATTCACCAAAAGTGGATCTGTACATTTAAATTCTAAAATGTTTGGTTTAGCCGCAGAACCCCCTTTAAATACACTTGAAATAAGGCTAACAGTTATGTGGTCAGAGTTTTAAAAACATGTTACTTTGTGCTGAGTACAGAAACGTAAGGTCACTGACCTGCCTGGTGGGACGATTCTGAGTCAGCCATGTCTGTTGCAAAAATGGGGTGGCTGTATGTACAATCGTGAGTCAAGGATCTCCACAGCCTACTATACAGAACAGCCCTAACTTTCACACTACAACAGCTAACATACTGTTTAAACTAAATTAAATATAACCGCAGATGACACCTCTAGACAAATATAGGGTTAACTCAGAGAATTGCCCCTTCTATTTAAGTGATGGTGCTTGAGAGGCAGGGATATATGGAAAAACTACAACTCCCATAGGTGGAGTGTAGGGCTGTAACACTACAGGCCCCAAAGTGTTCCAATGGAGAGTTCCAGTTGACTGTGTGATAGTTGTTAATATAAGCTCATTACGGAATCCTTGAGATTTGCAAAAGATGATCTTCCACTGTTTTTCAAATTGTGTTCTTTGTGTACCATATATGTAAACAAACTACAGTACTCATGGAAGTGGTTAGAAAAGTATGCTGCAATCTTGAATCATTCTCCAGTAGAAATGATAGGGTGTGGGCATGCAGTCTGTCTGTGTGTCATTCATGTGTGGGATCCTAGCGCTCTTTTCTGAAGTGAATCTCTGTGTGTAAGCTGCCTAGACTCTCAGTGGTGGTGGAGCCCACATGTACTTTGTCAGTACGGTGCAAAAGCTACAGCCAGATAGTGAACTGATCACATCACTTCACCTCAGTGCAAATATTTGAGCTAACTGTCACAATGAGTAAACAGGACCAAGCACTCTCTAGGCCTACAGGAGACAGAGACAGACTGAGAGAGAAAGGAGTGATATTGTCTACTGACTTCAAATCTTGCACAAAAAAAAAAAAACACTTCCTGGCCCGGCACTGCAATATCATTGACTTGACTATGGAAACACAATGTGCAGAAAAAAGTAAGGTTGGGGAAAAAACAGTTTTCCAGCTCAGATGATAAAGTTCCTGTAAACTCAGCCAGTGGAGAGCTGGGATTATACAGTATAGCCTCTTCCAAACCCTTGTATTGGTCTGTTTTGTAAGTTGTCACTGAATGCCATCTGTCTTGTCAGACCACATGCAGTGAGGCTGCTACTGTCATTCGTACGCAAGTGGTGAACAGGGCAGCTGATGTTGTTGTTGTTTACCTATAGGGGTTAGTCTGGGTGGCATCCATGCCATTCTGTTTACATAACACTCGGGGGTGGGGGCCTGATTCGCTGCCATTCCTTGGAGAGTGACATCACAGTTTAATGTTTTATTACTTTCTTCCTTTTAACCCCAGTCCCATCCCCTGGTTTACCCTCACAAGAGTCAAGAATCACATTAAAAAAACAACCAGATGAATTCTCTTTGTGATTTGCATTTATTTATATTTCCATTTCAAAAATAATTCAAATAAACATGTTTTGTTGTTTTTTTTCTCTATACAGAAATATTTCTCACATTTTCATGACCCTGACACTTGCAGATAAATAAGTACAAAATATGTTGTTATTAACTTTAATAAATACATAATAAATAAGTCTGTACAATTACAAAATAAACAACTAATGAAGACAACCTAAGCTGTATGGAAATACTGTACTGTTACAGTCCCTGCTGATGAGAAACGATGTCTCCTTTAGTAAGGAACCAGCTAAGGGTTGTCGACAATTATACAACATGACAGGTGTGATGAACGGCTGTGTCAAGCTAAAAAGGCACCGGATGCCTAAAAGAGCCCGGATGATGTAATGTTGACTTTCGAACGACTCTTGAGTGACAGTTGCTATGCCAACGCCAATACGTCACCCTAACGCGATTTACCTCAGAGCATCTTGCATTGTACTTTGCTACCTGAGACCAGCTTGCTTGTATTTGACCTACAATAAACCAACCAAAACAACCATGTGCTTGATGTTTGACTTTGGTAGGAAAGTGGTTGATTCGCTAGTTGGTTATAGTATCAAAGTAAGCACATTTCAATAGCTAGCTCGTGCTAGTGTAACGAACTATCTTGTTAGCTTGAAGCTATTCATCTGTTGTTGTGCTTAAATTAAGAAAGTCCTTAATGTGTTGTGATTTTAAGACATATCTGACGGCACCCACAATTAAATTTGAACAAAACAGGGCATTGTTTGCACAACATTTTACTAAAGAATAACGGGGGCTTGCTAGCTTTGACATGCTAGCGGACATTGCTAACTTACAGGTTACCAGCAGGCAGGTGTAGCTAAAACTTTTTATTCGCTTAATATTGTGCCTAAACGGATACTATGTACCCCGACACTTTTTGGCTATCAGTCAGAGAGTCTCAAGAGTAGTTCGAAAGCCATCAGCTACGTTTAAGTCGCTTAATATTGTCGCACAAAAGGGGGAATTGCTATTAGCAATATAGATGCTAGCGCGCGAAACCTGTTGATGTGTGCTTACTTACAAAAGACCGGCAGCCAATATTAAGCGTGTAAAAAGTACCTGATGGCTTTCGAACAACTCTTGAGACTCTCTGACTGATAGCTAAAAAGTGTCCGGGTGCGTAGTGTCCGTTAAGGCACAATATTAAGCGACTAAAAAGTAGCTGATGGCTTTCGAACGACTCTGAGATTTAAAGCTAATAAGCGCCCGGCCTACGTGGTGACCGGATTACGTAATGCTAACGTTGGCATAGAAACTGTCACTCAAGAGGCGTTCGAAAATCAACATTACGTCACCCGGGCTCTTTTTGGCATCCGGTGCCTTTTTAGCTTGACAGCTGCACAATTTCTCTTCTTCTGCTATCTTTAGTGGGGCATTGTTTGGTAGGTGCCCACCCTGTGTTTGTCATAGAAATCTGACAGAAACAGTTAATGTGAAGACTGCCCTGATTACCATAGTTTGTCCAAAACTATAAAGTAGAAAAAAAGTGTAATGCTTTGGTATTATGCTACTTGGAGAAGTTTTTCTCTCCCACGACCAATTTTAAAGTGCATATCACAGAATGTCTAGCTACCCCTCTTTCAAGTGTATCACATTGATGGTTATGCAATTACATACAAAAGTTTGACATCTCTAGAAGAGTACATCGATGGAATATTGCAGTTAGGTTTGCTGACAAGTGGAATGGACTTTTTCCAACAGTGACAAACTCTTTGCCACTAACATTAGTTTAGACAACTGAAAGGCACTAGGTTTCTGCCATTGTCATGTCGAAAAAGCTATTGGAAGACTATGCAAGATGCATACAAGGATACATAATTACAAAAATACATAGCTTTAGATTAAGATGTGCACCAACATAATTTCATTCAACAGGTAAATCACTATATATAAATAGACAGTTAAACCAGTTAAGGCTAAAAGGCTGTTATGGTTGTCTGGCAGCTAAACATATTTTGAGCTCTGTCCAAACATCAGTCCCGAGGTGACTTGAATTTCACGAATTAATCTGACACAGACAGTCTGGCAAAAACTGTCAGACGCTTGCCCCCTGAACTGTCAAAAGTAGGAGAAGTTGATCCGCTGTTGCTGTTGCTGCTGGAGCTAGTGTAGCTCTCCCTGTCTGACAAGGAGTCCTCGGAGGAAAAACGCTGCAAGTTCGGCTGGGTGAAGTAGGCACTGTTACGGTCGTTGTTTAGAGTCGAAGGGAGATTATTTCCGTGACCGCAGACACAGCGGGAGTTCTTTTGGGGCTCGATGATCATAGGAATGTTGTGTATGTCGCCAACACTCGCTCGGCTCTGGCTGAACTGAAATGTATCGTTGAAAACTGGAGACAGGAGATCTGACGGCGGTGGAGAAACAGAGGGCGCACGGGTGAAGCCCAGCGGCTCGTGAAGAGCAAGAGGGGGGGAGCTGCGAGACCCAAGGAAGCCCGCGAAGCTGACACTTTGGCGGAGGAGACGTGGGTTAGAGCCGGGGTCTTTCTGATTCATCATCGCTGACATCTTATCTTGGGTTTCGTGGATAAAGTGGCACCTCGGACCGTAGGGGCAGTACCCAAAGTTGTAGAAAGTGCGGCACGACTCTGTTTTGTATTTTGGGTGCCTGTACATACAGCGAAGCTCATCTTCGCCGTGCGCAAACTGGCACTTGTTCCCATACTTGCAGCTGCCATTTTCCTGAAAGCTTCGGCAAAGCTCGGTCTTGTAACGGTTCGAGGGTACAGTTGGTGGACTATTCAGAGGAGGAAATCCGGGAGGTGGAGACACTTCGAGCGGTTTTGGCTTGCCAAAAGTTTGGATACTGTTTTCTGTGAGACTCATAGAACGGTCAGGTCGGTAGGTATTCTGGGATTTGCTGGGCACTGCGTCGCTCCAGATGTCAAAAGTCCAGTCTGGACTGCCATCAGACAGTTGCTCAGAACTCTCGCTGATGGTCTTTGAAGTTGGTGCGAAGTATGAAGAGGAACGATTAAGACGAGGTCCCATCGGTTTCGCATTTTGGTCGTTGAAGGTTTCGTCCAAGCCAAGGTTGACCAGATTCTGTGTGAAATAGACAACAGAGAACTGAGCAATTCACTCTGGGAAAAAGGCAAGTTCGCTATATTGGTGATAATATCCTGATTCAAATCAGATAAGGGGCTGTCAAAAACAACGAAAAAGTTTAACAACTTACCTTAAGTATAATATCGCCCAAAAAATCGGACATTTTGAAAAGTGTTGCCTTCAGGTAGTAGTTCTGTCCAACTCTGCGATAGAAGCCAGGCTTTTTGGCTGTATTGTGGTGGAGAGGTTTACGAATGGCATATATGCTACTTCTCAGGGGGCGGGGCCGTCTTCCCGGATGCCACGCCCATGGTTTCGTAGGCTGTCACACTACGTAACATTCTGTAAGGTCGCTTGTGTGTTTTTTTCTTTTCTTATCTAAGCTGCAGGACATATTGAAGTTTCACCAGTTTCAACAGTAAACACAGACACGTCAGTGTAGTTTAGTGTAATATTTATCTTGTTGATATTGTGAAATGGTACTTGTTTTGTTCATTCGAAACCTTAATGAACTCTGTTGTATGTTTCTGTATTGGAAGGATTTTCACATACATTGTTACCAACATTACCACAAGTTGTTCCCGTCTCTCCTCTTGTATTCACCAAACCACATGACTCATACCTTGTTTTGTTTTCTTACAGTTTTAATAGAAACTGTAAAATAGGTCACAATTTACCACCAATGGCTTGTGTTTATGTCCCGGCCTCTCTCTGACAAGTTTAAATGTGCATAGTAGTTGTGTTGTATGTGAATATATTTGAATTTTGTTAGATACACAGTCAGGTCACTTTAAATTCAGTTTTGTAGTCAACGATTTTAAGTTTTGGCAGTCTCATAATGTGGGGTGCATTGCGTGTAAAGGGCTGATATATGAAATGGCACTGTTTAGAATGTACATGAATAAAAATGTATTGTAAATGCATTTTTAGGGGGTATTATGTACATTTACACACTCATCTTTACCCGTACGCACACTCACCACTAATTTGCAAAATTATGTATGAAGATCTTACGCAAAATGTGTCAGTCAGTGTTCAGGCTGAATCAGAGACAGATGTGTCGTAATCTGAGGTAGTTTCGGATTACAACGCTGTAAAGGGGAAGGTTTTTTTTTTTTTTAATCCAGTTTTACCGACAAGGCTCTCTTATGAATGTACATTTCCCAATAAAGAAAAGGGACCTGTTTTGAGGGATTGCGCCATCCATTCACGGCTTGAACATAAAGATCCCTCTCCCCCTTGTCCTGGTTTCACAACAGCCCAGAGAGGTGCTTTGCCCTCCCAGCTCTGCAGGCTACTATTTCACTGGGTTACAGCGCTAGGGCCCAAGCAGCCAGTAAAACAGGCATGCTCACTCATGCCCAGTTTAAAATAGCCCTTACTCTCAGCACACATTTGTCTAATTTGGCTGGAAGTTGTATATTTATAAATGGCCCATGATGAGACATGGAAAATGCGTCCCCCCCCCCCCCCCCCCCCCACACACACACACACACCTCGGTTATTTTTTTCTTTCCTTGTTTTTCTGTGCATATATTTGGTGCTGGTATTAGATTTTTCAGAGGACTTACTCTCCCTTTCCCTTCTGGCTGTGCACATGGAAACCTGGGGAATGGATTGGGGGTGGGGTGGGGTGTGCTTACTCACACACACGTGCTCCCTCATACTCAGATACGTAAACACACACAAACACACAAGCACACACACACACACACACACACACACATACACTTACAGTGGCCCATGTCCTTGGGGGTATTCCTTTTTGTGTCACTTCTGTCTATCCAGACGCTTCCTTGCTGAGTCATATTGATATATTACTGGTCTTGATGTGAATGCACAGGGCACGCTTGCGAATTTGTACAGTCATGCCAAGTGTCATAAGTGGGAAGATGACTGTGTTTTATTATATGTGGATTGGATGGGATACTGTATTATCTGACCCCAGACTCTGCTCCCTGCTTGAGACCCTTTAAAAGAAGGAAATATCACTGCAAATATTGTTGATACACACCACGTCTCAATTCTGGTAATGTTTTTCTTTCCGCTCTGGTGTTTGGTGTGTGTTTGTGTTTGTGCTGGTTGTTTGTGTTTGTGCTTGTGTGTGTGTGTGTGTGTGCGTGTGTGCATGCATGTGTGTGTGTGTGTATTTACACTACGACTCTAAACCCCAGATGCTGTAACTTTGCAGAGTCACAGCCGTCCACTAGTCTTTGGCTCACCTTCGGTTTCTCTTCTCTGTCCCTCTGTCGGGACATTAACCTGCTCTACTGGGTTTAATTATCTGTCACGAGTTGATGACCTCACCAGTCCTCGCCTGAGGCATCTGACTCAGCAGTGTGGGGTGGATATCTGAGCCTCAGGCTATGTATAAACGCATCTTAAGGGGGGGAAAGTACCTTTCCTCTATTCCCTCGGCGGGGTCTCTTAATGGAAATCCAATGGCTTTATGTCCATGACATGATTTAAACATTTTGGTTGGCTGGCGTTAAGGGGTGGGATTCCTCCCTGCTGCCTCCCTTCGTCTCAGGCATGTGATTTCTGGGCAAACTCTTGCAGTGTGCGCAGCAGCGCTGTTTTTTTTCACGTCGCCATGGAAGCGAGAGAAAAGAGAGATTCAGTTCCGGAGTTTTAGAGCGAAGGCTTGAGGAACACAGCAGCTGCTGCTGGGGGAGACGGCTGCATTTGTTTGCCTGATATCTTTTCTTTAAGATGATAGCATATCTTAGACTGTGAATAAAACAGTGTGCATGTACACCATTGTAAGAGAGAAAGGGGGGGGGGGGGGGATTGAAAAAATGTCTATACTGTTATACTGTTAAAATGTCTATATATGTTTTTGTTTACAACATGTCAGAATTTCCAAATATGGTCATATTCTGATTGGTTCTACTTCCTCATATTCTTTTTTTTTCTGTTCCTCTTCTCCTCTCCTCCCCTTTTATGACTTTCTGTTCCAGGGGTGTTTTTATGGATATGCAGCTGTCTTTTTACTGTGTCACGGTCTCCACACACACTACTGCAGTAGGAGGATCCAGATAGGTCTCTGGACTGTCTTAAAAGTCAGATGAGAAAATAAATTAGAGGCCACAGCCTCCCAGTTTTCAAGTGCGCTCGTTTCGGGTCCAAATAAAAATAAAAATTCAATAAACGTGGACGTGGTGGTGGTGGTTTTTGCCCATATGGGGCGTGGAGTGGTCACGGCTGTTTGTGCCGCTCTCTTCAACTTTGTTTTCGCCGTGGAGCTGCAGATTTTACACTTCTCTCTCAAACACATTTTGTCGGTGTGAAAAGTCCCTGGAGGAACAAACTTTGCCTTATGCAGCACAGATGCCAGTCCTCCCCTCACACTGCGGGGTCTGTTCACCGCTGCGGACCCCTGCCGTACACACACATGCACACCAAGGCCATTTTCAAACGCACAGCCGTCCGGCCGTTGCCAACACACTTGGGAGCACTGTGGGCCTTTAGCTCTCGTTCAAAATAAAACATAAAACACTCTCTGAATAAAAAGGATGAAGAACTTGATTGCAGCTGCATGGCTGTAGTTAACCCGAGTGATCTGCTCGTTCTAATACGGATCCGGGCCTTGACCTGCCGTGGACCTACTGGAGCGAGAGTAGGCTCTGTGCCTGCACAGCTGTTGAGGAGAACCATCGCTCGAGTGCCCAGAGGGCCGTTATCAGTGAATCATAGCCACATTCCATTCGCACCAGCTCCCAAACGCAGGACGGTGACGCACACACTAAGGGATATCAGTCCCAGTTAGGTGGGTGTGATGCAGGTCTAGACCACAGATTACACACAGGTAGATACATCTGTGTCCGCAAAATGCTTTGGACTACACAGATACTTTAGAGAAAGGACAGCATGTCGGGGAAAACATTGCAGTGGACGACGGTGCACTTGAACTCATGCGGAATAATCAGACACATAACTGAAGTCAACCATGTAAATAAAGCAGATTTCATTCCGACGATAGATAGATAGATAGATAGATAGATAGATAGATAGATAGATAGATAGATAGATAGATAGATAGATGGATACTTTATTGATCCCTAGGGAAATTAAGATGGGGCCATTGGAGACATGTTTCAGTATCTCAGGCATCTTTAGATGTGAATGTTTTTTTTTGTCCCACACATATAATAGCAGTTTTAATAAGTTTATAATTTAATTAGTTTTTAGTTTATAATAGCAGTTTTAATTCAAACTCTTGGAGGAGGGCTTTCTCCCAGTGTGTTCCTGGTCTGTAGCCCTAGTGGGCAGTGCCTGAGTACTTGACTGAGCACACGTGTGTGTTTGTGTGTGTGTGTGTTTGTGTGTGTTTGAGTGTTAGTGTGTGTTTGAGTGTTTGTGTGTGTGTGTGTGTGTGTGTGTGTGTTTGTGTGTGTGTGTGTGTGTGTGTGTTTGAGTGTTTGTGTGTGTTTGAGTGTTTGTGTGTGTGTGTGTGTTTGTGTGTGTGTGTGTTTAAGTGTTTGTGTGTGTGTGTGTGTGTGTGTGTGTGTGTGTGTGTGTGTGTGTGTGTGTGTGTGTGTGTTTGAGTGTTTGTGTGTGTGTGTGTTTGTGTGTGTTTGTTTTTTGAGTGTGTGAGTGTTTGTGTTTGTGTGTGTGTGTGTGTGTGTGTGTGTGCTCCTGGTCTGTGGCCCTAGTGGGTAGGGCCTCAGTGCTGGACTGCGTGGGAACCCTGGAGCTGAGAGCTCGCAGACGAGCGTGGTATGGTAGTCAAGGCAGGGTGCAGAATCTGCCAGCTCAGAGTGAGCTCAACCATTTAGCTCAGCTGTGCAAGGCTCTCTCAGGGTCTTGTTCACTGACCTCTCCGTCTGTCTGTCTGTCTGTCTCTCTGTCTGTCTGTGTGTCTGTCTGTCTGTCTGTCTGTCTGTCTGTCTGTCTGTCTGTCTGTCTGTCTGTCTGTCTGTCTGTCTGTCTGTCTGTCTGTGTCTTTCTCACTGTCTGTCTGTCTGTCTGTCTGTCTGTCTGTCTGTCTGTCTGTCTGTCTGTCTGTCTGTCTGTCTGTCTGTCTGTGTGTCTGTCTGTCTGTCTGTGTGTCTGTCTGTCTGTCTGTATGTCTGCCTCACTGTCTTTTCTGGCTGTCTGTCTGTCTGCCTGCTGTCTGTCTCTCTATCTCTGTGTTTGTTTCTCTTCTCTGCCATTTTCTGGCTTCTCTGTCATTCAGCTGTGCAAGTCTGATTAGTCTGTCTGTTTGTCTGTTTGTCTGTTTGTGTTTACTTCACTTTTTGTCGCTCTGTCTTTCTGTCCTTGTGTCTATCTGTCTGTTTGTCTGCATACATGGCTCTGTTCAGATTCAATCCAACTCAGCAACATTGTATGAAACAGCAAAGGGGCGATTTCAATTTTACTGATAATATAAAATAAAGAGCAGGAACTGAAGAAAGAAATCTAAGTTAAAGACTAGAGTCTGAGCCTGCTAGAGTCTGAGCCTGCATCCGTCAGAATGTGTCAGGAGGAGGTCACACATTGTGCTGCCACGCTAATGCTCCATAAAAACCCTTATGTTCTGCTTCAAATGTGTCAATGTCAATAACGTGTTCGCCATTCGGGTAAATAGGACCACATATATGCAACTGACCTAGTTAAGATAGGGATAATTACATAGACCAGTGTTAGTTTCCAGAGATCATTAACTTTGTTAAGATCCACCTCCAGTTGTCGACAATTGTGTGACTTGACAGGTAGGTCCATTAGTTATGAAAGCACCTCTGTCCTCACCTCATGCCAAGAATGAGGCGTGGTCAGTCATTCGTATCTTAAGGGCTTCGGTTGGTTGATAATATGTGGTCTGATATTTAGGTCATATGATGACTCAGTTAAAGAGCTCTTTCAACTGTTTTTAGAAAGTAGAGGTTTGACTTTACATTTAGTTTTGTGCAATGTAGAGAGAGACCATCAGGCTTGAACCCAAAAAAAATGAAGTATTATAAGTTCAAATCATACGTCTGAAAAAAGAAGCCTTTGCCATGGCAACCCTCTTGGAAGTTTGAGGATTTTCACTGAGTCCTCGCCGCATGTTATAACAGCGGTGGAGATTCCTGGGATTGTGATTGCATGCGTAGGCAGGCAGAGCCAAGGTTCGTCACACACACACACACACACATACTTCTGTTACAATTGCTTATGCTCTCTTCTATTAGGCCAGGCGGAAAGCACAGCACTTCAGGAAGCGTTCATTTGATTTTCGAACGGGGAAGAGCTTATGACGGAGTAACAGTAATACCTGGGTTGTGTTCAGGCACATGGCTCGATTTCAGCACAGCGGAAACTCTGCAGTTCTTCTCGTTTTTCATTCTCTAGTCTCAGTCGTATTTTTTAACCTATAACTGGAAGCAACGTGTGTGTGTGTGTGTATGCGTGTGTACGGGCGTGTGTGTGTGTGTGTGAATGTGCACGTGTGTGTATATGTGTGTGTGTGTGTGTGTGTGTGTGTACATGTGTGTGTGTGTGTGTCTGTATGTGTGTGTATATGTGTGTTTGTGTGTGTACATGTGTGTGTGTGTGTCTGTATGTGTGTGTACATGCGTGTGTGTGTGCACACGTGTGTGTGTGTATGTACTAGTGCTTCACTCATAACTCACTCCTCCCCCATCCATGTCTCCTCCTCTCCCCCTCTCCTCCTCCCCCCATTCCTTTCCTGTTCTTTTTTTCCCTCTTCCTGCAGGAAACGGAGCCAAGAGGGGAAAGGGAGCGCCGACAGGGGTGGGAGTGACGGGAAATGAAGGAGAGAAAATGAAACGAAACGTCCTGATCTCGTAGAATCATTTCACAATCTGGACCTTTTATTGGAGTGAGAGGGACAGAGAGGGAAAGAGAGAGATAGAGAGAGAGAGAGAGAGAGAGGGAGAGGGAAATGAAAAAGGAAAGGACAAAAATTGCTGATGCTTTTAAACATCCTTGATGGGAAACACATAGAGGAAGAGCCCTAGGTAATGAACTGTACCCATTCTTAGACATCCAGGAAGGGTTTCACATGACAATGTACTGAAAACCCTACACCCCACAAATTCAAGTTGTGAAAAACACTGCTCAAAAGGACATACTTTCCATTCATACCTGGTCATACTTTGACATTAGAAGGACAAAGACATTTTTACCGAATGGCGAAAGTGTTCCTCCTAAAGAGGCAATTACTGGACTATAATAAAACACAAGCATACAATAAATGACAAGAGTGACGTAAACACGTAACAGTTTTATTGTTTGCTCCCAGTTACAAGGCCTAACCAGAGCGAGTCGCAGTGGCTTAAGTGAGCCGATCTGTGACACATTAGGTAAAACAAACAGAAACTCTACTCCATGACAAAAAAAAACATGAATCCCTGACTTCACACTGATTCATAGAAAAGGCATTCTTGCAGAACGGCAAACACTGTTGTTAGATAGTTCTTTGCATAACTCATCTGACTGAGCAACGTGTTAACAACAAGGCCATGGTCTGGACTCTGACAGAGTGCACACGTGTTGGTTAAATGTAGTCCTTATGTAAGTAAGTAAGTAAGACTTTATTTATATAGCACATTTCATACAAGAGTTGCAATTCAAAGTGCTTTACATAACATCAATAAAAGCAAGCAGCAGGAGCAATACATGAAGTGAAAGATAAATAAAAATGATCAATATCGTATCAGAACCTGGTGTTCTGATAGGCTTCTTGGATTACTAAAATCATGATGAAAGGAATAAAAGTCATAAAAGTCATAAAACCCTTAAAACAGTTTAAAAGATAAATAGTAAAAATAGTGCAAGTTACAGAGAAATAAATTGTGCCGGATAAAATTAATAAAATGCTTTGGTAAAAAGGTTGCTTTGGTAAAAAGGTTTTAAGCTGCCTTTTAAAGATGCCTTATGTATTCAGTAACTAGTTCAGTAAGTCTGTCTGAATCTGTCTGATTAGGCCAGCTATTATATTACTACCATAACAGATGACCTGCCATAAAGGAGATCACAGTGTACTGAGCAGGGAGTGGTGTGAGGTAATATTGAAGGAGTGATAGAGAGTAGGACAGGGACAGATGAGGAAAGAGAGAGAGGGAGGGAGAGAGGGAGGGAGAGAGAGAGGGAGAGAGGGAGACAGAGGTGGGAGAGAGAGAAGGAGAGAGAGAGAGAGAGAGGTGGAGATAGAGGGAGAGAGAAGGAGAGAGAGAGGGAGGGAGAGGGGAGAGAGAGAGATAGGGAGATAGAGGGGAGAGAGAGAGAACAAGGAGAGAGCAGAGATAGAGAGGTGGAGAGAGAAGGAGAGAGAGAGAGGGAGAGAGAAGGAGAGAGAGAGGGAGGGAGAGGGGAGAGAGAGAGAGAGGGAGGGAGAGGGGAGAGAGAGATAGAGAGACAGAGGGGAGACAGAGAGAAAGAGGGAGAGAGGTGAGAGAGAGAGAAAAAGGGAGAGAGCAAAGAGAGAGAGGTGGAGATAGAGAGAAAGAGAGAGAGAGAGAGAGAATGAATGGAGCTCGATGTAGGTTAAGGATGAGGAAGTTGGGTGTGTGAGTGGGCCGTGCGTCACCGCAGCCTCTTAGTGCTATTGATGTGCAGGCGCTATCTCTGCACAAGCCCGTCTGTCAACATTCCCCACCGCTCCCAGAACAGGCCCTACCCCCCCCCCCCCCCTCTCTCTCTCTCGCTCTCGCTCTCGCTCTCTCTCTCTCGCTCTCTCTCTCTCTCTCTCGCTCTCTCTCTCTCTTCTTTGCTTTCTACTGTCTCTCATTGTCTCTTTCTCCCTCTTTCTCCCTTGCTCTCTACCTTACTCTCTACCTCTCTCTCTGTCTGTGCCTCTCTCTCTCCCCTTTTTCCCTTGCTCTCTACCTCTGTCTCTACCTCTCTCTCCCTCTCTCTCACTTGCTTTCTACTTGTCTCTCATTCTCTCCCTCTCTCTCACCTCACCTGTCATACCTGTTGTGTTTAAATCAGGAGGAAATAGTCCGTACAGGGGACCGGCAACGCAACTTCACCATAGCAACCTAACCTGGCCTACTCGTCTTTAACAGATCGCCTACTGTTGAACTCCAACAGTGTGTGCATAGTTGTGCATGTTTAATTACACAACAACACCTCAGTCCTCAGTCCCTTTTTAGACTCACAGCATGTGTGATATGTGCATGGTGTGTGTGTGTGTGTGTGTGTGTGTGTGTGTGTGTGTGTGTGTGTGTGTGTGTGCGTGTGTGTGTGTGTGTGCGTGTGTGTGTGTGTGTGTCTGTGTGTGTGCCTGTGTGTGTGTGTCTCTGTGTGTGTGTGTGTGTGTGTGTACACATATAGATAACACCTTATTTGGATAGGCGACCTACAGGGACTGAAGTGTATGTTCAGTCTTTCTGATTGGTTACTGAACAGCCCCTTAACCAAACCCAACCCCTAATCCTAACTCTTACCATAGGTTGTAGTCAGCAAATATTTTGTTCATAATCTGAACATCTGTAGAGAATCTATAGGGGACCATCCAAAGAAAGTGTGACCTACATTTGTAATGATACGGTGTGTGTAATTTTGCATTTTTGCCTTGTCAGGTGTACAGATATACAAATGGGCTGATAACATGACTTAATAAGATGATTTACTCCGATGCAATGGTGCGATAGCGATGGTTAAAGTAACATTTGATTCATGTTTACTGTGTAAGTCTAGAACATCACATAAACCTATAGAGATGTCAGATGGAAGAAACAGACAGGTCAGCAAAGGCACAGGACAAAGAGTCTCTGCATTCAATCAGAGGGTACGGATCATTGCACTAATCTATTTTAAAGTGTATAAAAATACTTTAAAGAAAAGTCAGTACGCAGTCTAAGAAATAGATTTTCCCCCAAAAACATTTGTCACTGTGGGTTGAAGGAACTACTGTAATCTGCAGAGCCCATAAAACAGCCTCACTATGCTTCAATAACATTTGCATAAAAACATTATCACTATCAAGGCCATGTTGTCATGGCGTATATCAGCACAACTGTTATCTGCCTGTGACCTCTGCTTCTGCCACGGTGATTATTTACAAGCGCTCCCCTCTGTTTTGATATCATAGCAGTAAGCGATACGTGATAACACAACTTTGATATCTCAGACTGTTCAAAAGCAGGAACGGAGAAACAAAGGCAAACACGGCTGATTTATCACCACATAAGCTATTTATTTATTATCTATCTAATCTAAAGCTTAATCTACAGTAGACACCAAACCTGGACAGTGAAGCAGGTTCACAGCCACTGCCATGCACAGAGGCACAAATCGCTATAGCAACGCTCTAATGCTTCGGTATGGCGTCAGATTAGTGCCAAAACTCGCACGCGCGATAAACATCTACTCGGCCAACTTTCAGTTTTTCGCGAGCGTGAATTTCGTCTGCGCACTCAGTCTACCACTGTCCCTGCTTTCACTTTAGAGCAGGACTTGGACGTGTTTCAAAGAGGAGGTTGTGTACCCCGGTTCTGTAAAGGTCCCTTCCTTGTTTTGTCTTGAGGCCTGCCCCCGTGCTGCACCAAGCGGAGGGGGCAGTCGGCGGAACCCAGTTCTCACATAGCCTCAGCATTTGCCACCTGCTCTTCACCGGCACCCGTGGCTGAGAAGAGCGTCACCATATGTGTGTGTGTGTGTGTGTGTGTGTGTGTGTGTGTGTGTGTGTGTGTGTGTGTCCACATGTCAGTTTACCGCCAATACATCAGCTCAGGGACACCTTACAAAACCTCCCAAAACACAAGGGACCTACTCTGAAGGGGAACACTGTCCTCATATTCCCCTCCTTACACTATTCAAAAGGTCTGCTTTAAAGAGGAACTGTATCATCATGGTGAGATGACGTGATTGTGTTGTGATCAGTCCGATATCAGTACCAGGAAATCAATGGCAACGTGTGTCAGCGAAATGTGACTGCTCTGACACAATAAGATAATGCATATGCATATCTATTTTTTTGCAGTATAAAAAAAGACATTTGTAGTTTTCACACAAATGACGGGAGTGCTGAGGTTTTTTCCCCGGAGTACTGAAATAATCTGCTGACATATCAGCTTTCTCAAGGCAGTTAAGAACGG
>NC_137928.1:5562778-5567778 GCF_963457725.1 Sprattus sprattus
CCTGGGAAGTATAACATCAGCACAACGCATTTTACAACATCCGCTGCCTTGACTTGGGCCAACCGATGTGATGGTATTAGATTGCAAACAGGCTAGCGTGTTTCTAAAGAAAAATGATGCAAGCAACTTGCCAATTCAAATACTCCACAAAAAAGCGTGTTGGGTTTAAAGTGATACAACAATCGAGGTATGAAAATTATATTATATAAAATAAATAATTTGGATAAAATCTATAAACAATCTATAAACATACACAGTGAGTGCTCTTAATCTATAAACATAAATACTAATTTAGGATAATACACAGTGAGTGCTCTTACTCTATAAACATAAATACTAATGTAGGATTATATACGGTAAATGCTCTCATTCTATAAACATAAATACTAATTTAGGATTACACACAGTGAGTGCTCTTTTTTTTTAAAAGATTTGTTTTTGGCTTTTTGATGCCTTTAATTGATAGGTAAGTGAAGAGTGGGACATGAAATGAGAGTGTGAAGAATTGGGGAGTGGACTGGAGAAAGGACATCGGGCCGGATTCAAACCCGTGTCCTCCATGGGCGTCAAGTCCGAATGTGGTCGAGGCTAATGTGTGAGCTACAGTGCCCCACAAGTGGTCTTAATCTATAAAGATAAATACTAATGTAGGATTATATACGGTAAATGCTCTCAATCTATAAACATAAATACTAATATAGGATTATACACAGTGAGTGCTCTTACTCTATAAACATAAATACTAATATAGGATTATACACAGTGGGTGCTCTCAATCTATAAACATAAATACTAATATAGGATTATACACAGTGAGTGCTCTTACTCTATAAACATAAATACTAATGTAGGATTATACAGTGAGAGCTCTTAATCTATAAACATAAATACTAATGTGGGATTATACAGTGAGAGCTCTTAATCTATAAACATAAATACTACAAAGTAATATAGGATTATACACAGTGAGAGTTTTTAATCTATAAACATAAATACTAATTTAGGATTATACACAGTAAGAGCTCTTAGGGCCTGATTTACTAATATGCGAGCGCTTCTTAATCTGCGTTCGCAAATTAACGCACGGTGTTTTTGCGCATTTTACTTGGTATTTATCAAGCCAGATCTGCGCTGGGCAAACTGTGCTTACTCCGCCCTTTAAAGAGCCTGATTTACTAAGATTGATTTGCGAACGCATCTTTGCCAGGCGCACATTAACGCACGGTGATTCCCCGCATTTTCCGTGATATTTATCAAGCCAGATACGCGCTGGGCAATCATTATTTAGCGCACCGTTAAAAGACTGGAGAACTTGCCAGCAAGTTACTGCCACCATGGAGATTCGAGGAAGAAAAAATTAAGGTTCAGCGAATAGATAGCGAATAGATAGCGAGATAGATATATTGGTTCACGTTCGCTCAATCACTGAACCTGATTCAATGGGTTATATTGTTGTTTTGCCCGCCATCATCTACAGCGAGATGTTTAAAAAAACACGATTATAAATAATATGCTATTGGTGGCATTAATGCATAAACTGTCTATTATAACAATATATATGTGTACATGGCGAGATTAATACGTTCTACAAGGGACATGGGTTCACTACAATATATCCCCACTGAAACAAATACATTTACCAAGTAGACAGGCCTCTCCAAAATCACCGTTGCTCAATCATGGATAAATGGCACTATTCCGAAAGATAAAGCTGTCATGGACAGACCACTTCCACGTAAGTAATGGTCATGTTGGCATCACATATGACCTGGACATTCATTGAATATGTGTGCTTTCTGTTTCGGTAAACGTGTTCGCGGATTGAAGGTGGGACTGTTTGCAAGTGGGTGCGATCAATTTCTCCAATTACGTTCGGAAAGTTTAATTTCATATATGTGAATATATGAATTATACGAGTTGAAACAAATATTTCTGTTCGCTGTCTCTGTCTATGTCTTTGCCTTGCTGCTGCCATATCAACGTTTTCAGACTCAGTGGAAATGCGTTTGGTTAAGACGTGCTTTTATGAGGCGGAGAATTAGCCTGCAAATCAGAGATGTGCGCTCGCCGGGCAGTTTAGTAAATACCACGCAGTTCATCATTAGGCGCACTCCTCCCATTAAATAGCGCTACACGCCTACGTTACCACCCACGTTTCCGAACCATCCCACCTGTTTGCAGGTACACACCCTCAAAGCGTTAATATGCGCTGCGCCAGCTTAGTAAATACCGTTTTTCGTTACGACCGCTATTTTACGCCAGAAAATGGGCGCAATCCTGTTAGTAAATCAGGCCCTTAATCTATAAACATAAATACTTATGTAGGATTATATACAGTAAATGCTCTCAATCTATAAACATAAATACTTATGTAGGATTATATACGGTAAATGCTCTCAATATATAAACATAAATACTAATGTAGGATTATATACGGTAAATGCTCTCAATCTATAAACATAAATACTAATATAGGATTACACACAGTGAGAGCTCTTAATCTATAAACATAAATACTAATGTAGGATTATACAGTGAGAGCTCTTAATCTATAAACATAAATACTAATTTAGGATTATACATGGTTAGTGCTTCCTGGGGTGGGAGTGTGTTTCCAGTCTTTTGACTGTACTAGTGAATGTAATACAAAAAGTTCACCGTAGAGGATATTTGGAGTTAGTGTTAGTAACATACAGTTTGTATGTTCATAGACAAGCAATAGAAAAGCCTTTATTGTCATTGTATTTGCATACAACGGAATTTGGACAAACTGAAGACCAAGGAGCCGCTGTGTCAGTGTGCGCCGCCATCTTGGCCCTTGCCAATATATATATATAAATATATATAACATGCACATGGTATTATTACTGGCATAAGTGCACTCTACTAAGGGCCATTTTGAATGAGAGTATTGCTGTGTATATTTCATCATGGACGTGTCCGAGTTGCGACTCTTGTTTTTGGATGACTGTGAGGCTGAGTGTGTGTCATAAGCAAACAGTCACACGTAGGTCCTAGAAAGGTCTTTTTCAACCTCAGTATTTTCTGTAAACATTCCAGGTCAGGGCCTCTGCGCCGGTTGCAGTCCCTGCTTACATTTCAATAGGGTTAGCTTCGAGCCTGTCCGAGTCTGTAATGTTTAACTTTTCAGTGAAACAGACTGAGTTCCCGGCAACTGGGCTATCTAATCCTTCGCAGGATCTGCAGAGAGAGAGAGAGAGAGAGAGAGAGAGAGAGAGATAGAGAGAGAGAGAGAGATAGAGAGAGAGAGAGGGAAGTGAGGGTGTGAAGGAGAGAAAGGGAGAGATAGATTGAGAGAGAGAGCTAATTTGCCAGCAAAACACTTTACAGGACGTCCTTCAACAGCAAACAGTATTGGAATGAAGGCCATGCATATTCAAACAGTGTGGAGGGCCTGAAGGCCAATCACATTCAAACAGTGTGGAGCGACTGAAGGCCAATCACATTCAAACAGCTGCCACAGGTGTGAGGCATGCAACCACCGCCCAGCATAAGAGAGAGCTGTGACCCAGTTACCTACAGACTGTACTTACATAGATATAGCAACACAGTTTCTGAGATGCAAAAATACTGTTTTACTTCAATAATCAATGGCAAAATTTACCCCAATGTATTCTCTTTATTGGCACAAATTACCCCGCAAGTTGTGCCACGAGACCACTTTTTTCAGAAAGCTATATTTCTTAAATACTATATTTCAGATCCAAAGTGATTGTTCCCAAAGATGCAACACATCCTGAAATATATGTACATATTTTAGTTGGAAGCATTACTGTCATGGCCTCGCTTAAAAGTCACTTTAAGTAAAAAGTGGCACACCTCACCCCACTCTCCCCTACAATAAGCAAGGAAGGTCTTACCTGCTGCTCAAATGTAAAGCATAATTAGGATGTTTTACTACAGATGTAGGCCCATATGAATCTGCAAACCTTTTTAGTAAATACTGTGAGCAGCACGCTGCACAGTGCAAAGGCAAACCACACATGTGTAACCTATAAATACAAGGAAAGACCTCTCTATCAAACATCATCATAGCTTACATGTTAATGCCTCAGACATCTACCCATTCACAAAAAGACAGCGCAGGCTACCATGCAGCGCGCTAACCTGCACATTGGAAGCAGTTGGGGGTTCAGTGTCGTGCTCAAGGACACCTTTTACACCTGGTGAGGATAAGTTAGAATCAAACCTTACAATTGTTGATCGATTCCATTACCTCCGGAACCACTGTTGCCTCACCCCTTCATGTATTTGTATAATGTTGAAAGTTTGAGAAGAGACATGAATTCGAAGAGCTATTTTGAGAGAAGTAAATGTAACCTTTATGTGATGTTTATCTGGGATTTTCACTGTAGGTTATCTTGTTTTGTTCTCTGGAACTTGCCTTTGATTCTTTGATTTAGTTCTGCGAAGCAAGGTCTGTTTATATGAACCATGAACCCTCACCTATCTGATCAAAGATCAGCAAAATGGCCGACATGAGTTAACTTGAGGTTAGACCTGCAGCTTGATCATGTGTTACTATGGCTATAGACCTCATCTGGTCTTCTTTATGGCTCGTAATAACTTCAGTTATCAAGGGTTAAAGTCCTGACATCAAAGGCAGGCTTTATTGTTTATCTGAAATTAGATTTGCTTTTTCGCAATATTGCTTTTCTTCTTCTTGTGCCTTCAGCCATCTGGATGTGCACTATTGAATAAAGTCTGAAGTGGAGGTTTAAAAAAGCCTAGTCTTGAGACTTCAGTCCATTAAATCCTCCACCAACATTCTGTCTATTTATTTGTTGAATAGTTTGACTGTTTGGATACGAGGTGTTCATCATTGCACATCTTTTCTTCTTCCGTTTTACTTTTTGGTGTGTTATTTGTGCTCTAACCTCGACCCAGTGTACGTGCCAAACCACAATGACGTGTCATCACATGAGGGATATGTGGAGCCACAGTCATAGGCCGCAGTGACTCAGAGCCAGAGGGTTTCA
>NC_137928.1:5572778-5585278 GCF_963457725.1 Sprattus sprattus
TGTGTGTGTGTGTGTGTGTGTGTGTGTGTGTGTGTGTGTGTGTGTGTGTGTGTGTGTGTGTAGGGGGGCCTAGTTTATTTTTGCAAGTGTTAAAAAAATGTTCCTTGCATAGCTGTGGAGGTTCCACATCAGAGGAGACTTAAGGCGCTCTTAAGGCCTACACAGGAAGCTTACTCTCACTTTCAGCGTCTCTGATTAAAACCAGTATCGCATCACTTCCTGTCAGCCCCCCACACACACACAGGATCCACAACTGCAACGCGCTCTCTCCGAAATAGAACTGAACTAATGTTAAAACGGAATCGTACTGAGCCTTTGATAAGGACTAAGAAGCTTTTAAAATAGCAGCCTATTTATGGCTTTGTCGTCGAGTGCATATCTTGCAAACCAGAGTTGGTTACTAGACGCTGACCTTGTATGAAGTTTAGATAATTCTATAGATCTACTGATTCTTAAAAGTGCTGATTAGAATAATATATTTACACGAGAATTTCATATTTTATATGTAATGTCAAAGGTAAGGTCCAAATAAACATTGAATTAAAATCCTGTTTTGAATAAGAGTAGTTAACACTAAAAGGTCTATATCCCTCGTCCGGGATATTTTTATTTTTGAGTTTTGGTCTTAGAGACATAAAAAGACCGACCACGGAAACATTGAACCCTTTTCTAATATTATTGCTGAGGTCTTCTAGAATAGAATCATATATTCCATTTGCGCATCAATGTTTTTAGTTAAGCAAAATGTACAAAAACATCAAGGCATGTCAGACAACTTAGTAGATCAGTAGATCTATAAAAGTCTAAAAGGCCTTGGACCTTAGAGTGTTAAACATGAATAGAATGGGAGAGAAGAAAATGTGTGGAGGATTCCCTCTACAGACGTTTAGATATCTGAACCCCCATAGAGGTGCTCTATAGACACAGACTAGCGATGAATAATTCAGGGTACTGCAATCACAGGAGCCAAGACATTACTCCAGCGTATTGGCACTGTTGGGTTTCTGCCTTTGAAACGCATAACCGATGTCGTCTGTCATAACTATTTGGTGACAAAGACAAACTTTTATTTGATCTCGAATCTGGGCACGGATCACGTTGAGTGGGAGGGTTCCTTCGCTTCATTTCAGCGAATCAGTAATCTGTTCCCGTTTTAAAAAAAAAAAAAGAGAAAAAAAAAGATCCCAATACTCTGGAAGCCTGTGTGAACCTTGAAACTCGGGAGGCATGAGTCAGAGGCTGAAAGATTGAATGGAGATGAGATAGGAATAGTGTGTTTATATTGGCTGGACACGGTGTCGTTTCCAGACCTGGTGCCAGTTTCCAAATAAAAAAACAAAACCCACACACTGATGAGATTTGTGAGCACTTTCGTTGGAAGACTCATTGTGGTTAACAGTGAATCGTACTTGGCATTTGGTTTAAAATAGTTCGCACCTCATTTGTGTTCATTGTCCCCCAAAGCCTGACATTCAATAGTAACTCAACCTGCAATGCAGAACACCTCTTCACTGGAAACACACACGGCAGTACCCGACAGTCTCTTCGCGGTAACTGAAGCAGAGCCTTACCATCCATTTTTAACACAAGGAAGAGGTCATGAGTTAAACAAAGTCCTTGTCCGTGTTTGGAAGTCATAATATTAACATTACGGGTAGCTGAATGTTTAGAATATATTCAACTGCCTTTATGGGGCCTTTTAGCTGAACTACAGTTGCTATGGACTTATTATGTTGATGCACATGGTTAAAGTGCAGTGGTGTGCTGGCCTCTTAGAAAAGGTACTCCGGAATGTAAATAGGTATCAGGTGAAATTAAGACATCTTTTGAAAGTGCTTTGATTGAATGTTTTAAGGATTGCGGGTAGGATAGGGGTGGAGAAGGAGCCTCTCAAGAAGTGTTTTTGTCAATCTTCAGCCCATGACTTTTACTGTTGGTACTGCGTAACATAACCACACATTTAGTTTGACTTTTGACCTCTATTACTGTTAATGAAGGTGAAAAAAAAAAACAATCGTCTGATGATTCATGTGTGTTTTTTTTTTGGTCTAAGGTCGCAGAGGGACTTCCCACCTCTAGTTATTTTGTTTCTTTATCAGCCTCGTCTCTTCACCACGCCCGCTCTAATTGCCATATTTGACGTCAGCGTCTGGAGGTGGGCTGGCGGTGTCGTTTGGCACATCCCGATTTAACAAGCTTATTTTTTGTTTGCTTTTACACAGGGATGTCCTCTGGGGCCTTCCTGTAACATTTTTAAATGGTTATTATGTTGCTTTCTGTTTTTTATTTCTCCCACGTGTAGCTTGAGAAATGACCTTGCAGATGTATCCAGTGTCCATGCCTTCGTTCCTGGAAAATCAGTGAACTGGGCTTCCCGTATCAGCCAGCAAATGTTTCAAAAGACGGTGTTAGGCAACACCGAGTCCTTGAAATCTTCAGTAATTTCTTAGTCTGCTGTTCAATTGTGTATACAGCAAAATAAAGTAACACTTAGCGTACCTATACAGCCCCAAATGCTAACAACAAAGTGCAAAAAGAACAGCATAAAAAAGACGTGCTAGCAAAGTGCATAAAGAACAGCATCAAGAAGACGTGCTAGCAAAGTGCATAAAGAACAGCATCAAGAAGACGTGCTAGCAAATGGCAAGGTTGGCACATTTCCCTCCCTTCAAAAAAACTTTGCCACTATTTACATTGCTCTGGTCAAGCCTTACATGGGTGGAAAGTTTTTCACCTCCGCGGTGGAGTGTGTGTGTTTTTCACCTCACCTCAAATGTCATGGTTTTCTCTGCATGGTGTGAAGCAGCCGTCACCAAGGCCCCGCAGGCCACAGCATCCTGTGCCCATTGTTTTGGAGAGAGAGAGGGAGAGAGAGAGAGAGAGGGAGGGAGAGAGAGAGAAGGAGGGAGAGAGAGAGAGAGAGGGAGGGAGAGAGAGAGAAGGAGGGAGAGAGAGAGAGAGAGGGAGGGAGAGAGAGAGAAGGAGGGAGAGAGAGAGAAGGAGGGAGAGAGAGAGAGAGAGAGAACAAGATAGAGAGAGAGAGAAGGAGGGAGAGAGCAGGAGGGAGAGAGAGAGAGAGAGAAGGAGGGAGAGAGAGAGAGAGAAGGAGGGAGAGAGAGAGAGAGAAGGAGGGGGGGAGAGAAGGAGGGAGAGAGAGAAGGAGGGAGAGAGAGAGAGAGAAGGAGGGAGAGACCCAGCGCTGCTTGAGGCCTCTGAGAGATCAGAGAGATGCTGTGCTTCTCAGACCACTTAATAACACACGTAGGAGGTTTTATTTCCCCCAGCCTACAAGACTTAGAATGTCATGGCCTTGTTTTTTCACACACACACACACACACACACACACACACACACACACACTCATAGATGTCTCAGTTGATCTTCACAGGCTCAGAAATGGCGTTTGCTGATTCAAGAGAGAGTCTCTCACTCTGCCTGCGAGCCTGTTTGAGGAAGAGTGAAATGGAAAACAGAGGAGAAGAAAATAGTTTCTCAGTACGGGGTCCCACACAGCTGGTGCCGGTACAATAAATAACTCCAGATAGCAAGAAAACTGTGGAGGCGGCGCGCCTCAGTCCGTAGCGTAGCCAGATCGTAGCTAATTTAAGCAGCGAAGAGTGCTCTAAACTCCGTCCGGTTCCAAACTGAAGGTTGACTCTTTTGAAACAGAGTATGTAAATACCTGCAGAGTTTCGCTGGTGGTTAAAAAATGACTGAGACGGGTGTCCATGAGTTTGTGTGTGTGTGTGTGTGTGTGTGTGTGTGTGTGTGTGTGTGTGTGTGTGTGTGTGTGTGTGTGTGTGTGTGTGTGTGTGTGTGCGTGCGTGCGTGCGTGCGTGCGTGCGTGCGTGCGTGCGTGCGTGCGTGCGTGCGTGTGTGTGTGTGTTTGACAATGACTGAGACGGGTGTCCGCGAGTTTCGGAAGGACATTGTGGTCAGTGAATGCATGTTGTGTCAATGCAATGCAAAAAGTAGCCACAGTTTAGTTCACATAGTCTACTGATATGGTAAATGTGGTTTGAAAAAGTGCACATTATATTTAGAGAAGTGTGAAAAGGATTGTTTAAGACCGTAGCAGTAAAGAGGAGTCCTGTCTGAGCAGGGTCAGATCCCTTCCAGAGGCATAGTTTTGGTCAGTTTGTTTACTATAATTGCAGTGAAGAGTTTCCCCTTGAGCAAGAGGCAGGGAGGTAGGAAGTGAGACACTGTGTAGTCTTGCTTGTTTTGAAAGATTAGCCTTAGTATTTCTAAGTCTAGTATTTCTAACAGAGTATTTCACTCTGTAAATCCAGTTAGGCTGATGGTCGCAGCAGTGAAGTCATTTCATGAGATCTATTTGATGAGTGTATGTGTCAGAGGAGGTGAGGTTTTATTACCCTGAGTTGATTATTTTAAGACACTGAGGAGGTAGAGGGGAACATATCAATGACATCATTAAAAACAAGAGAGAAGAGAGTGGAGGCAAGGATGTTGGCGGTTATCTGATATTTACTTAGACCGATGTTTTGAGTGAAACTCTCTCCACTTAGTGGAGTTGTGTAGTCATCACCTGTGCTGTAACAGACAGCATTGTCTGTCTAAAGAAAACCGCTAGCCGCCACATGCTAATCAGGCAGATGGATTTATTTTTTAAACATTTAATCAGTGGTTTTAAAATGTTCAGTCATTCAGAATTTCCACTTTCAACCAAACTGTCCTCTTCCCTCTTAGTATTGAGCTCTGTGCCAAACGATAATCAATATAACAATCAATCATTATATGTTTCGCAAGTTGGTGTCTCTCTCTAGGGGGGTTCATGGGCCTGACCCACTTTGTGTGGTGAAACTCACCCTTGGATTCCCCGAAAGGGAAGACTGCTTTGGGGACCAGCATTCCACAGGCCGGCATGTCTGTGTGTCATATGGGTTGGGTCCAGATCAAATTTTGAGAGAGAGAGAGGGAAAGTGAGAGAGAGAGAGAGAGAGAGAGAGAGAGAGAGAGAGAGAGAGAGAGAGAGAGAGAGAGAGAGAGAGAGAGAAAGAGAGATCAAGAGAGAGAGAGAGAGAGGCATGTTATATGGGTCAGGTCCAGATCAAAGTTTAAGAGAGAGAGAGGGAGAGAGAGAGAGAGAGAGAGAGAGAGGGGGAGGGAGAGAGAGAGAGAGAGGGAGTGAGAGAGAGGCATGTCATACAGGTCAGGTCCAGAGTTTGAGAAATAGAGAGGGAGAGAGAGGGAGAAAGAGAGAAGGAAAGACGGAAAGAGAGGGAGAGAAAGAGAGAGAGGTATGTGATATGGGTTAGCTCCAGGTTGAAATTTTGAGAGAGAGAGAGAGGAAGGGAGAGAGAGAGAGAGAGAGAGAGAGAGAGAGAGGCATGTCATATGGGTCAGGTCCAGGTTGAAATTGGAGTGAGCGAGGGAGTGATAGGGAGAGAGACAGAGAGAGCGAAAGAAAAAAGAGAGAGAGAGAGAGAGAGAGAGAGAGAGAGAGGCATGTCATATGGGTCAGGTCAAGATCAAAATTTGAGAGAGAGAGGGAGTAAGAGAGAGAGAGAGAGAGAGAGAGGCATGTCATATGGGTCAGGTCCAAGTTGGAGAGAGAGAGAGAGGCATGTCATATAGGTCAGGTCCAGAGTTTAAGAGAGGGAGAGAGAGAGAGATAAAGAGAGAGAGAGGGATGTCATATAGGTCAGGTCCAGGTCCAGGTCCAGGTCCAAGTTTTCCCTCAAACCCAATGCCTGCTTCCAAAATGGACAAAGTGTGTGTCTGTTTTGAGTAAGTGCTAGCAGCATTCATTTGATTCCAGTTGTGAGAGCGAGACCGAAATGTGATTTTGAAAAAGGAAGAGATAGTTTGGAAGTTTAATAGCTTGGGACGTTTGGATCTGAGAAAGCAGTGAGAGGAAGGGACAAGAGAGGGAGAGAGAGAGAGAGAGAGAGAGAGAGAGAGAGAGAGAGAAGGAGGGAGAGAGAGAGAGAGAGAGAGAGAGAGAGAGAGAGAGAGAGAGGGAGAGAGAAGGGGGTTGGCTGGAGAGAGAAAGAGTGAAAAAAGAAGAAAGGAGAGAGATGGTGATGACACAGAAAGAAGCACAGAGAGAGAAAACATTGTGAAAAACAGAGAGATTAAGAGATATAGAGAATGACAGTGAGAGAGAGAGAGAGAGAGAGAAAAAGACCTCTCTGGGCCTGGCTGTAACCTCGGCCGCCTCCGCACATCCCTATAGGAGAAACCCTGTGGCTGGAAAACGTGGCTTTGGTCACCTGCCCACATTCCCCTTGTGTGCCTGATCCCATACCATTCCATTCCATCCCAGCACAGCGCCACCCCCTTCTCCCTCTCCTGCTCCTTATCCACTGCACACAGACCACGAGAGAGAGAGAGAGAGAGAGAGGGGAGAGAGAGAGAGAGAGAGAGAGAGAGAGACAGAGAGAGACAGAGGGAGAGAGACAGAGGGAGAGAGAGAGAGAGATGAAGAGAGAGGGTGGGTGTCTGGGAGAGAGAGAGAGACAGAGAGAGAGACAGAGAGAGAGATGAAGAGAGAGGGTGGGTGTCTGGGAGAGAGAGAGAGACAGAGAGAGAGAGAGATGAAGAGAGAGGGTGGGTGTCTGGGAGAGAGAGAGAGACAGAGAGAGAGACAGAGAGAGAGAGAGAGAGAGAGATGAAGAGAGAGGGTGGGTGTCTGGGAGAGAGAGAGAGACAGAGAGAGAGACAGAGAGAGAGAGAGGGTGGGTGTCTGGGAGAGAGAGAGAGAGAGACAGAGAGAGAGACAGAGAGAGAGAGAGAGAGAGAGATGAAGAGAGAGGGTGGGTGTCTGGGAGAGAGAGAGAGACAGAGAGAGAGACAGAGAGAGAGAGAGAGAGAGAGGGTGGGTGTCTGGGAGAGAGAGAGAGACAGAGAGAGAGAGAGAGAGAGAGAGGGTGGGTGGGTGGGTGAGAGAGAGAGACAGAGAGAGAGAGAGAGAGGGTGGGTGGGTGGGTGGGAGGGAGAGAGACAGAGATAGAGAGAGAGTGAGAGAGGCTGGGTGGGACAGGGAGAGATGGGTTTATGGGGGGGTGGAAAAGTCCAAAGTCTATGTCTGTCAGTGGTGAATGCTGGAGCATTTCATCAGTTTTCAGATAAGAGAGCAGTAGAGAGAGAGAGACAGATAGATAGAGAGAGACAGATAGAGAGAGAGACAGATAGATAGAGAGAGACAGATAGAGGGAGAGAGACAGATAGATAGAGAGCAGTAGAGAGAGAGAGACAGATAGATAGAGAGAGACAGATAGAGGGAGAGAGAGATAGAGGGAGAGACAGATAGAGAGAGAGAGACAGATAGAGAGAGAGACAGATAGAGGGAGAGACAGATAGAGAGAGAGACAGATAGAGAGAGAGAGACAGATAGAGAGAGAGACAGATAGATAGAGAGAGACAGATAGAGAGAGAGAGACAGATAGAGAGAGAGACAGATAGATAGAGAGCAGTAGAGAGGGAGAGACAGATAGAGAGAGAGACATATAGATAGAGAGCAGTAGAGAGGGAGAGACAGATAGAGAGAGGGACAGAAAGATAGAGTAGATGTATGTAAGTATGTATGTATGTATGCATGTATGCATGCATGTATGTATGTATGTATGTATGTATGTATGTATGTATGTATGTATACATGTATACATTAATGTAGGTATTATTACTAGTTTTGCTTTGTTGAGATTGATTCTACAGATGTTGTATGGGTTTTAAATAGTTTAGATTTGGCAAAACACTGCCTGCAAAGCTACTTTTTGTCAATTGAGAGGAGAAAGTCATTCTGACATGTGAAAGGTCAAGTGGTTGAGGAAGAGAGGAGTAGGAGGAGGAAGAGGTGGAGAGGAAGTCACAGAATAAGGTGTCAGCCAGATGCACGATAGCGTCCTTGGCCAGTGTCCTGTGTGCTTTTCAGAGCCTGTTAGGTGAAATCCACTTGATGTGAAATAGAACGGTCAGCTAAGGTGAAATATCCTTCTGTGTCTGATGAGAGACTCTGTGGAGTGCGTGTGTAGTATAGTTGCATGTACTTGGCATGTACTTGGCATGTACTTGGCATGTACTTGGCATGTACTTGTCCAAGACAACACTGCTGACACGTGGCACGTGTAACATTTCATATACAGAATGCATTCATTTGTTATGAAACTATTTCACACCGTAATATCTTTTGTCCACTAAAAACACAAACACAAATTTTGTGTCTGCGAAATTTGCGTTTTGTCTTTACATGTGGCGCCCCTTTATTGACCATGGTTGCTGCTCTTTGCTGGGAAATGCCAATTTTATTAAGCAATCCTAGCTTATACTAGGAGAGCACCTTACTGTTACTCTCACACACACACACACACACGCACACACACACACACACACACACACACACACACGCGCACACACACACATACACAATCAGCAATCCTGGCTTATACGAGGAGAGCACCTTACTTTTACTGGCATACAAACCCAGCACAGCCACGTACATGAACAAACAGAATCTGATCTGGTCTGAGTAAAAGCATGTACAGACCAGCCACACAGACCAAACTGATTTATTGGAGACTATGACTATACAGTATATCGTCACTACATCCCGCAACTAGACCACGGTTATTTTTGATTCGATTTCCAATGGGTAAGACATCACACGATTTTGATTAACTTCACTCATTTAGAAATGCTAACGGGGGAGGTTTTCAGCGCGGAGCACAGCCAAGCCAAGTCAAAGCACGCAGAAAGTAAATATATATTTGACCACAGTCTGGTGTGGATATTCATCATCACTTCCCCCGTGCCCCCATTGCACCTGCGGGGAGACATCATCTCTCACTGAGACATGAGTTGCCATGGAAATCTGCTGTCACACACACACACACACACACACATACACACACACACACACACACAGAGTCATATGTGTTCAAGCATGTTGGGTCTTTGTGTGTCTGCTGCTCAAATGCGAATACGCCTCCTACGTCATGGACATAATTTGTCAACATTTTGCCTCATACTGTAAGCTAAATTAAGTACTGAGGCCTTCTCTAATACTGTACAAAGATATATAGACATTCCATTCTATTCTTTCCGCTTTGCGTCGTGCCTAACAACTCCCCTTACCTGTTATAAAATCAGCTCAAAACAAGGCCTCTTGGGGCTCATTGCTTAATTCTATTCGTCTCTACTATATTCTATTGCATTCTATTGCATTCTATTCTATTCTATTATATAATGCAAGATCTGTGATCACAGACACACACCCTGTTCCACACACACACACACACACACACACACACACACACACACACACACACACACACACACACACACACACACACACACACACACACACACACAGTCATATGTGTAACAGTAATATCTGATGATGTATGACCCACTATTGACCACCAGTGCAGTCTTTAGCATCATACGTCTGAGAACATCTTGGGCAGGATAACTTCAGCCTCATGCCAGGGACATGGATGGGACATGGATGCACGTGTGGATGCACGTTAAGTACCACATGAGGTGAGCTCAGTCGCTCAGTCAATATATAGTCAACAGGTCAAAAGAAAAGTTGATTGATTAAAAATCATCGAATCATTCTATTTAATATTTCATTAAAATGTTTATATTTAAATTAGTGCTGTCAGTTTAACGCGTTATTAACGGCGTTAACGCAAGCCCATTTTAACGCTGTTAATTATTTTATCGCACGCTTTTTTTTTTTTTAGATTTTTGCTCTCCCAAACTGTGTAGTAGGCTAACGTTACGTTTGAGTGAATGGTGAGCGCGATACGGCGAAATGGATGATAAAAAGCTTCTGAATAGAAAGTTTAAAGTTGTGTTGTGCAAAAAAAGCGATCTTCACTGTTGTTTAAAAATGTCAACAGGCAGCTGGCTGAAAGAACAGAAGTAGTAGGCTTAACTTTTATTGGTAACCTAACTGTTACGGTTCATTGTTTTTGAAACAAGAGGCCTTACTTCTATGTTCACAGCAAACTTGAAAAAAAACTAAATATTAAGCCATGGTTTAACTGCACTATAGGCTGAGTCCTTGTTTATCTGAAATGTGCATTTTATAATTTTATTTTGTACCGCCCGGTTTGTCAATGTTGTTTTTCAATAAAATAAAACATTGCATAAAGCAAGCCAATCCACTTTTCCATGTTGATAAGAGCATTAAAAAAAAAAAACGATTGAAGGGACATAAGAATAGATACAAATTTGCGATTAATATATTTGCGTTTAATCGCGATTAATTTTGAGTTAACTATGACAAAAATGCGTTTCAAAAATCGTTTGACAGCACTAATTTAAATGTATCAGGATGTATGTAAATGTATCATTAGGTGGTTGATAAATACAAAATGTCCCTTATTTGTGTATAAGATTGTATTAAAAAGAAGCATACACATATAGACAGAACAAAACTCTCAATATGTCACAATGTCTTTAATGATTAAAATGATTAAAGTGTGGGAGGAGCCCATAGGGATGATTGACAGCTGTCTCTCACCCCACCTTTCCCTCAAAGAGATTTGAACCCTCCTTACCTGTCTATCACGTCACACGACCGAAGTTCCCATGGGCGACTTAAATGACATACAGTATAACCACATTCCGTTGCCACGGTAACAAGTGATCACATTAAAACCCCCTTATTATTTACTTGTTTTTTGTCCGAAGTTCCCATGGGCGACTTATAACCATATAACCACATTCCGTTGCTAAGGTAACAAGTGATCACATTAAAACCCTCTTATTTACTTGTTTTTTTCCACACGGCGACCTTTAACCCTATTTGTTTTGGGCCGCTGGTCTTCGGAGTTTCCTTGTTGGTTCTTTTGGGCTGACCTTTAGGTAACCGTACAGTGTGGTGGCTTCCATGGCGACCTAGATCTGAACTAGACGCAATACTGAGCACTGAGTCTGGTGGCTGCGTCTCTTTCCACTGGGGGACTTATGTTTGGTGCCTCTGTGTGTGTGCGTTTGTAAGCGAGCATGTGTGTGTGAGTGTGCGTTACTTTGTTTTCGTGTGTGTGTTTGTGTGTGTGTGAGAGAGAGAGAGAGAGAGAGAGAGAGAGAGAGAGAGAGAGAGAGAGAAGAGCCTGTGTTTGTGTATGTGTCTGACAGAGATTGAGAGGGAGAGAGAGAGCGAGAGAGAGAGAGAGAGAGAGAGAGAGAGAGAGAGAGAGAGAGATAGACTGACTGTGTGTGTGTGTGTGTGTGTGTGTGTGTGTGTGTGTGTGTGTGTGTGTGTCTGTAATTTTTGTGTCTCCGCTTGTGGGGGACTCTCCATCTCTCCATCATTGTGGTTGTCACCTGCACGCGTGGAGTGTATAGCAGGGGGGGACCTACATTTGTGGGTCTGTGTGTGTGTGTGTGTGTGTGTGTGTGTGTGTGTGTGTGTGTGTGTGTGTGTGTGTGTGTGTGTGTGTGTGTGTGTGTGCATGTATGTGTGTGTGTGTGTTTGTGTGTGTCTGTGTGTGTGTGTGTGTGCATGTATGTGTGTGTGTGTGTGTGTGTGTGTCTGTGTGTGAGTATGTGTGTGTGTGTGTGTGTGTGTGTGTGTGTGTGTGGGTGTGTGTGTGTGTGTTTGTGTGAGTGTGTGTGTGATTGTAGGTGTTAAAGCAGAAAATAAAAGCAGCACAGTGGTTTAACACAGGCCTGTTTGAACATGCACCTCACTTTGCTCTGACTAACACCGAGGAGAAATGTCACTGTGGCACAAGCTGTTTACACACACGCACACACACACACACACACACACACACACACACACACACACCACACACACACACACACACACACACACACACACACACACATACACACACACACACACACACACACACACACACACACACACACACACACACACACACACACACACACACACACACACACACACACACACACAGGTATACAAATAAATTATTCCCCTGTATTTGGCAGCACTACTTCCTTTACAGTGGTATCTGCAGTGTATGTGATGAGTGAAAGTGCACCACGTAATTTACAGTGTGTGTGTGTGTGTGTGTGTGTGTGTGTGTGTGTGTGTGTGTGTGTGAGCCTGAGCCATACTGAAACTGACCACTTAATATCATATACACAGTGAACTACCGAAATTATATGGAGACGCCGTTCTCACAATAGCCATGGCTAAGATCGATACCACACTTTTTGAATCAGCACACAGGTGTTAAACGTGCACGAGAAAGCACCGATCATGACGGAGATACAGCCTCACATAACACACACACACACACACACACACACACACCCACGCACCTGCAAGATATGTGTCACCGTACAATACATATGACACACTCACACCGACACAACACCCATACCAAGATATGAAACCAAAAGACAAAGAAAGAAAAGTACTTATTCTCTTTCCAACATCGTGGCGCTCTGTGCATTTATTTCATCTTATACACTGTGTAACTTCAAATGACCAATATGCTGTTATTGTTTATTGCTCAACAACAAACAATACAACAACCCAACTCGGACAT
>NC_137928.1:5600278-5607778 GCF_963457725.1 Sprattus sprattus
GGATTTGAACCAGGGACCTCTTGATCTGCAGTCAAATGCTCTACCACTGAGCTATACCCCCTTCTGACAGCCTGCTGCCCGTCAACATATTTAAATCATCAGTGTTATGTGATTGTTTTATTTGTTTTACAAAATCGGAGATAAGAGAGTATGACACATCCACTGTTTTCACACCAGAGAGGGACAGATAAAGAGAGAGAGAGAGAGAGAATGAGAGTGGGAGAAAGAGAGAGAACAGAAGAAAGAGAGGTAATAAAGAATATAGAGAAAAATAAAAAAAATTATGAGAAAGAGACAAAAAAGAATGAGAGAGAGAGTAAGAGAGAGAAAAGAAAGAATGAGAGAGAGAGTAAGAGAGAGAAAAGAAAGCATGAGAGAGAATGACAGAAAGAGAGAGGGAGGGAGAGAGACAAAAAGAATGAGAGAGAGACAAAGAGAATGAGAGAACAAGAGCAAGCAAGGCAGAGGAGAGGATTTATATATTTAGAAATGTTAAACTGTGGATGTAAGGCCTTTTGTTTCTACTGATTGTCCTTTGCACTGACTAGACTGAAAGAGGTTCAACACTCCATCAGCCTGCTATGTCTGTGGAAGGCCCTGCTCAACCCCACAGTAATAGTAACTTGGATTCCCTCTTACTTCCTGTAATGGAGGATTTTATTACAGTATTCACTTAATTTGCCAATAAAGCTTGTAGAGCTCATTGAGCCTTAATGGACCTCTCATATCTGTCCAGGCTAACGGTATAACATCCCACACCAAGACATGGTGTCAAGAAAAGGTCTCCAAATTAGGTCTCTCTAGTCATCTTCGGCCTCCTCTGGTTCCCTCTGGTCATCTCCAGCCTGCTTGGTCATAGGGAGGAGTGTGGAAACACAGGAGAAATCCAATCCAATTTTTCTGATTAATCACGGACGGATTGAATCACCGAACAGCGCAAGTAATCACAAATATCATTTCACACACAGGATGAAAGAAAGCGAGTGAGAGAAAAAAATAAAACGCCTGAAAATGGCTCTGATGGGAGTAAGATAAGGGAAAAGGTGTGAAAGATGACAGTAACCGCGTTGGCAGAGATGGCAGAGAGGAGCGGTAACTGTGGGTTGTAGACGGCTTCTGACTTCCCTTCTAGATGAGTAGTGCACGCCATTGCAGCACGCAGTTGCCCAGACTTTGCAACACAGTTCCTGCTGCGATGCCCCCTCGCCAATCACACAGGCCCTGTGATGTAAGCACATCAGAATCACCCACTTCCTGCCCCCTGAAGTGAAGTCATCATCCTCTCACTGTTTGATACCCTAAAGTGACGATCTTCCTCTCACTGTTTCTGCTCCGGGCTCGCCTGAAGTATTAGCTAAGCCCCCTACCCTAAAGTGACGATCTTCCTCTCACTGTTTCTGCTCCGGGCTCGCCTGAAGTATTAGCTCAGCCCCCTACCCTGAAGTGACGATCATCCTCTCACTGGGTTACACCTTATTTCACTGTCTCACGTTTAATCATCGCACGTCCAGGTCACTTAAGGGGTAACCTTCATGTGAAATAAGCCTGAACCGTGACCCGACCCTGACCCCGCCCAGTGACTTCCTTGTTCTCAAGACGTCACCCACAGATCGCTGAGTGTGCCTGATGGCTCGAGCTGAACCAAAGTGACCTCTGAGGTCATCTTCAATCTGGTTGTGATTTGCAGAGATCAGGGCCTAGTTTCCCGAACGCTAAAAAGGACTTGTAATCGGTCGTAAGAGGGATCCTTGCAGAGCGGTTTCCCGACGCCGCACTTACGGCTATGATGAGTCTACGATGTCGCCAAAATCCACGTAGGCCGTTAAGATACGTCGTTATCGGGAAACGAGGCCCTGGTGATTATCGCCTCATTCCAACCATTACCTTTTTGAGCATTTTGGATCCTCGACGACTGATGATGTAAGCTATTCAGGAATAGACAGTAAGGTAAAACGAATACTCCGACTGGTCCGCATGGTCTGCTTATGACATTCCAATTTCAGACGGCATGATGCCCCCCCACAGAGGTACACACCTCCACCCATACCACCCATACCACACATACCTCCACACACACACACCTCCATCCACACACACACACACATCCACACACACACACCTCCACCCACACACACACACACATCAACACACACACCCACACACACACCTCCACACACACACCCCCACACCCACTCACACACACCTCCACCCACACACACACACCTCCACACACACCTACACTGTACACTCACCTGCACCCACCCGAGGCCTCTCTGGGCTCGATAGTGTGAGCTGCTGGGTTGGAGGCATGTTGTCGAAAGTGCCAGGAGAGGGCAGTGATGGTCCTCCGGTGATCTTAAGAACATCCAGCTCAAGCACAAGTGGAATCCAATCCGGTCTATTCCATTTACCTCACTGAGAGAGAAACAACCAGCACCTTCCCTGTTTCTTTTCAAGAACTTATAGTGTCCAGAAAATGTAATTCAATTCAAGTTTACAGTATTTATATAGCGCCAAAACAGTACAATTGTCTCAAGGCGCTTTACAGAGCCCAGAGCCTGGAGAAAGTTATTTTTCTTTCCATATGATATTATTCTTTAACTAGTGGGTATATTCACCTTGATGTTCCCTCAAACTTTTGTTCAGTGTAGTATGGGGGCACCTTGATTTGAGACACACTGTTTATTTGCCGGTTGGTATGCGGGCTCCAAACTCTTTTAGTCGTGTCTATTTAACAGTCCCCTTTAATTCTCTGAAAATATCCTGATGGCTTCTGTTTCATAGCGGTGTTATCATTTCAAAAAGAAATCTCACTTAAAGATCAATGCCTTCCCCCATCGCCGCGGACCCCCTCCTTAACCCAGCAGGTGCAGGTTTTTAAGGTTTTATGGCGTAATACCAGTAGGTCACCTGAGGATAGACAACACCATGGGGGAAGAGATCATTATAAGTCGAGATACGGTCGGCAGTTATGCAGGCTTGAATGTGTAATGCATGTATCCCCCAAAACCGCCGTTTGGCAGTCTGTTGTTGAAATGAGGAGAGGTGGTCCATTTTGGACTTCATATCCCATAATGAGGCCTGGAGACTTCTCATGAGAGTGTCTCCAAACTGGATCAGGAACAACAAAGAGAATAAGTATGGATGGAATACATGGATGCACAGCGGCCGCCATCTTGTTAAATATTAAAACACATCTCATTTATTGTGAAGAAACGGACTGCTGGAGAAAAAAAAAGGAAGGGAAAGGAAGTAAAAAAAAGTCACATCCGTGATTTAAAATTTGGAACGGAGTCAGAACTTGGAACTAGAGTTAATGCTGTCGCTTGGTTACGCTTCACCAAGTGGGGGAGTTTGAACTTAAAAGACATTGTAGAAGTTTAAATTGATCTGGCCATTAGTGTGATCTTGTTCGTCGTTCGTTGATCAATCTGATTGAGAAGCCTATGGCTTCAGGCCAGACAGCTAAGATCATAGTGAATAACTGCTCCATTAGAGTTTGTTTTTAGAATATGTGGTCAAGTAGTTCAGGCTCTGACCTCTGACCTCTGATCTCTGTCTGAACCTGCAGTTCCTCTCGTACTGAGCAGGATTAACATTGCCACAGCACATCATCAGTAAGGTGAAACGAACACACACACACACCTCCACCCACACGCACACACCTCCACACACACACACCTCCATCCACACCCACACACACACATCCACACACACACACACCTCCATCCACACACACACACACCTCCACGACTGTCTAATCCCTGCTCACGTTCCCCATGATTAGGAAGACAATCCAACGCTTGGTTAAATTCTTCTTCACAATGATAGGAAGAGCCGCAGAGCAGAGGTTCGTGTCCTTCTCTCTGATGTGCACATGGGCTGTGAGCAGAACTAGACTATGAAGCAATGCCAGAGCCAATTCGACCAAAGTGTGTTCACTTCCTGGACATGTCACATGTGTAAACTCAAGCAGGATCAAAGGCATGAGGTGCCCTTTTTCGGATTTAAAGTAGCAACTTGTTTAGCTTATGGTTGATGAGATTTGTGACTATATTAATTGTATTATGGTCTATGGTCATGGTCCTCCTCCTTTATCATACTTCTGTCTTTCTCCCTCTGTCTCTCTCTCCCTCAATTTCTTTCTCTTTTCAACCCCCTCTCACTCTTTCTCTCCACTCTCTTACTCTCCACCTCTCTTATCTTTTTCTCTCATTCCTTCTCTCTCATTCTATCTCCCTTTCTCTCTATCCCCCTCTCTTCACTCTACCCTTCTCTCTCTCTTACATTTTCTCTATCCCTTGCTCTTAACATTCTGTCCTGCCGCTGGTGTTACATAATGTTGTGAACAGTGCATGTGTCACACTCTCCCTTCCCACACAACAAACAAAACAATGACCTAACAGTCGTGAGATGCGTTAACAAAGGGTATGGTACTATGTGGGGGTATAGCTCAGTGGTAGAGCATTTGACTGCAGATCAAGAGGCCCCCGGTTCAAATCCGGGTGCCCCCTCACCTTTTCAATGATGAGAACGAGCATGAAGTCACTAACGTAGCGGTTGTACTGACAAGCCCCAACCAGCAGAGGGCGCAGCGATGGGTCAGTAGCAGCCCACAGTGAAAAAAGGCATTGACGCCCAATCAACACATGTCTTGGAGTTACAGCATTTGCACTGTGTGGTGGTGTTCAAGGCAAAGAAAGGTGGCCTGAGTCCGGATTATACTCAGTTTTAAACGCAACGCATAAGCACGTAAGATACACAAGAGCCCCTTGCGTAGTTACATAACCCCCCTTACGTGCTTAAGTGTGTCCCCCAAAATGTCTTGTGTATCTTACGTGCTTACGCGTTGCGTTTAAAACTGAGTATAATCCGGCCTTGACTGCCCTTACCTTACTATAGCTGGTACGGATCGGGCAGCAACAGGCGGCTATCTTGTCTCTTCTGTATCAACTTCTAGCCTCTACAAGCCTTATGGGCCTCTCTATCTGTGCTTGCGTATGTGTTGGTGTCTGTGCACAGTAGAGGATTGATTTAAAACAGCCATTTTAGTTTCAGTTAAAAAGCAACAAATTCAGGCAGAAACCCATTTGAAGAAGTGCCCTTGTGTGCCTCTGAAGTTCAAGTGAACGAATTCTGCTTCACAATGATAGGAAGAGCCTCAGAGCAGTGGTTCATGTCCTTCTCTCTGATGTGCACATGGGCTGTGAGCAGGACTAGACTATAAAGCAATGCCAGAGCCAATTCGACCAAAGTGTGTTCACTTCCTGGACATGTCACACGTGTAAACTCAAGCAGGATCAAGGGCATTAAATGCCTCTTTCTGATTTAATGTAGCAACTTATGGTTGAGGAGATTTGTGACTATATTAATTGTATCATGGTCTTTGATCATGGTCCTTCTCTTTATCATACTTCTGTCTTTCTCCCTCTGTCTCTCTCTCCCTTAATTTCTCTCTCTTTTCAACCCCCTCTCGCTCTTTCTCTCCACTCTCTTACTCTCCACCTCTCTTTTCTTTCTCTATCAATCTATCCCCCTCTCTTCACTCTACCCCTCTCTCTTATATTTCTCTACCCCTTGCTCTTTACATTCTGTCCTGCCGCTGGTGTAAATCCTGTGAACAGTGCATGTGTCACACTCTCCCTTCCCCCACATCAAACAAAACAATGACCTAACAGTGGTCAGATGTGTTAACAAAAGGTGCGGTACTATGTGGGGGTATAGCTCAGTGGTAGAGCATTTGACTGCAGATCAAGAGGCCCCCGGTTCAAATCCGGGTGCCCCCTCACCTTTTCAATGATGAGAACGAGCATAACATCACTTACGTACAGGTTGTACTGACAAGCCCCAACCACCGGGGGGAGCAGTGATGGGTCAGTAACAGCCCACAGTGAAAAAAGGTGTGCGTCGATGCCCAATCCGTTCTACACATGTGTCCGCATGTCTCTTGGAATCACAGCATTTGCACTGTGTGGTGGTGTACAAGGCACAGAAAGGTGGCCTGTCTGCCCTTACCTTACTATAGCTGGTACGGATCGGGTAGCAACAGACGGTTATCTTGACTGTTCTGTATCAACTTCTAGCCTCTCTATCTGGGCTTGCGTATGTCTTGGTGTCTGTGAACACTCCTGGACGTGACACACATGTAAACTCAAGCAGGACCAAGGGGATGAGGTGCCTTTTTCTGATTTAAAGTAGCAACTTGTTTAGCTTATGGTGGATGAGATTTGTGACTTTCTCTTTTCACCCCCCTCTCACTCTTTCTCTCCCACTCTCTTCCTCTCCACCTCTCTTTTCTTTCTCTCTCAAGTTATCTCCCTCTCTTCACTCTACCCCTCTCTCTCTTTTTCATTTTCTCTATCCCTTGCTTTTTACATTCTGTCCTGCCGCTGGTGTTAATCCTGTGATCAGTGCATGTGTCACACTCTCCCTTCCCCCACATCAAACAAAACAATGACCTAACAGTGGTCAGATCTGTTAACAAAAGGTGTGGTATTATGCGGGGGTATAGCTCAGTGGTAGAGCATTTGACTGCAGATCAAGAGGCCCCCGGTTCAAATCCGGGTGCCCCCTCACCTTTTCAATGATGAGCATGAAGTCACTTACGTAGAGGTTATACTGACAAGCCCCAAACAGCTACTTGGATCAGGACCACTCGGGTCTCGTCGGCCAATCCCCGCCTTTCAAATCCATACTCAGTCATCACCGATGGGTCAGTAACAGACCAGAGTGGAAAAAGGTTTGCTTCGATGCCCAAATCCGTTCTACACATGTGTCCGCATGTCTCTGGAATCACAGCATTTGCACTGTGTCGTGGTGTTTGACACACGATTGCAAGCTGTTAGTTGTTTGACATCGGCTCTGGGTGGTTGATATCAGGTAACATCAAGGCACAGGAAGGTGTCTCACTCCAAGACACATGCGGACACATGTGTAGAACGGATTGGGCATCCACACACACCTTTTTTCACTCTGGCCTATTACTGACCCATCGCTGCTCCCCCTGCTGGTTGGGGCTTGTCAGTACAACCTCTATGAAAGTGACGTCATGATGATTCTCATCATTGAAAAGGTGAGGGGGCACCCGGATTTGAACCGGGGGCCTCTTGATCTGCAGTCAAATGCTCTACCACTGAGCTATACCCCCACATAATACCACACCTTTTGTTAACACATCTGACCACTGTTAGGTCATTGTTTTGTTTGTTGTGGGGGAAGGGAGAGTGTGACACATGCACTGTTCACAGGATTTACACCAGCAGCAGGACAGAATTTAACTGTGGTCTGACTGCTCTTACCTTACTATAGCTGGTATGGACCAGGCAGCGACAGGCGGTCATCTTGACTGTTCTGTATCAACTTCTAGCCTCTACAAGCTTCATGTGCCTCTCTGTCTGTGCTTGCGTATGTCTTGGTGTCTGTGCACAGTAGAGGTCTGATTTAAAACTGCCATTTTAGTTTCAGCTTAAAAAAGGCTACAAATTCAAAAAGAAGCACATT
>NC_137928.1:5632778-5637778 GCF_963457725.1 Sprattus sprattus
CCGCTCTCCACCGCGGCCACTTTCACTCACTAAGCAGCATCTCCAGACTTCATTATGCTGGCCTTTTTAAAATACCATTCAGGGAGCAACATAGACATTTTTTTTTTTTGCTACATTTATGGATTCACGATGACTAGGGCAGACTCATCATTTATTTCCTTTCGAACTTTTGATGTATTTTCCCTATTATCACTCCATCTGGCGTGTGTGTGTGTGTGTGTGTGTGTGTGTGTGTGTGTGTCTGTGAGAGTGTGAGTGTGTGTGTGTGTGTGTGTGTGTGTGTGTCTGTGTCTGTGTGTGTGTGTGTGTGTGTGTGTGTGTGTGTGTGTGTGTGTGTGTGTGTCTGTGAGAGTGTGAGTGTGTGTGTGCGTGTGTGTGTGTGTGTGTGTGAGAGTGTGAGTGTGTGTGTGTGTGTGTGTGTGTGTGTGTCTGGTGTGATCACTGCCAGTTGGACCTGCTCTCCTCTTATCTATGAACACGTGTTTAGCCACCGAGAACAACAGAGCGACCTGCTCAAAATCACCTGCTTTCATTTCCTTTTCTTTTAAAAATAAGTAGTTATAATCCTGTGGAAGGTTCTTTGGTAGTCTTGTCACCCTGCAAGAAAACACAACAAATATCAGATCGCTACCTCAGAATAATAAGGTTCTATCTGCGTTCAGGTCAGTTTTGAGATATTGAGGTTTAACACTAAAAGGTCTATATCCCTCGTCCGGGATATTTTTTTTTTTGAGTTTTCGTCTTAGAGACATAAAAAGAACAACCACGGAAACATTGAACCCTTTTCTAATATTATTGCTGAGGTCTTCTAAAATAGAATCATATATTCCATTTGTGCATCAATGTTTTTAGTTAAGCAAAATGTACAAAAACATCAAGGCATGTCAGTCAACTTAGAAAAGTCTAAAAGGCCTTGGACCTTAGAGTGTTAAAGTTTTAGCATTGCATTTACCAAAACTGACAAATGGGGCACATTTTTCAGAATAAAACACTCAATTTTTTTTTTATTTTTTTTAAACACCTTAAATAATGTTCATAAATTATGCCAGAATAGGAATATGTAAATAACTCAATTTTGACAAAAATGTCAGATAGAACCTTATTATTCTAGGGTAGCGAGATGCGGAAATGTTTTATTGTGTTTACCGCAACAAGATGGATATTTATTTGTTTACCTGTGCTATGTGGAATCACTCAGATGTATTTTTTAATACTCATCTCAGCGATAGAGTGTAATAGATTGAAGCTGTGAATTTCTCTGAATACATTTCCCTCACCTGCACATTTGATACATTATGGAATTAAGCTGTCAAAAGTCTCAGAGTAAATTTGTGTTTGAGTGGGAAGAGGAAGAGGAAGAGGGAGAGAGCAGGATGGTCCCTCAAGTGCCGTGTCGTGTGAAGAGCGAGTTTGACACAGATGGAGTTGTTTTGGCACACATGTTCGAGTTTATTCAGACGCATGTGAAACGCTGAGAGACAACAGGTGCTTCAGGCAAACAAAGTCAGCAGCTGGTAACACCGTAAACAGCACATCACTCGAGCTAATTCAAATGACAAGTGTCACAGCAACGCTGAGGACCTACTCTCAAACTCATTCACCCGCTGTGATTACAGCTTATACATTTGTAAAGAACGTATGCAGAAACTCATTCAGTCGCTGTGATTCCATCTTGTACATTTACACGCAACACACTCACAGACTCTCTGAAATACGTTCCTTACTTAAGGCTTACTTTGGATAACGAAACATAACTTAAGGCTAACGTTTTTATAACGTAACGTAAATTAAGGATAACGTTTGGATCTTAAAACACCAACACTTTTATTTAAGACTCCAATGAGATGTGGGTCTGTTGTTTACGATACATGCCTTTAAGAACCTTCCACACTGTCCTGCCACACTGACGTTTCTCACACCCCTCCTGACCCTCTCGAATCTCCCATCTGTCAATAGGCAGTACTGCTCAAAAGCGATGAAATAAAGACAAACTTTAAACAAAGTGTGGTGTTATGCGATTAAAGCTAGGTTTACTCTTCTCAGGCCAACATGGCGAAGCATCTCCAAGATCTGGTAGGTCCTGGTACCAGTGGCATTGATAGGCCTGGGCATTTGAAACGTCATCCCGGAATGTTTTATGAATTTTCCCGGTTCTCTCTTACTCTTTTTTACAAAATAATAAATAAAAAAATAGCCTTTGGATCTACTCATTTAAAATAAAGTATTGACATAGACTATATGACCAAAAGTATGATGCGCAAGAAATATCTTTGGTCTGATGCATTACATCAGTCAGCAGGCTACGGAATGTGTTCCGTCCCCATGAGCCCAGCCTGCATGAGCTCTTCTGGACTTCTGAACTGACACTGAAGTTTAAGAAAGAATATCTGTCTTTCTCTCCCTCTCCTTTCCTTTCCTGGACAGAATGCATCTTGTGACCTGCCGAGCCAGGGAACTTTATGTACTATTACACATCATGCTTGCAGTAATGTAGCCTACTGACGTCATTCCTTTTGTACTGTACTTTAGCAAAACACTGATGTCTACGAAAGTGCAAGCAGTCACAGTTACTTCTTGCCTCACCAAATGTATCGGACAAAAGACCTTTTGTGCACATAATAGTTTCTGTAATATAGCAGACCTTTTAAAATGAGTTTATTTTGTCCCTAAAGTGAGATGTGAATTCAGCCTTTTGTCCGCAAAATGAAAAGCACAACATTTAATTCAGTGCCCGAAATGAATCATCCATTTTATTTTCTGTTCATGAAAGAATGTCCTCTCTTCAATATTGCTGTAATGCCTTAATAGATTAATGGCTGTCTTTGCACAGAAAGCCCTCTGCATATGAAATAAGTTCTGTTAAACTTGGTGCCCCTTATGAAATAAGTTCTATTAAGCTTGGCGCCCCATATTAAATACCCTTAAAATAGCTGTGGCTAAATCCTGTGCGAGTTACACCAGATTAATGAAAAGTAAGGGAGGTATTCATCATAGCGAGTTGTAGGTATCCAGAAGAAATTACCATAGGTCAGTGTACTTAATGGGCAGTAACATTGCATTAACGGAGTGGCCTAAATTGAGTGGAGTCAGAATAATTGTATTTACAAAGATAAATATTATATATCATTATATAAATTTCTGCAGAATGAACATGTTTTGTATTCCACTCTGGTCTATTCAGGTTTGTATTGCTCTGTATCACCAACCATCAAACATGGGTCAGTAAGCAGTTGTCTAAGTTGACGCCTGGCTGTTTCCTGTTTACATGACTTCGGCCATTGTCACAGGTATGGGACATATTATCTTGAAGATTCTCTCCCTGTGAATCCTCTACCCCCGGGCGCTACCATTTCGTGGATCACTAGTCTTGACCTTGTCTGGGAATTCCCCGCCCCTTCACTGCATTTCATTTGCTCAGTTGGTCTGGCGAACTACTCAACAGCGGTCCACTTCAGTCACGTAATTGGACACGCCTGTAACCAATCAGACCAACGATACTATACAACGATCGGTAATAAAGCAAACACTTTATATGATTTATGATTTATAACACTTTTTTTGTATGAATTGTTCCAGGGCAAGTTTCTGTTCTGTTTTCAAAGAAAACTTGCCTTATCGAAGTTTTGCGGTGCTTCGGCGGCCACCATGTCCAATGTTTAAAAACTGTCCGTGCTGTAGCTTTTGTTACGTAGCCGTGGTTAGTTTAAATCCGCCAATGGCGCGCCAGGTAGCCAATAGCGAGTTTGTGATTGGCCCCAAGGATCCTTACAATGCTGAAATGAACTTCTATAGCAAGTTTGCCAGACCCACTTCTGAGGCAAAATCAAATTGGCCGGAAGAAGATGGGAGGGACTTCCCAGACAAGTCTTGACCCTTTATCGCTGTGCTTTGATTTGTGTGCATGTGTGATTCTGGGTGGCTCTTTCTTGGGATACCTCCCTTCCCCTAGCTAGCCAGCCTCTCCAGCGCTAAGCCTCAGCTCTGGATACTACCCCCTGTCCCTCCCTGATGTATGTGTGTAATGTGAGATTTAATGGCTGTTGTATTATTCTTTGCATTCTATTGGAATTCCCGTTAATTAAAGATTCTAAATGGATGGAGCCCCATCTCCTTCCTCCTAGTGTAACAAACCTGAACGCCTTTGACTGGTGCTGGCTTGAAGTAAATATCTCCTTGGGTGAAATTCCCTGGGTGGCATAGTCAGATCTTTTACATGGGTCAATGCCCTACAACACAACCAATTGGCACATTTACACAGAAAGTAATTCACTCTTAAAGATCCTAGCCTATAGTTTTACATATAACTAGCTTTTTCCCCTGAGATCCTTAGCCTTCCCTAGCTTGTATGTGTAATGTATGTGGAGCTCGCACATAAACCAATTCACTCTCAAAGGTCATCAGTCATTTGTTAAACCATCTCAGATATTCACTCCACATGTGCACGATACTAGCTTCTATGTTTATAAAACTGCTCCGTAACATATTCACTGCCTATGATCTCACCTTCTATGCTTCTGGACCCAACTCAGAGACTCATTCACTGGCCTGTGATGGCGGTGTGTGTGTTTATCTCCAGTCATTCACTGGCCTTTGATGGCGGTGTGTGTGTTTATCTCCAGTCATTCACTTGGCCTGTGATGACGGTGGGTGTGTTTCTCTCCACTCGTTCACTGGCCTGTGATGGCGATGTGTGTGTGTGTGTGTCCACTCATTACCTGCCCTGTGATGGTGGTGTGTGTGTTTAACTCCACTCGTTCACTGGCCTGTGATGGTGGCGTGTGTTTAACTCCACTCATTCACTGTCCTGTGATAGCGATGTGTGTGTGTGTGTGTGTGTGTGTGTGTGTGTGTGTGTGTGTGTGTGTGTTCATCTCCACTCATTCACTGCCCTGTGATGGTGCTGTGTGTGTGTATGTATCTCCAGTCATTACATGCACATATCTGTGCTTCCATCTCTGAGTATCTCCTGAAATCCCCTGAAATACGGCACGGGCTCCTGT
>NC_137928.1:5642778-5685278 GCF_963457725.1 Sprattus sprattus
AGCCCTGTTTCTGACAGATGGCACATTTGGTGACTTCCCAAGCTTGTCCCCTGTCAAAGGGGTCACAAACAGACATGGCCGCCCTCCAATGGCACAAAGCCACACAAACAAAATAAAAAAATCCCATTTACAGTCACAGTGGGGATGATATGTCATGAAACATTATGATAAAATCATAAGATATCGCATATTTTTATAGACATTCAAAGTAACCTGGACAGCGGTTAATAACTGTTACAAGGACATGCAGATCAATAGACGTTTCATACATTTTTTTATAGCACGTTCTCAAAATCACAAAATTAACAATTGCGCTCAGAGCCAGATGCCTCATCTAGCCTGTCTAAAGAAATAACTAGTAGCGAATAATAAATACTTGTGGCAAAAATGGATACAAAAAAAATAGATTTATAACGCTAGCCTTGATTGGTCCAATGCACCGTTGTTATTTGACACTGATGGATGTTGAAAGGAATCTGAGGAGGCAATTCGAGGTGCTCTCATGTCATCTTCTCTTTTAACACCAACGAGAGAATCAGACTGACAATCAGCATATTCACATATCACCAGCTCATCGCATGTGGAGATGGCTGTGTGTGTGTGCTCATGTCCCCCGCTGCTTGTGTCTCTGCACACATATAAATAGCACTAAAATATACATTTATTATCATCCGTGCATAATCTTTCACACATAAAAAATGCAAGAAATGAAAATAATCATCCTTAAAAGCAGATGAAGGCTTTTGGAAGCCCTAGATGTAATCCAGAAATGATCTAGCCCTGGGAGCCCTCCGGCCTCCTCACTGTGGCAGATTTAACCTTGAAGATGAAAATAACTGCCTATATGCAATTTGAATGAAGTGTATGTGAGAATTAGAAACCAGCGAGAGAAGAGGCCACGCCATGGGACCCTGCTGATTAAGGGAGAGAGCGAGAGAGAGGGAGGGATAGAAAGAAGACAAGAGAGATGGAAATTGAGACAGAGAAATACAGATAATTAGAGATATACAGAATAAGAGAGACAGGGATATACAGAGTAAAAGAGAAAGAGAGAGAGAGAGAGAAAGAGAAAGAGGGAGAGAGACATAGAAAGACAGATAACTAGAGCTATACAGAGTAAGAGAGAGAGAGAGAGAGAGAGAGAGAGAGAGAGAGAGAGAGAGGGAGAAGGAGGGAGAGACTAAATGGAAGGAGAAAACAAGGAGAGGCAGACACATGGAGAAAGAGAGAGAGAAAGAGAGAGAACATCTGAAGTAAAGAAAAAGAAAAAGCAGATCTAAGTCTGAAAGCTTTTACAGTATTTAAACCTCCCCATTTAGCTACGCTTCTGGTCAATAGTTAATGTCTGTTTGAATGAAGAGCTGCATCACTCTTTATTGGATGGCTGAAAGAGCTGCATATGGACTTTATCTGACGCCATTTATATTTCAAAGGCACCTTTCAATTTAGTGTGAACTGTTTTGCACCAGGGGATTGGACCAATAACGGAGGCATTGATTTTTGCCACTGGAAAGAATAAAAATGTATACACATTGAATATGCATACACACACACACACACACACACACACACACACACACACACACACACACACACAGTATGTATATGTCTTTGTGTGTGCATGTGTGTATGTATATGTATGTGTGTGTGTGTGTCTGTGTGTGAGTGCACATCTCTAAATAATGTGTATAATATTCCTTCCTCAGGCTTTTTTCAGCTTCTTCAGCTGAGATGGAATTGAATTGTTCCCAGGCAGTCCTAGGATGGCACTTGGCCAGGGGTCGGTTATAGCCGCTCTCCTTGTTCGAGATCACTCACCTCTCGCTGAAATGAAGTTTCCTCTCGTTCTCTTTTCTGTCCTCTGTATTTCTCAGGCCTTCTCATTTCCTTCTTCTCGGGTCCTTGTCTGTTATTACTCTGTCGATGTTGGTTGGCCTATATCGATTTCTAGTCAGTCTTTCAAGGAATCTTACCCCCTCCATTTTCAGTGCAGTTAAGGTAGACATTTGCTTTGAATTGGGGAATAAGCTGTGATCTGTGTACCTCTGGCCTACATTTAGGTTTGAGCTAGATTCACTGTGTGTCTGACAGAGGGAAGCGAGGGAGGGAGGGAGGGAGGGAGGGAGAGGGGGAGGGAAGGAGGGAGGGAACGACAAACCCTAAAAACACCTGACTGTGGCAAAATGCGGTCCTGATCTGGCACGCAGCCATTGAGGATACGACGCACTCTGCAGCGCATGGAGGGCCGAGCCTGTGCTGGGGAGAGGGAGGAGGCTGGCATTTTCTTTTCTGGCCTTCCTCTTGGGGAGTATTCCCATTGAGACTGCCTCTCTGCTTCCCTTCCTCTAGAGGAGTATTCCCAGCACAGTCTGGCTCTCTGCTCCCCTTCCTCTAAAGGAGTATTCCCAGCACAGACTACCTCTCTTCCCACCTTCCTCTAAAGGAGTATTCCCAGCACAGACTACCTCTCTTCCCACCTTCCTCTAATGGAGTATTCCCAGCACAGACTGGCTCTCTGCTCCCCTTCTTCTAAAGGAGTATTTTTAAGAGAGTATTCCTAGCCCAGACTGCCTCTCTTCCCACCTTCCTCTAAGGGAGTATTCCCAGCACAGACTTCCTCTCTGCTCCCCTTCCTCTAAAGGAGTATTCCCAGCACAGACTTCCTCTCTGCTCCCCTTCCTCTAAAGGAGTATTCCCAGCCCAGACTTCCTCTCTGCTCCCCTTCCTCTAAAGGAGTATTCCCAGCACAGACTGGCTCTCTTCTCCCCTTCCTCTAAGGGAGTATTCCCAGTGCAGATTGCTTCTCTGGCCCGCTGCTCCCCAGACGCTAGACTTACCTGTCTGCAAGGTTTTAAGTGATTTCAGAGGCAGTCTGTGAGCACTTAAGGAAAGAGGGCAAAAGACTTCACAGTGCAACACCCCCCTCCCCCCCCCCCACAAACACACAAAAACAAACACACACACACACAGCCATAACAACCACACACACACACACACACACACACACAGCCATAACAAACACACACACACACACACACACACACATACAGCCATAACAAACACACACACACAAACACAGCCATAACAAACACACACACACACACACAGCCATAACAAACACACACACACACACACACACACACACACACACAGCCATAACAAACACACACACACTCACACATACAAACACGGACACATAGCCACAACAAACACACACAACCACACACACAGCCATAACAAACACACACATTCACACACACAGCCATAACAAACACACACACACTCACACACACACACACACACACACACACACACACACACATGTGCAGCAGAGACAAAGTGATTGTATGTAAACTCTACTGAGCAGTTTAAACGTGATGCAAACACAATCATATTAAGCTTGAAAACGAATTGATTGTATCTTTATGTATGTGAAAGGAAAATACAAAACTATTTACAGTAAATTAATAATGTCAAATAAGTGCCCATTGATCAAAGCATCTGCGTCCGAAGCCCGTCAAATAATGAAACATACGTACATTAAAAAAATCATTGGTGAACTTTAATATTCAGTTTTACACACATGCATCAACAACAACCTCCTTTATGGGGAGTTCCTGCTTAAAGAGGCTCTACCCTTCTATCTCCCTCTGCTTTTTTTTACTCTTTTCTCTGCAAATTTCATGTCCAAAGAAAATGTTATGCTCTCTCTCTCTCTCCCCCCTCTCTCTCTCTCTCTCTCTCTATCTCTCTCCCCCTTTCTCTCACACTATCTCTCTCTCTCCCCTCTGTCTCTCTTTCTCTCACTCTCCCCCTCTGTCATTCTCTCTCCCTCTGTCTCTCTATCTCTCTCTCTCTCTCTCTCTCTCTCTCTCTCTCTCTCTATCTCTATCCCTCCTTAAAGTACTGTCTCCACAGACACATTTCTCTTATTTAAATGACACCACATTAAAGCCATGGCATGCTTTTGCCCCACAGTCAAACTCAAGTAAGTCTACTGTTTAGACCCAATTCTGTCAGTGAACAGTAAGAGCACTCACAGATAGAGATTCTTAATGGCAAGGTATCAGTCTGCCCTGTGCGCATTTAGCTTTTTACTGCAACAGTCTAGTGATGTATAATGCATTCACCCCTTCAGTGTCGCACCCAAACATTTAGCCCGCTGTTTCGCATTGCAGTTCAGTTCAGTGTCCTTAATGCCTTCCGGCTTGTAGGGCAGGAACAAAAGCTCTCCAGTTCCTTCTGTCCTGGGCTACTCTCTGGATGCTGTCCCATGTGTGGTTGAAACTCTCCAGCTCTTTAGCCACTGTTCTCCGCCAGGTGTTCTTAGGTCGCCCTTGCTTTCTCTTCCCTTCCGGTGTCCAAAACAGTGATGTTCTTGTTATGTCATTTGTGTCTTTCCTTAACACGTGCCCTATCCATTTCCATCTCTTTCTGAGGATGATGGTTTCCATACTCTCTTGTTTACATTTGTTGTATAGTTCCTCATTTGACAGAGTGTTTGGCCAAGGAGAATTCTTCTTTCGCATTGCAGCCATGTCTAATGCGACCACAGAAGCAATACGGTTCATTAGCGTTTCGTTTTATGCGCACCATAATGCAACGTGTCTGTTGATTGTTACCTTTGGAAATAGGCCAGCAAACTGATCCACTGCCAGACCTGAAACTGATGTGTTAATTATGATTGAGCTAACGTCGCATTAGAAACAGCAAGTTGTCTGCAGGATAATGCTGGTAGTATGAGCCTCAAGCTCCGTGCCCAGACATGGTAGCCTGACACCTATCTCCATCCTAGATCCTAGACCCTAGATCATCTTTGACAAGGGGGGCTCCAGCACACTCCACACCTCCTTGCTGATGATAACCTGCCAGTAAGTGTGTCAGACAGTGCTTTTGTTTAAATATTTGTTTAAATATCTACCACAGCCTTTGAGAATAACTGTCCGCAGGGACGTGCACAGGAGTGTGCTAAGGTTGCTTGGGCAACTGCCCGTTTGCCCTCCTCGAGTAAAAGTGCCCCTCCGAGGGGAAAATAAATAAATAATATATATATATATATATATATATATATTTTTTTTTTTTTTTTTTTTCCCTCGGAGGGGCACTTTTACTCGAGGAGGGGAAACGTGCAGTTGCCCAAGAATTTCATGTAGACCTAGTTTTAAAAAATCGCCACCCGAAACATTTCATAAAGTAGCCTTCTTCACTTTCAGGCCAGAGCAACTGCCCCTCAAAATTCCTCTGCACGTCCCTGACTGTCTGCATGGTTTTATAGTTTAAAGTTTGCTCTTCTGATTTGATATACCTGGAGTTTATCCTTAAGACTGCACTTGCTTTGTCTGTACCTGTCTGTTCCTGTCGTGGTATCTGTGTCCCCTTGCTGTCCTCACGGTCCTGACCCTGTCTGGGTATCTGTGTCCCCATGTCCCTGCCGTCATCACAGTCCTGTCCCTGTCTGGGTATCTGTGTCCCCATGTCCCTGCCGTCATCACGGTCCTGACCCTGTCTGGGTATCTGTGTCCCCTTGCTGTCCTCACGGTCCTGGTCCTGTCTGGGTATCTGTGTCCCCATGTCCCTGCCGTCATCACGGTCCTGACCCTGTCTGGGTATCTGTGTCCCCTTGCTGTCCTCACAGTCCTGTCCCTGTCTGGGTATCTGTGTCCCCATGTCCTTGCTGTCCTCACAGTCCTGTCCCTGTCTGGGTATCTGTGTCCCCATGTCCTTGCTGTCCTCACGGTCCTGTCCCTGTCTGGGTATCTGTGTCCCCTTGCCGTCATCACGACCCTGTCCGTGTCTGGGTATCTGTGTCCCCTTGCTGTCCTCACAGTCCTGTCCCTGTCTGGGTATCTGTGTCCCCATGTCCCTGCCGTCATCACGACCCTGTCCGTGTCTGGGTATCTGTGTCCCCTTGCTGTCCTCACGGTCCTGACCCTGTCTGGGTATCTGTGTCCCCTTGCTGTCCTCACGGTCCTGGTCCTGTCTGGGTATCTGTGTCCCCATGTCCCTGCCGTCATCACAGTCCTGTCCCTGTCTGGGTATCTGTGTCCCCATGTCCTTGCTGTCCTCACGTTCCTGTCCCTGTCTGGGTATCTGTGTCCCCATGTCCCTGCCGTCCTCACGACCCTGTCCCTGTCTGGGTATCTGTGTCCCCTTGCTGTCCTCACGGTCCTGGTCCTGTCTGGGTATCTGTGTCCCCATGTCCTTGCTGTCCTCACGTTCCTGTCCCTGTCTGGGTATCTGTGTCCCCATGTCCTTGCTGTCCTCACGACCCTGTCCCTGTCTGGGTATCTGTGTCCCCATGTCCTTGCTGTCCTCACGTTCCTGTCCCTGTCTGGGTATCTGTGTCCCCATGTCCCCGCTGTCATCATGGTCCTGATAGCACCGTTCGTCAGTAGAGTCCTGTTGTATCCCTCAGCCGATGCATCCTTCTCTAAGTCTTTCCCTTTTATTCTGACACTTTTATTTTGGGGGTTTCAGACCTTTCTTTGTCTAGGCTTCGTTTTAATCAGAAGATGTTTCCAACAAGATGAGAGAGCAAGAATATGAAAGCACAATGCACTGTTATTACACTGTATACATGAAACTTGTGTACCAGGTCAAGCAGTAAAGTAGATATTTCTTTGGCTTGTTTTGACCTTTTTTAAACAGCACGACACAGCACCGTTGTTGTCTCTCATGTAACAGGCCAGATTCGTCCTCATTCCCACATGCTATAATTAACACAAAAATGATTAAAAGACCCTTTTATTTCCATAGCTTTCCCCCTACCAGTCGGACGTCTGCCGAGTGAATGGATCTCAGTAAGTGGAGGGTTATTTAGTTTGATCATGTTATTTTCACCTTCTGTTGGCCCTCTGAAGTTCAAAGGCGCGATGGAGGCTTTGTAGTCTGGGCAAATCAAAAAACTAAAAAAAAAGCATCGCTGGCGGGCAAAATGAGTCAAGACGCAACCTTTGATAAACAACAACACCTGCTATACCGCTGCCCACTTTGCATTTGATGTTTGACTTTTGGCGTTAAATAAAACACAAATAAACAAACATACAAACAAGCAGGGGCAAACACTGAAAAAGCCCAGTAATGACTTTAATGCTGGGGGAAGCTCTGAGATAAAGAATGTAGTGCCATGGGAATAGGACCAGATAAACACACACTCCTACAGCAAGCTGAATCTCATACTAATTACTGGTGTGAAAGGACCTTTCCATGTGTGTGTGTGTATGTGTGTGTGTGTGTGTTTGTGTGTGTGTGTGTGTGTGTGTGTGTGTGTGTGTGTGTGTGTGTGTGTGTGTGTGTGTGTGTGTGTGTGTGTGTGTGTGTGTGTGTGTGTGTGTGTGTGTGAGTGGGTGAGTATGGCATCAACAAATTTATGTGCACATGGTCTTTTGTTGTCAGCTGAGTGTTATTTGATTTGATATTGCACGTTGCCGTTGACTACACATTGACCTGATGCCTGTTGTTGTTTGTTTCTTGCTTTCTGTATTTGTTTATTTATTTCTCTCGAATGCCAGTGGGGAGGTGGAGAAAAGGCCACCATGTTCAGGTGTAGTTACGACAGTGGGAACCCCGTGATCAGGTGTAGTTACCTCAGTGGGGAGGTGATCAGGTGTAGTTACCTCAGTGGGGATGTGTTCAGGTGTAGTTACCTCAGTGGGGACGTGGAGAGAAGGCCACCGTGTTCAGGTGTAGTTAACTCAGTGGGGAGGTGTTCAGGTGTAGCTACCACAGTGGGGACGTGGAGAGAAGGCCACCGTGTTCAGGTGTAGTTACGACAGTGGGAACCCCGTGTTCAGGTGTAGTTACCACAGCGGGGAGGTGTTCAGGTGTAGTTACCTCAGTGGGCACCCCGTGTTCAGGTGTAGTTACCACAGCGGGGAGGTGTTCAGGTGTAGTTAACTCAGTGGGCACCCCGTGTTCAGGTGTAGTTAACTCAGTGGGCAACCCGTGTTCAGGTGTAGTTACCACAGTGGGCACCCCGTGTTCAGGTGTAGTTACCTCAGCGGGGAGGTGTTCAGGTGTAGTTCCCTCAGTGGGGAGGTGTTCAGGTGTAGTTACCTCAGTGGGGAGGTGTTCAGGTGTAGTTAACTCAGTGAGGAGGTGTTCAGGTGTAGTTAACTCAGCGGGGAGGTGTTCAGGTGTAGTTCCCTCAGTGGGGAGGTGTTCAGGTGTAGTTACCTCAGTGGGGAGGTGTTCAGGTGTAGTTAACTCAGTGAGGAGGTGTTCAGGTGTAGTTAACTCAGCGGGGAGGTGTTCAGGTGTAGTTACCTCAGTGGGGAGGTGTTCAGGTGTAGTTACCTCAGTGAGGAGGTGTTCAGGTGTAGTTAACTCAGCGGGGAGGTGTTCAGGTGTAGTTACCTCAGCGGGGAGGTGTTCAGGTGTAGTTACCTCAGTGGGGAGGTGTTCAGGTGTAGTTAACTCAGCGGGGAGGTGTTCAGGTGTAGTTAACTCAGTGAGGAGGTGTTCAGGTGTAGTTACCTCAGTGAGGAGGTGTTCAGGTGTAGTTAACTCAGTGGGGAGGTGTTCAGGTGTAGTTACCTCATTGGGGAAGTGGAGAACATGAGTGTATGACTAACATAGTGCTGAGAGATGGAATCACATCTAAATGGTCATAATAAAGTCTTTCTCTCACATATACACACACACACACACACAAAGTCTCTTTCCGCCACACACACACATACACACACTCCTACTGACTTAATCCTGCATGGAATCACGCCTCCTCCAGTGAGACACAGGGCCTCCTGCAGTTCATTTTTTATTTAACAAATTTGCCGGCGTGCACGGAGATTGTTTAAAGCTCATCAGAGGAGCTGTGCAGGATTGTGTTGAAGCCTTTGTCCCTGCTTCGACCTCAAAGCTCACACTGGCCTGCTGAAGCTCCTCAGCCTCATCACACACACCCCCTGTGTCTTATAACAGCTGACTCTCCTCCTGTGAATGTGGGTCCTGTATCGGCGGGATGGCAGGTAGATGGACCCTATGAGAGTGACTGTGAGAGAAATGTAAGAGACTGATATCTGGATACCGTTTTACAGTCACTGAAGTCCGTGACACCGCATATCGGCGTCTGGCAAAATCATAGAATTGCACTGCTGAAGACATGGCACTTCAAATTAAGGAATAGATGACTTGCTGCTTGAAACGGCAATTACACCCACTTATCTCTTGTTCCTTAAGGAGAAAACTGCCGTTGAAAAATATCGTAATTGTTGTCGAAAATGGGAGGGCGAGGAGGTCAGCATCTCAAATAAGAGAGTGACAAGGTAATGATCGGAGCATCTTTGAATTTAAATTGAGTAAGACCTGCAGCAAGTTGCCAGTAAAGGCCAAGGAGGGAGCACACACACACATGAACACACACACACACACAGACACACACACACAGACACACACACACACACACACAAACACAGACACACACACACACACACACACACACACACACACACACACACACACACACACACACACACACACACACACACACACACACACTCACACCATCTTTCTTCTTTACATCAGGGCCATGGACTCTCCTGTCTGTGCAGGAATGCCATCATGACTGCAGTCTGCTGATACCCCCCCCCCCCCCCCAGTTCTCATGCCTTGATTCCCAGTAACACACACACATGAACACACACACACACACACACACACAAATCTACACACACACACACACACACACACACACAAACACACAAACACACACACACACACACACATCATGACTGTCTGCTCTGCAGGCTGATACCCCCCAGTCCTCATGCCTTGATTCTCTTCGTCCAACCTCAGAATCCCTCCCTCCCTCCCTCACACCCCTCCCTCCCTCCCTCCCCTCCCTCCCTCCCTCCCTGCCTCACACTCCTCCCTCCCCTCCCTCCCTCCCTCCCTACCTCCCTGCCTCACACTCCTCCCTCCCTCCCTCCCTTACACTTTCCCCCTCCTCCTGTGTCATCCACATCACCCCCCTTAACTTGATCTTTATTCTGTTCCCTTGTTTTTTTTTCCACCAACTCTGTGTCGCTGGCGGCCGCCTCTAACACAGACAAATGGCCAGTGCCACGCCCACGGGTCCAATCTCCTTGCCAGTCTGTCAGAGGGGCAGGAAGAGAAATGTGTTCCCCTCACGTCGGGGCAGAGGAACAGAAGTTAGGGAGCGATAGTCGCTCGCTGAAAAACCATGAATTGTTTGGCTTTCTGTGGGGACTCAGGTCAAGTTGTTTCTACAGAAAATATTCGCTTTGCTTCAGCTACAAGCAATATTCAGTTGCTTTGGTCCAATGACAGAATATAATGAATATATGTCTATCTGTTATCTATCTATCTATCTATCTATCTATCTATCTATCTATCTATCTATCTATCTATCTATCTATCTATCTTTCTATTAATCAATCAATTAATCAATCAATCAATATCAAACTATATACATGTATCTATCTATCGATCTATGTCTATTTATCTATGTCTATTTATTTAAGTATCTATGTCTATTTATCTATGTCTATTTATCTATCAATCTATCAATCTATCTATCTATCTATCTATCTATCTATCTATCTATCTATCTATCTATCTATCTATCTATCTATCTTTCTTTCTATTAATTAATCAATCAATCAATATCAAATTATATATCTATCTATATACTATGTCTATTTATCTATGTCTATTTATCTAAGTATTATGTAAGGGATAATGTATTGTCCGGAGGTCATTCTACAAAAATAATTCCCGACGGGGCGAACAACACCCCGACGCGCAGCGGAGGGTGTTGTTTTGTACCGAAGGGAATTATTTTTGTAGAATGACCGACGGACAATACATTATCCCGCTTATTATACGGGTACTTGCCAAAAACGATAGAAGACATTCCTCCAACATATCTCTTTTTAATGATTTAGGTGCCGTTTCATGTGTCCCGTTTAGAAATAAATAGTTCTTCAAGCAAATAGAACTTTGAAGTTTCAGGTGTTGCATAGCAACCCATTACTTGCTGACTTCAAATTACTCTCTACTGTTGCGTTAAAATGACTGGACTTCTGGCGGAATGATATGAAAGATGTGAATTAGAAGTACAAAACCCGTTGCCAATGACAGCGGTGATTATCTTTGGCAGAGGTCTGTTAGCAGGAATTAATGTATGGGTATGACATAGGAATGGCCCATTCAAATCAACGGTACTTTTTGGAACGTTCTGAAGAGCCGTATAATAAGTCTATTTATCTATGTCTATTTATCTATCAATCTATCTTTCTATCTATCTATCTATCTATCTATCTATCTATCTATCTATCTATCTATCTATCTATCATGTGACACAACCAGAGACTTACACACACACACACAGCTACTGTTTTGGCACTTTGTGTATGTAGCCATGGTAGGCCCCAAGTGTGTGTGTGAGAGGAGAGAGGTCACTAAAGCAGAGTAATCATTCATTAATTATAACCCTTGTCAGGTCACATATGTCCCCTCTCTCGGCGGTCTCCATACCCCCGAGACGACCCTGCCAGTTGTCTTGTTTGTCGAGTCCTTCTCTGGAGGCTTCCGTGACGTCTCCGGGGTAACCTCGTCTCCCTGGTGGTGGAGGGCACCTGGCGCCTGCCTTCTGGTGCCCGTGTCCGTCCGCACCTGTGTGATCCAGGGGAGCGTTCCCCACTGCCAGGGGGCTGTCACATCAATACACACACACACACACACACACACACACACACACACACACACACACACACACACACTCACACACACACACACACACACACACACACACACACACACACACACACACACACACACACACACACACACACACACACACACACACACAGTCCCTGCCTAGGATGGTGTTGAAGCACGGAACAGATGCTCCCCAAACACTCCCCGGCTCCCCGCCCCACACACACACACACACACACACACAGCCTTAAATACACACACATACACAAGCCCGCACACACATTCACACATGCTCTCACACACTTGACTACAGGTGAGAGTCGTGCTCAGTTAGAGCTAGGATGGTAAGAGTGAGTTGCGATGCTGAGGACTATCTGACGAGTAATTGTGTTGGTGGTTTTGGAGCCGGCAGTGACTGACGTGATAAGGACTTGTAAATCATGTCTAGAGTCTGCGCACGTCAACCAAAGTCGTTGAGGCAAGTTTTGCCACTCGGCAGCCATCTTGGTAATGTGCTTATATCTAAATGAATGGGGAGAGATCCGTAACTCCACATAGGATGGCGGAACAGACATTAATGGTTTGAATATTGTTTGCCCCACAGCTCAAATGAGGCTTAAAAAAATATTTAATTCTTTATTTTTGGCTTACGGCACGGCTAGTGCTATGGCAACAGCGTCAATAAACAAAACGTGCAGGGGAGGCGAAACGTCAGTTATGCCACTTCCAATATAGTGATTGGCTCTTTATAATTCAGAGCAGGATTCCCAGTTGCCAAGATTTAGTGCTATGGATTCCCGCCTATTTCCCCCATTCATTTCACCGTCAGTCATTTGTCTCCTCCCTTATAAAGTCTCTGCTTCGGCCCCTTTAGTCATGCTGCGGATATATCGGATCCCAATTTTTTTTCTAAGTGTCAGAATTGAGGATTTTTTAGGGTTAGGGTTAGGGTTAGAGTAAAAGGCTAAAAACTAGGTCTCGGTACCCCTACCAATGCCTGAAAGTACGTTACACTTCCTGTATGACGTCATATTTTGTGATCCAAATAATCCGCAAACCCTTCAGTCATGCCAGACTAGACTTAAGAGGAGGAAGACCAGCAGAAGTGGACTTGGCTGGTGATTATAGAGACAGTGCCCCTGCTGGCCAGTTGGGTGCCCTTAGCAGAATTGCTTTGTGGTTATGCTCCTTCTCATTACCTCCGCCAGGAGGTTATGTTTTTGCCCCTGTATATTTGTTTGTTTGTTTGTTAGCAGGATTACGCAGAAACGCATGGACCGATTTCCATCAAACTTTGTGGGAAGATTGGGTAATATAATTGCAATAATTGATTAGATTTTCAGATGTCAAGGTTAAAGGTCGAGGTCACAAGGCGGAGGTTTGCATTCTCTGAATGCTCCCATTCTTGTATTTTGACTTTTTTCCAAGATAATACACGCGAGGAACATTTCTGCTGTATATGGTTAGAAGAAAGAAGTATAATGAACCTGATACTACTTTAAAAGAATGTCCATTACATTTTAATCAAATTGCAATTAAAAAAAAAAACACAGAGGGAGAGGAGGGGGAAACACCATCCTTAAAGTTATTTCAGTAAAATAAAGAATAGCCTGTTTAATGGTGTAGTATTTTGACTGTTGCTGCACTATACAACGCATATGACAGAGTGTATATATGTACGTATGTATAGAGAAACAACAAAAGCTATTATGGCGGTGCAGAAAACAAGCATTTCAACTGTTGGAATCCACGCTGATAAAATAAAAAACAAATTTGGCACCCGAGACATCCAAAATGTCTAGACGTCTGAATGACAACTAGGACAAACCCATTCCCCTTCTGAGCTTTTTTACAAATAGATTTTAAATATTTAAGACTTCACATGTCTGCCACTGAGCAACCTGCACTGACTATGTAATGCTTGCATGTTGTACTTTATATTGTGCCCTTTAGTTTATGGTGGGGTTTAAGGTCAGGGTTGATGTGAGTAACATTTAAGATGTATGTATACATATGTCAAAGAACCACATTCATGTCGCAAAGCTGAAACAACCTCGTCACCACCGGAACAGGAAAATCCACACATTCATGTTATTGAGGACAGTAGACTGCTACAGTAGACTATCGAACACGGCTGTCATGATGTGATGCCAGCCCTTCTAGCCACACAGTCTTGCGTTGTTGAGGTTCTGATCTGTGCCATTTCCATGCGTTTTCCCTTTAGATAGATAAATAGATGGATACTTTATTGATCCCGAGGGAAATTAAGGTCATCCAGTAGCTTACACTTAACTCACAAACATACATACATGAATCACAATAAACACAATACACATAGAGAGAACATAGAAGAGGCAAGCGAACCAGCCAGAAGGCCAGTAATCTACAATCAGAGACCAGACGAGTTTAATGATAATGCTCACTAGCTGTTAATTAGCTACAAACATTAACATTAATGCAGCGGCTCAAGCTCCGTTCGCATCCTGATTTATTCCCACTGGGAGACGGTGTTTTGTGTCTCTATAAATAATAAAGCCACGCTCTGTCTGCCAAGAACATGGGGAAAAAAGGACAGTTTTGCTGTCCTGAATATATTAGCCTTAAAAAGACCATTAGAGGGGAAATTGATGCAGTCGATTTGAATTATTTTTTAATGTATTTATTTTTATTATTTGCAAGTGTCGCATCAATGTCCTCCATGTGTTCCTTACGGGTGCTTCAAAAAAAGTATCAGAGGTTCTCCACGCCAAGCGTTGTTGTTTCATTGTCTCATTAACCAATCTGTTCATGCAGATCTTTGTTTTGATGAAATAAAATATCAACGAACAGCAATTAACAAAATGAGAAGTAATAAAGATAAAGTGCTATAGTTTTGTCTGTTTATCCAGCTCAGGTTGAGCATCACAGAGATTTTATGTGAGCCCGCTTTTCCGGACGTGGCAACAGCGAGCTCCGGAAACAAGGAAGGAATACCGATGGGGGTCAGGGAAGTTTGGCGAACAGCCATAAATAAGCCATTGACTTCCTGTGCACACATGAACAGATGCAGCTTAGGCGTCTGAGTACCGCAACACGTCCCATCACATTAACAGCACACAGCACACACACACAGTGTCTCCGTAACCCTTAATGGCAAGGGTTCATCCAACATTTAATAAATGTCATTCAGGAGACAAGGGTGAAGGAATGGGAGGACAGCTAATTGTGTTCTCATGGGTTGGTCCTCCATTGCTAAAAGCATGAAGCAAGGCCTTAAGGGAAAGGAACAAGCTACTTCTGAGCAGATGTGCGAACGTTTTTTGATATGCTATTTGCCTCTGCTTATTTGGCAAGTTTCATCTACACAGCTACATAACACATGAGATAACAGGAGAAACGACACCCCTCTGATACAAAGAGAGAACGACAACCCCCTGATACACAGACAGAACTACACCCCCCAGATACACAGACAGAACTACACCCCCCAGATACACAGACAGAACTACACCCCCCAGATACACAGACAGAACTACACCCCCCTGATACACAGACAGAATGACACCCCCCTGATACACAGACAGAACTACACCACCCAGATACACAGACAGAATGACACCCGCCTGGTACACAGACAGAACTACACCACCCTGATACACAGACAGAACTACACCCCCCAGATACACAGACAGAACTACAACCCGCCTGGTACACAGACAGAACTACAACCCCCAGATACACAGACAGAACTACAACCCGCCTGGTACACAGACAGTGTGCTGAGGAGAAACACACCGCAGACAGCTGGTGGCGGTGGCATGGAGACGCCTCATCTGATCTGTACCGTGTATTCGCCTGCCAACCTGGTCTTCTGGGATCCAGTAAAACTGATGTTGAGAAGATAGAGATGGAGTCTATTTTTTAAAATCAGGTTTTTCTAAGAAGGCCAGTTGTCTGTCAGGATTAATGTGTGTCGTCCTGCCTGCATCCTATTAGGCGAAAATAACCAATTATTTGAAGATGAGACGTTCAAAGTACTGCCGTGGAGAACAAGAAGAAAGGACACGGTCATTAATATGATTGCTTTCATACACTCTTCCATAGCCACTCCTTCCATTTGTCATACACTTCATGAATGATTCTGTTTCTATAAGGGACTACTTCAATTCAACTCACTCACTTCAGTTCTTTGCTCTGTCCAACAGAAGTAATAATGATAATAATAATATCAAAGATAGTCACCACTACAGAACTCATCGAGTAATACAATATATTGGTGGCTGTCGGGTAAGATCAACACAGATCCTTTCATCTCATGATTGTATTTTTGGTGGTTAGTGCATCAGCACAATGACTAGAATCCCATCTTCTTCGAAGCACACACAAGGAGTTTGAGCATTACACATATTTGGCATCTAAATGTTCGAGACATCTGTCCCATCTGCTGGGATGGGCTCTGCAAATAGTTTACTAACGAGAACACAAGTACACTGAATATATCTGCGTCTGTGCAATAGATTATCTGCTTTTATTATTGTCTTTATTTATTCATGTGGTACGATGGATTCTGATGTGAAGTTAAAGCAACACAGTCGCACGTCTCCTTGGCAGTTGAAGCAGCACATGAGTGAATGCTGAGGCTGAGGCTGGGGTTTCCTGTTCCTCCGCGCTCCAAGGTCAAGCAGCATTAGCCTCATCGAGGACGTCAGGATCTGTCTGCTTGTCTGTTGATGGCACCCAATAAAGGGGAATAATAAGACCCGTCCTTCGACCTCCTCCTCCTCGCTGACTCACTACACGACAGAAGTGCCTCTCCAGGCCTAGTGTGCTCGTTTCCAATGATGGCAATTACTCTGGATTGGTATTTGAGTGACCCATATTTCTCTCACCCCCCACCCCGCTTTTTTATTGAGCATGCCCCACAGTCGCTTTAAAATGGGCTTATTTGATACAGTGCTTTTGATTGTGGGTAAGATGTCTTATAAAAGATGTTTTACCGACTACATATAATGAAATTCAATCGATCGACAGAAAAACACAAATACAAAGACACATCATGTCATCTCTTCTGCGGGGTGGGTTCCATTTTATTTAAAAATACACACCCGTACACAAACCAGTTTAACTCGCTACCACACGGGCTACTATTAATAATATATTGATTTGTTATTCCTGACACAGACAGGTATTTATTTGAATGAATTTCTTCTGTTGGTCCCAAAAATGATTTCATGTAGTGCATGGAGCTCCTGGATGAGAACCTCTGATGTAAACTGCTCCGTTGGAGACTGGAAACGTGTTGTTTTCTCCACAGTAGAACAAATACTGAACTCTGTGTGAACATTAATAAGATCGAAAGATCATTGTGATCGGCCGACAAAGAATGACTTGACTCCCACAGTTACTAATTGCTCAATCCATTTATTCTAGATTGTACTCTGCTTCTGTTCCTGGAGCTCTTTGTGCGATGAATTTAGGGCATGTAGAGTTTTATGGATTGCTCAATGATGTGTTCACATTCCCACAATGAATCACATGCAATAAAAATACCTCACAAAAGTTACTATAAAATACCTTTTTAAGCTTAATTATATGTTATTAAATAGCTTTGAATTAGCCCAGATAGTGTCAAAGGAAAGGGAATGACTCCAAGACACTTAAGACTGTGTGTGTGTGTGTTTTATTACAGTCCTCAGTTCATTAGCGCTGGCTCTTAGGAGCTGGTGGTGTGGCAAACGTTCATTGATATTCCCCTGTGTGAGCAGATGATAGACAGCTAGCAGGAATCGGAGATCACTTACCTGTGTCATACACTATTGTGCTCTGTGACGGGGGGGGGGGTGGTCTCTTAGTCGGAGAGAATATTAATTGGTGAACCCATGACAGTCCCTGTCAACTGGAGCCACTCTTAGCACATGTGCACCTGGGCCAGCACACACACACACACACACACACACACACACACACACACACACACACACACACACACACCTGGGCCAGCTCTTCGTTGTGTGAACTGGCACGGGTGGGGGGGACATAACACTCATAATCAAGGTGTGTGATGCTGCTTGCCGCCATGAATATTTCATCTGCACGCGCGGGCGCACGGGCAGAGCTGCAGTCCGATGACAGACAGTGTGTTTAACTAATTCTGTCTGCATGCGTGAAGCTCCAGATACGAGGTGCATGTTAATGTTAGCACGGAGCCAAACGGAGGCATTCACTGGGTGGCCTGATGACCCAGGTTGATTGACAGTTCAGTGCCAACCCACAGGAGTCAAGGTCAGTCTGAGACACTGTCAGAGCTTTCCACAGACACAGCTGCCTAACTGCTCTGCTCTCTGCCTTCATGCTATAAATCATATATTGTGTATTATATGGCCTTCCCTACCATTATGCTTTCACACTATAAGTGTTTTAAAAGCAGTACGATACCCTAGATGCACCACACATATATAGCTATTTTGTGAAGGATCAATCTGTTTGTCAGTGTGCCCCGCTCCAGCAAACAATTAACCTATCGCTAAGCCCCGCCCCCCATTGTGACAGCTGCTAAATCGGACACTTTATCAGAGCTGACTAGAGTTTACAATGGCAGCTATCAGTGACAAAACTATATCCTTAGAGGCTCTAGACAACTTTTGGAGACAAAAGGACCTGATTTCGCCTAGAAGGCTTCAAAAGGGACTTAATTATGCAATGGAGGGATATGTATACAATTTAAAACTCGATATGGTGGATAACAAGCTTAAATTTGAGGCGAGAATTTACAGAGCTCAATGCAAGAGGGAGAAGCCTAACTCACGGTCATCGCGATTGCAGATAAATACATCCAATACCAGCATTGTTCATGCACAGTCAGTTAATTTAACTAATCTGGAAGGCACCGAGATGTACACCTACGTTTATTAACTAGCAGGAACCTGCCCCTGACAGGACAGTGTCCAAACCATGGCTATGGTCCTAATTGTTTAGCTTGTTAATGTAACCTTTTTAATTACCGGCATGCGTGTGTTTCGTTCACGTTGTCATGTTAATCCATTATTAAACCTATCGTTTGTTTAATAAACTGTCCCATAACTGACAAAGTTACGCTAGCGCAGCTATTTAATCATTAACGTTAGCTAATTTGAACCAGAGATAACTTGCCTAAGCCTAGCATAACATCAGTGGTGAAAGTAAGCAGGTACTGTGAATAATGAGTAGGCCTATGCCTTTTATCATGTAGGCTTAGTTGATTGCTTTAGCAATGGGAAATTCTAACAAGAGTATGGCAGCTAATGAACGTAGCGTAGCGTTCACTGTGCGGTCTGTCACACAGCTTAATCCACCCACCGGAGATATTTTGGACCGGTCTTGTTTTCGTTTAGGAAATGAGATACAATATACCCCATTGCCTATCTTCTCACGATAACTCGTATCAGTGTTGTATCTATCCCATGCACATCGTTTGGCCATTTATGTTGAAACTACATTACCACAATTAGCCTACAGTACACACTTGTTTTTGTCCCGTTGTGGCTTGGGGAAAGGGATGAAATATACCCCATTCTGCAGCCTATCGGGATACCTACTGTCGGTGTTACGTGTACCCCAAGCACATCGTTTGACCATGTTTTTTTTTTTTTCATAAGCAACATCAATCGATCATTAAATTATTGAAAAAGGTCTCCTCCCTGTTGTTTTCAATGGAGTTATCGGAGCCGATGTCCGAGTCCAGTTCAGGCTGGAATGTCATTGGTTCATCTGCGTTCTAAGGGCGGCGGTTAGCGACAGGTCAATTACGGACTCCTTTTCACACAAACACACACACGCATGCACTCTTACACACACATAAACACACACACACACACACACACACACACACACACACACACACATACACACACACACACACACACTCACTCACTCACTCACACACACACACACACACACACACACACACACACACACAGACACAGACACAGACACAGACACAGACACAGACACAGACACATACACATACACATACACATACATACACACATCTTGGGCACGCAGGTACTCACACACACACACACACACGCACACACACACACACACACACACACACACACACACACACATCTATGCTTTGTTCCATAGAGAAGCTCTAATGCATAGCATAGTTACAAAGGAACAAGGACTTTCTTGATCTTTGGTTCATTTATACCCCGAAGTCAAAAACACTTTGCCTCCCACAAAGAGCGATGTAAGAGCGATATTATTCAGGTGAGGCTTCTTCCAACTCTAATTGCACCTAGAAATATCTCTCTGGGTTTGAAAAGGGAGGATGTCAAGAAGCAAGTGCACTACCAGCAGTAAGTCCAGAAATAGAGCCTCATACTTTAGTCTCTAACCTTTCCACTGCCCTGCGGATAGAGGGTTGTGTGGTGGAGAGAGAGAGAGAGAGAGAGAGAGAGAGAGAGAGAGAGAGAGAGAGAGGGGGAGAGAGAGAGAGAGAGAGAGAGAGCGAGAGAGAGAGAGAGAGGGAGAGAGAGAGAGCAAGAGAGAGAGAGAGAGAGAGAGAGAGAGAGAGAGAGAGAGAGAGGGAGAGAGAGAGAGCAAGAGAGAGAGAGCAAGAGAGAGAGAGAGAGAGAGAGAGAGAGAGAGAGAGAGAGAGAGAGAGACGATGACTCAGTCAATTAAAAGTGCCAGGCTGTGTAAGGACCGTCTGCTGGGGATGGTAAGGGTTAGGCAAGGAGGACTCCAGCCAACACTGGGGGTTTCCACTTAGGGCTGTTATTGTGAAGCCGCCAAATATATCAGTCTACAGCTCCGATTACAGTCAAGCTAAGATTTCTAGAAAACATAACAAGCGTGGAAACGGAGCAAATAACTCGGAATAAGAATACAGTAAACATTTCTTTTCCTGAAGGAGAACTTTTCAGCAAGGAGGCGTATGAGGCCTATATGACTCACTTCAGATGTGTACAGAGACACCACACGACAACTGAGAGGACGAGAACTGAGGAACAAAGTGAACCTCTCGTACTCAGCTCAGGAATAGACTCTTAATCGGGGCTTGTAAGTTGAGTAAATAAACCAGAAAATGCAAAAGTGGAACGATTATATCCAACCCTACGCCTGTCGTCTCTGTTTCACATCCGGGCACAGTGTGGCTCTGATCTGTGCAGTCTTCACACATCATTACCAGCCGAGAGGACGGGTGTGCAAACAGGCACAGAGTTCACCCTCCGACCGCTGGGAAAAAAGTCTGGCTCTGCTTTGAACCATAACCCGGTAAGAGCTGGGCCAGAATTAATCCAGAGGTATTCGGCACGTTCGAACGAATGCAAAGGTTGGAGTCCATTGTGTTTTCTTTGAACTTTTAGGTTTTTTTGTAAACATTTTCGTGTAAGCATTCCAAATTGGGAGGTGCTCCATGGCAACCAATCAACCTCTCTCTGTACAGGTACCTCAGCACTGACATCACGAAACTCAGGCCTGATAAAAAAGCTTTACTGTATATCCTCAGGAAAGAAAAATGTACAAAATGAGAAAAAAAGAAAGAAAAGAAACAAGAGCTTTTGTGTAAACATTCCAAATTGGGAGTTGCTCCATGACAACCAATCAACCTCTCTTTATAAAGGTACAACAGAACTGACATCACGAAACCCACGCTTTAAGATCCTAAATAAGAAACAAAACAAAAGTGTGTGTTCGAAGTGAGAGTATGCACAGGATTAATGTGAATGTTGAGGTTATTTAATCAAGTGAGATTATGCACAGGATTAATGTTAATGTTGGGGTTATTTATCTATAATGAGATTAAAGGTTGGATTTACAGCATGGTCTATTCATTACTTCCATAATCTACCTCATAGAAATTCAGGGTTATCATTTAACTTAATGGCACATACAGTAATATCCAATGACACTGTAAAATGGATCTTCATGGAAAAGCAGGAACCACTTATTAAGGGACTTATATGATGCCTCTATACTACAATGCCTGTCTTCATTCTCTTCCTCAATGTTGGCTCTGAGTGTGGAGAGAGAGATAGAGAGAGGGATAGAAAGTGAAAGAGAGAGAGAGAGAGGGATAGAAAGTGAAAGAGAGAGAGAGAGAGAAAGAGAGAGAGAGAGAGAGAGAGAGAGAGAGAGAGAGAGAGAGAGAGAGAGATCAACTCCACACAGCTGCTACTGCCTCCCTTGAAAACACTTTTACACAATTTATCTTCGGAGGGGCAAAATCGAAGGTGTCTCACGTGTGCTTGTGAGTTTAAATATTTATTGATGTATCGATCAGCGGGCCGTGGCCCGGTTGCTTCTCCTTCCCCACTGCCAACGTCCGGGGCGGCGTAATCGGATCGGCGCCTGGGAGGCCATCAAAGTGTTCAGTAAGCACGCTCGCTCTGCCAGATCACAGTCAATGTGTGGACAGATTCCAGCATGACTCAGCGCTTCTCTGCTACCCAGCATGCATCTGGAACTCTGCGTGGAACACAAATTCCCACTGGTGATGCTGACTGCAAGTTTACGTCTCTCACTGACTCCATAGACGTGTCCTGGAGAGGGTAGAATTACACTATGAACCAGCAAGTTAATGTCTCTAATGCCATAGCAGTGACCTGCAGAGGGTAGAATTACACTATGAACCAGCAAGTAAACGTTTATAACGCCATAGCGGTATCCTGGAGAGCGTAGAATTACACTATAAACCAGCAAGTTAATGTCTCTAACTTTAGAGCAGTGTCCTGGAGAGGGTAGAATTAAACTATGAACCAGCAAGTTAATGTCTCTTACAGACTCCAGAGCAGTATCCTGGAGAGCGTAGAATTACACTATAAACCAGCAAGTTAAAGTCTCTAACTTTAGAGCAGTGTCCTGCAGAGGGTAGAATTACACTATGAACCAGCAAGTTAATGTTTCTAACGCCATAGCGGTATCCTGGAGAGGGTGGAATTACACTATGAACCTACACGAGCTTGCCTAAGGGGTAACAATTTTAGCATGTGTTTCTGCTATAATGATGCCTTTATGAAATATGTGCCCATAAAATCACATTGATGATGTTGCAACTGATTATCTACAAAGATATGTTATTTTCTTCAAACCAGTCTTCACAACATCACATAAATGATCATGATGTTAATAATCTGAACTGCATATTTTGCATACTGCTTGTGTACTGCAATGACCATAGAAATTGCAGGGTTATGAAACATGCTAGTGCAAGCCAAGGTGTTTGTTTGCACAGTGATATGGTAGAGAACGTCATCCCTAAAATGAGTGCCTTATCATCCGATAATGGATGAAACTTAAAATGAAGCTAATTAAAGAGCATTTCTTCCTCTGTCATCTGGCACATCATTCTGTTAGTAACTGTGTCATGTAATCTTCCTTTGTCATGTAATCGTATTTCCTTAATCTTGCTGTTGTGATGCCGCTAAAGCCATACTCATAGATGGAAATGATCTATTCTTGTCATTTCTCTATTCCTGTTATTTTCGTAACACTGCCGTCTCAGCATGTGCGCCTATTTCCATGAAAATAATAAAACGGTTCTTTTTTCCTCCCTTACTTCTACGGTTACTGTGGCGTCTACTCTACTCACGGCGAGACAGAGAACACCATCGAGACTTTAGCCTCACAGAAGCCCACATCTTCTGATAATGAGGTTGAACAATGGCCTCCACAGAGCGAGCATTGTTCCCCGGCTACCTGAAGCACTGGTCCCCCACAAATAAGCCTCGGTGGCAGGCGGCAGCGCGACAGGGGGAAAGCACTTAAAGGAGTGGGAGAGAACACACACACACACACACACACACACACACACACACACACACACACACAACCCAGAGGAGACTCAGACAAAGCAGCGCAGCCTCTCCAAGGAGAAGAGCACCGAGAGGGAGGTGTTGCTGGTGTTTCATTCTCGTAGGGTCCCCGGGAGGGGAGCAAGTTCTTTTTTGTCCCCAAAAAAATGAGAGCCATTTTTTTTTCTTTTTTTCTGGGTCCCAGGGAAGCAGCTCTCTACACAAATAACCTTGTGATAAAAGTGGGGTGAAGTGAAATTAGCTAGTTTTTATATAAAACAGTTGTGTTTGTGTGTGAATTTGTGTGTGAGTGTGTTTTATGTAATTGAAGGAGTGCAACATAAGGTTCCTTTCAGATCGTAACAACGTAAGTTGTATTAAGGGGTCTCAATTTTTTTTCATTTCAAAACATTCTTGAACCTCCTTTTGAAAGAGCCCACATTTTTAGCATGCTAAGAGAGACCAATTAGGGAAATAGAAAAGAGGAGAGTGATCCCTTGAGCTGGCAAGAGAAAAGGCAGAAGATAAACAAATAAATAAATACAAAATGGATGATGGAATGAGACGAGAGACAGGACACTGATAAAGTGATCCAGAGCTTTGTTGAATGCAGAGACAGTTATAAACAGATGACAAGGATGGACATTTGTCTCTGTCAGAGACAAGGCAGTGTGTCCTCTGAGGGCTGTTGTTCCAAGTCTTTCAGGGGGCTCTCTGTCACCTGCATTTCCCTCTGGCTGTCAACCCTTTCTTTCTCTATATACTTTGCGAGCGTGATGGAAAAGTTGAAAGACTAATGTCAGCGCTGTCTCCCTCTCCCCCGCGCCCCTCCGCGCGCCGCTGAGTGCCCAGGTGAATTATTTAAGGGGGCACATTCATTCTGCCGTCGAGAAGCAGACTCTGCTTTAACTCCGCCATCCATTCATTTGTGGCTGTCTGTCACGGGGACGGCATATCCTTCCAGACTGATTGTGGGAGGACGTGTGCAGCTCTATCGTTCATCGGCCCGCCCCTCCCCGTCGCCTCCGTTAGGACACGCTGAGTCTGCGGTGGATGCGGCCGCGACTCGGACAACACCCAGGCCAGATTAGTTTCCTGATTAGACGGCAGTCTGGTCCTCTCTCCTCAGAGGACATTTGGACCCGGAGTAGGCCCAGGACAGATTAGTTCCTGATGGGGGGCACTGTAGCTCACACAGTGGCCTCGACCAAATTCTGGCTTGACACCCATGGAGGACACGGGTTCGAATTCGGCCCGATGTTATTCCCCCAGTCCACTCCCCACCTCTTCTCCCTCTCATTTCCTGTCCCACTCTTCACTAACCTATCAATTGAAGGCATTAAAAAGCCAAAAACAAACAAAAAAAAAGATTAGTTCCTAATCTGACCTCTATCTACCTCATCCTGTGGCCCACCTCAGATCTAGAGATGAGTCCAAGATATTGGGCGATGAACTCCGGTACCATCTCCTGTCTGAATCGAATTTGAATTGAATTCCCAGACGGGGCCACCACAACGCACCGCACCACACTGCCGGACGCCGGCCCGGCTCTACCTCTGATCCCCTCCCCTTGAGCGTGATACATAATTCATGAATGAGATGATAAAGGATCTCTCGCGGTGGGGAATAGCAGATGCTCCGTCCTGCATGCTAACGCCGCGCTCCGTCCTGAATGCTAATGCCGCAATATGAATTGCAGGCCGGCCGGTCAGTCGAGGCCGAACGCAGTCTTGGTCGCTCGTCCTCCTGCCCGCCAATCACCCGCCTGCCTCTGCAAACCCATTGAGGAGGCCGAAGATCACGGAGGGGCCTGAGGGCATTGATCATTGGATCGCTGACAGCTGGGAAGAAAGGACACACAAAAAAATAAATACATGGAAAAAAATAAGAGGGAAAATATACAAGAGTGAGGCTTTGCGGTGTTGTCTGTGTGGTGTGGAGAACTGCCCTTAGGCTACTGCTCATGTCTGTGTGTGTGTGTCTGCGTGTGTGCGTGTCTGCGTGTGTGTCTGCGTGTGTGCGTGTCTGCGTGTGTGTCTGCGTGTGTGTGCGTGTGTGTGAGAAAGAGGGGGAGAGAGGGAGTATGTCACATCGGGCTAGCTGAAGGCTCATAATTGGACATGAAGTATCCCAGGCCACATTACCATCACTTCCACTGTTAAGGGAGATATTGTTTTCGCCAACAGGAAGCAGATGCAGCACTCTTCCCTCCCGTGACACATGCAGTGTGCTAGGAATGCTTGAGTGCCCTGGAACACTACTGATTGGGATTCATGTGGCCTTAATCCATTCAGGTGAGATCTATTTTATGAGACACTTGTCATGTGTCTTTTTCTTTCATTATTATATTGATATCCATAGCCTAACGTCATAGTATAGTGAAGGTGTTCATGTGTGAAATGCATCATGGAATGTAATTCATAAAACAATAGTATACAAAAGTATATTTTTTTAAGTGAAACCATCAACAACAGCAAACAAAACAACAACACTACCCAAAATATGAATATATTTATAAAGTATGCCTCAAGCTAATGAAATAATTAGACAAATGCTGTTTCAAAAAGTGAGTTTTTAATTGCATTTTGAATGAGCCAAGGCTGTCGCTGGAATGAGCAGCACTAGGTAGAAAAATGTGGCCATTACCTGAAGAAGAGTGTGTGTGTGTGTGTGAGTGTGTGTGTGTTACCTGCAGGTCTCCTATGAAGAACAGTTTAGAGTGTGTGTGTGTGTGTGTGTGTGTGTGTGTGTGTGTGTGTGTGTGTGTGTGTGTGTGTGTGTGTGTGTGTGTGTGTGTGTGTGTGTGTGTGTGGTGTGTGTGTGTGTGTGTTGTCTTGATTGCGATCTCTTCCTGCTGAGAGCATCTGAGGAGTGGAGAGGTCCAGAGGGGGGTCAAGGTGTAGCATGACACAGTCACGTGTAGTGATGCTACTAATCCTGCCTGGGTAACTGTGGGGGATTACTTTCTGTGTTTACTACCCTTTGGTACTTTATTGGCTTCTGGAGTGTTGTGCTTGTCTCTTCTCCCCCAGCACAATTAAATCACCGCTGTGGAGAACACAGTTTTCAGAAATGCTCTACCGTGACAAAGTCGCTAAACTGTGGCCAACAGACTGCAAATAACTAATGATTTTCTGCTTAATCCCTCTGATCTAAATCATTTTCGTCTTTTTTTTTTCTTCCCTGTCTCAGCCCTCCCCCTCGCTCTTCTCCACAGTATGGCTAAGGGAGAGGCAGGAGGAGTAGCCTACACTCTGGATGAAGCTAGGGGGCTAGGTAGGTAGAGGTAGTTAAGTTGGTAGAGGTAGTTAGGTAGGCAGGGGTAGTTAGGTAGGCAGGGGTAGTTAGGTAGGTAGAGGTAGTTAGGTAGGCAGAGGTAGTTAGGAGTGGCTAGGTAGGCAGGAGTGGCTAGGCAGGGGTAGCTAGGTAGGCAGGGGTAGGTAGGTAGGCAGGGGTAGCTAGGTAGGCAGGGGTAGTTAGGTAGGCAGGGGTACCTAGGTTGGCAGTGGTAGCTAGGCAGGGGTAGCTAGGTAGGCAGGGGTAGGTAGGTAGGCAGGGGTAGCTAGGTAGGCAGTGGTAGCTAGGCAGGGGTAGCTAGGTAGGCAGGGGTAGTAAGGTAGGCAGGGGTACCTAGGTTGGCAGTGGTAGCTAGGCAGGGGTAGCTAGGTAGGCAGTGGTAGGTAGGTAGGGTAAGCTAGGTAGGCAGCGGTAGTTAGGTATGCAGGGGTAGCTAGGTAGGCAGGGGTAATTAGGTAGGCAGAGGTAATTAGGTAGGCAGGGGCCATTCTTCTCCTACCAATGTGTTTCTTTCACAAAAAACTGGCATGTGATGTTAAGAGGTCTGGCTTTCGTGGGAAGTCCCCAGACAATAGCAAAACAAATGTAACATATTTTCCTGTGAATAACTGAAAAAGTAGAGTTTTCTTTTAAATGCAAGTTGATTAATAAAAGATTTGAATAGCGAGGATTAAACAAAAAACACTTCAGACTGAAGTGACACAGCTAGCTAGCTCATTTTCTTCTGTGTATTATTCCCTAAGCACTCGCAGGCACAGTTCAGACGCACTTCTAAAAGAATAGGAACTTCACTGAGGCAATGTGTGTGTGTGTGTGTGTGTGTGTGTGTGTGTGTATGTGTGTCTGTGTGTGTGTGGTGTGTATGTATGTGTGTATGTGTGTGTGTGGTGTGTATGTCTGTGTGTGGTGTATGTGTGTGTGTGTGTGTGTGTGTGTGTGTGTGTGTGTGTGTGTGTGTGTGTTTGTGTGTTATGTGCGTGTGTGTGTGTGTGTGTGTGTGTGTGTGTGTGTGTGTGTGTATGTGTGCGTGTGTGTGCGTGTGTGTGTCTCTGTGTGTGGTGTGTGTATGTACATGTGTGTGTGGTGTGTGTGTGGTGTGTGTGTGTGTGTGTGTGTGTGGGGGGGTACAAATGCTGTCAGTAGACACGCTGGCACATACGCCACCATGCACTGTTTGAACAGGAGCCTTCCACCCATTTCATTTCTCAGGCCCTCATTAATTGCCCCTCGTTATTACATGTAAGCCTCTCGCTTTCTGTCTCTCTCTCTCCCTCTCTCTCTCTCTCTCTCCTTTTCTCTCCCTCTATCTCTCTCTCTCTCTCTCTCTCTCTCTCTCTCTCTCTTTCCCTCTCTCTCTCTCTCTTTCTCTCTCCCTCCCTCTCGGATGATGCCAATTACCCCAGACAGGGCTAATTATTCCCATTAGCGGTGTGTGACGCCACTCAAGGACACCTTCATCTGCTGCTGCGGCCTTTCCTAATTGGAGGACAAAACTCAGCAGGAGAAAAAAAATAACAACCTCTGTTCTCCTCGTCCTCACTACCTTTTTGTCACTTCTTCCACTTATCTCCCTTTCTTTCTCTCTCTCTCTCTCTTTTTCTCTCTCTCTCTCTCTCTCTTTCTCTCCCTCTCTCTAGCTCTCTCTCTCTCTCTCTCTCTTGCTTGTGCTCCCTATACCTCCTGCTATCCAACATAGCCGGAAGACCTGACAAGGAGAGGATTTCAGGCGCGCACACCCACACAGTCCATGCCCTGAGACACACACACACACACACACACACACACACACACACACACACACACACACACACACACACACACACACACACACACACACACATACACATTCACATGCACATACACACACACACACACACACACACACACCCGCATGTACACACACACATAGGTGCACACACAAACAAAACACCTTTTCCCTCAAAGTATATTTGGACTGTTACAGGTAATATGAGCTGGCAGGTGGGCTGGAAATTCAACATAAGATTGCATACGTGTGATTGTGTGTTAGGGGCTGTGTCATCCTCGGGCAACCAAGCGTGCACGACGAAGGTCCTTCACTTCTCCTTCTCAATCAGAATCACTAATAGGTAACCATGCAGGCTCAAAGAGCAGTAAAGCCTATCAAGTGAAAATAATGCAAAACACATGTCCAGTCCATTTATGTACGTAAGAGAAAATATTACGTTGACTTTTATTCCAGGTGCTTTTATCAAAACAACTTTAAATACAGTCCTAGTATACATATGGTCAGTACGTGTGTGTGTGTGTGTGTGTGTGTGTGTGTGGTCCTAGTAAACATATGGTCAGTACGTGTGTTTGTGTGTGTCTGTGTGTGTGTGTGTGTGTGTGTGTGTGTGTGTGTGTGTGTGTGTGTGTGTGTGGTCCTAGTAAACTTACGGTCAGTACGTGTGTTTGTGTGTGTCTCTGTGTGTGTGTGTGTGTGTGTGTGTGTGTGTGTGTGTGTGTGTGGACCTAGTATACAAATGTTCAGTATGTGTACATTCTGTGTATTGAACGCATGATATTGATATTGTTGCCTTTCCCTGACCGCTGAGCTATATTTTCACAACTGAAAAGATACTTCATTTGTTTTCTTTATTGATTAAGAGATCAATTCTCCAATCTATAATGTGCATGTTCACAGAGCACTTAGAAACCGTGAAAAGGGGCGGCTCATACTGAAAAAGCTTGTAGATATTATTGATAGCTCATGTTCTGAATGATAACAGTCTACTTCATTCATTTACAAATAGCTTTGAGCTGCTGCTGGGTGTTCCTGTCCTTAGATAGTAGGGATAGGCGCGCTCTACTTCAAAAATATATATAAATGCGTTTTCGGGTGCGAGTAAAAGAATGTTAACTATTAGTAGAATAAAAACCGCACTCTCAAGCTTTTCTCTTTAACAATAAGACCAGTTTATTTTAAGTACAGACGCGTTTCGGCCTTACACACACTGACGATGGTGTAAGGCCGAAACGCGTCTGTACTAAAATAAACTGTTCCTGTCCTTGCACACCTGTCTGTGAGGGATCTTTGGTACATCAGAAGCAACATGCTAAAAAAACGTTTCTTTTTCTCCATGTCTCTGCCTACGAGCAGCTGGACATACAGACATATGGGGCTATTTTAGTAGATGCTCGTGCCCATCCAGGCAGTGCCTGATCCAGATGCTGGGATATGATCAGCCTGTGATGTGATTCTGTTCTATCGTGTTCTGGAATGACAGCGGCACATTCTGCTTCTCTGGGGGAGAAGGCTCCTGCTTCATACTTGTTGTGCAGTTTAATGCACACCTCAACGCTACCTGCCTGACCGACAGCCAAAAGAGCTAGGTGTTTAGGCCACAGGCTCCTTTATTCGATGTCTGTTTCTAGTTTGTTCTTGTCCACTCAAGTGACCAGAGGATGTAATAGTCCTTCACCTGTTCACAGAATGATGAAGCAGTGATTTACATTCTGCAAATGATGTATTGCATGGGAACTATCTGTGTTCTGACCATGTGTTCTGTGTTCTGACCATGTGTTCTATGTTCTGACCATGTGTTCTGTGTTCTGACCATGTGTTCTATGTTCTGACCATGTGTTCTGTGTTCTGACAATGTGTTCTGTTCTGACCATGTGTTCTGTGTTCTGACAATGTGTTCTGTTCTGACCATGTGTTCATGGTTTGTATGAGTGCACATGCGGTGGCTGATCATTGATCATCAATCTGATCATCAATCTCAGCTCAGATCTGGTTCTGGTGTGGTGTCTGATCCAGAATCTGCTATCATTAAGGGTATATGAGTTACGTCTGAACTGAGTGGTACACTTTGGGGGTGTTCCAGTGTGGAGCAATGGAGACCCCACAAGGTGAAGGAGATGCAGTTACAGGCACTTAGGCTACTTGCGTCCTACAATCTGATTCCAAGCAGTTATTCACTCTTAAAAGTACTCTTCAAAACCCTGGAGGTTTAACCCTCTGAGTCTTTCTTTTGTTTATTTAGTTTTTCTTTGTCTCTATAAAGTAATGCACAGCCTGACAACTTTTATTGTTCATTTTATGTTGGTTCCATGTTGTATTATTAAAGGAATGTAATGTTATTGCATCCTCTACACATTACAATTTGATCCTTTGAGTGTTTGGATTTGGACAACAGCATTTTCAATAGACTGTAAAAAAGGCATTTATTTCCTCTTCTTTTCCAACTTTACAAATGAATTGTGTAGAAGGCAGAGAGGGGCACAATGCCATTCCAGACTGATGGGTCATTGCCTTTGACAGTGGGGAGTGGGGACTTACCTGTGACAAGCACCTGTCTCATCCATATGCATTATATAGTCTACTGACTTTCAGAAGAAACAGTGTCACTCCAAGCTTATAGAAGTTTAGAAACCAAACTACATCAAACTGTTGAATGCTTGTAATACCTCTATGCAGCTAACATTCTCTAGAATTATGTCAACAGTTCAGTCATATCATTGAGTTTCCAGCTCAAAACACATTTCAGAGTGAACCTCCACCTTTATATCTCCAGTAATGGCTCCAACCCTCTTCAGAAAGAGAGTGACTAAACTGAATATCCATGCCACATGATCTATTGCCAAATAAAACATTTTTGAATGTAGGGGAGCCCATGCAAAACATCTTAATCCAACACTGTCACTGTCTCTCTCGGTTCTACTTCGCTGCAGGAAAATACAGGCACACAATTTGTTAGCAACTCAAAAGGACTTCAATCAAAATCTAAATCAGAAAATGTTGCAACTTTTGTTCTTTGAGAGTTATTTTCATCTTTTTTTCACCAAAGGGTGAATTGAAACAAATCTTAAAAAAAAAAAAACCATCTGAACAACACTAAAAAACATCTGCTTATAGTCTCTTCATACACATGCTGCACTTTGCTGTTGTTGCCATGGTGCAGAAAACAGAATACCCACCTTTTACTCTTGTCCTTAAAAATGGTGTCCATTTTGGTTCAGCAGCTCCCATTTCATGCTTGAGTGTCTGGAATTGTTTCTTTTGAAGCCTGCTTTGCTGAGAAGTTTTCTTTGAGCGCAGTGACCAGTGCCTGGGTTCTGGTTGGTCGTTCACATGGTCTGGAGTTTGGCATGATCAAGAGACTTCTGTTTAAAATGCTTTTCTTTTCATCTGTGTGGCATTCTGCTTATGTGTTGCATATGAGGCAAAGGGAAATGAAGTCCTAGGGTAAAATTAAATGTGGTTGTGTAGGTGTGTGCGTATGTGTGAGCCTGTATGTTTGTGTGTTTGAGTGTGTATGTATGTGTTCATCTGTCTAAGTGCTGAAGGGACTGGTTAGTTGCATTAATTCCAACGTATTTATACCTAGTATAAATATATTACTTTTATTGGCATTTAAACATTTCTTGGTGAGGGCTCTTTGTTCAGACCTGGGGATGGAGGTGAGAACTCCCTTCCCCCCAGGTTTGGGCAAAAGTGTCTGCAGCTATGGCCTATTTTGAATAGCTGGTAACACCCCTTAAACATTATGTATATAAGAGCCTTTCTCACTAGAGATAGATAGACAAGCTGAAGGTGAAGCGCTGTGAGTGAGTGTGTGACTTCAAGCCTCTGTCTCACGATGGAAACCACCATCGTTCAAGAATAAACCTGAAACATGACTGACAAAATCCATGACTGTTTTCCAAAGAAAACTAATTTCTATCAGTGCACATCTTTTGTATACACTCATTGTGTCTGTGTGTGTGTGGGAGGGGGGGCATGTATGTCAATGTGTGTGTTTGTGTACACATGAAGCTGAGGTAGTACATTTTCTTTTCTTTTCCGCCCTTTTCAAGATAAATTCACTTCAGTGAATCATCAAACCTTTCAACCGACACAAATGATACTGAGTACCTCAAGTGATATAAATCCTGCCTAAAAGCTCTTAATTCCTGGTAAGAAAATAAGCTGCCCAAGGACAACAGAGGTTTGAGAAATACAAACAGGGCTTTCATTGGAGTAACATATACTTATATCAAGGAAGGAGAGTGATCACTTCATGAAAGCCCAACCTAATCCTTAACCATCTTTTTAATCAGAGTCAGATTACGTCCAACATTGTTTAATACATGATTCATTTTTACATTTTTAACACACTTTTCATTCAAAAGAATCTCAGAGAGCCTACATATTAGAAACTAACTATAATAATACAATAATATAACAAAATAGTTAAAATAAGCATAATAGAAAACGTAGTGGTTCTAGATTTAACACAAGGCCAGAAATGCCTTCCTGAATAAAAATGTTTTAAGTCCAATACATGTCTTTGTTCTTCCACTGGGGCACGGATACACAAAGAAAAGGTAAGAATGTCACTCTGACATCCATTTAGCATTCATGACTTACTTTAAGGACATGTCTGTAGAGGTCTAAACACACTTTAAACGTCTCTCTACAGATTATTAAAAAATCAATGCAGCATTTCATGGCATACTTTAAGGGCATGTTTATATAGATCTAAACACACTTTAAAAGTCTCTCTGTAAATTAAAAATGCTATGCAGCATTCATGACATAATTAAAGGGCATGTAGATCTAAACACACTTTAAAAGTCTCTCTATTGATTATTAAAAATGATATGCAGCATTCATGATTCTTTTTAAGGGCATGTTTATATACTGTAGATATTAACACACTTTAAAAGTCTCTCTATCGATTATTAAAAATACTATGCAGCATTCATGACTTACTTTAATGGCATGATTATATAGATCTTAACACACTTTAAAAGTCTCTCTGTAGATTAAAAATGTCTATGTTTGGTCCCCACCAGCCATGACCGGCATTGATACATTAAAATAGTATAAACATCGATCTTAGATCTCAAAATACAATAGCAGATGAACCCAGAGTCCTGTTTCGGGAGGGAGCCTGTTTAGACACCTCCAATAGCAAAAGAACCCACAGTCCTGTTTGAGGAGGGAGCCTGTTTAGACACCTCCAATAGCAGAACAACCCACAGTCCTGTTTGAGGAGGGAGCCTGTTTAGACTCATCCAATAGCAGAACAACCCACAGTCCTGTTTGAGGAGGGAGCCTGTTTAGACTCATCCAATAGCAGAACAACCCACAGTCCTGTTGGGGGAGGGAGCCTGTTTTGAGTCTAATTAGTTCTAATCAGATGCTGTGTACATTTGCTGAGTGGATCACTGACACAGCACCTTTTCTGCTGGGTGAGAGTGGTACCATGGGTCGCTGGGGGCGGGGGGGGGAGCTAACAGTGCAGCATTCTGGCCTCAACCCAACCCAACCAGGGTCGGCCAGCCCCAACCCAACCCTGCCAAACCCAATCAGATCTGGCCCAGGGTCGCAAGCATCTCCGCGCTGAGCTACAGCTACAGCTACGCAGCGCACTAATCCTCCTGTCGGGGCATGAGGGGATTAGAGTGTGGCATGGAGCTGAATGGCGTACTCCATTCAAAATGGCATTTTTTTTAGAAAAGCTTTAAAAGTTATAGACCTACGCACAGCCACCCCTTGTAGTAACACACTTACTCCATTGGTCACACTTTATTTGGATGGTCCCCTATAGACTATCTACAGATCTGGATGAACCCCTATAGACTATCTACATATCTGGATGGTCCCCTATAGACTATCTACATATCTGGATGAACCCCTATAGACTATCTACAGATCTGGATGAACCCTTATAGACTATCTACATATCTGGATGGTCCCCTATAGACTATCTACATATCTGGATGGACCCCTATAGACTATCTACATATCTGGATGGTCCCCTATAGACTATCTACAGATCTGGATGGACCCCAAAGACTATCTACATATCTGGATGGTCCCCTATAGACTATCTACATAGTAAGTAAGTAAGTAAGTAAGTAAGTAAAATGTATTTATATAGCACATTTCACACAGCTTTCACTGACCAAAGTGCTGTACATAAAAATAGTGATATAAATAAAATAAAGTAAAAAATAAGTAAACAAATAATTACAATATGAGACGAGCAACAGTAGACAGACAGATCATCAGAAACAATGACAACAGGAACAGAGACGGCAATGACAACAAGAGACATATACAGAGTTACAGATGGGGCAACAGGCGGAGGGTTAGGAAGCTGGGAAGGATAGAGTGAAAAGGTGAGTTTTGAGCCTAGACTTAAAAACAAAGATGGACGGAGCATTTTTAATGTCCAGGGGCAATTGGTTCCACAGTCGTGGCGCTGCAACTGCAAAGGCTCTGTCACCTTTTCGCTTGAGCCTTGACCGAGGCACATGGAGGAGAGCATTGCCGGATGATCTGAGAGACCTGGGGGCTTGGTGTGGAGTGATAAGGTCAGAAATGTAACTAGGGGCCTGTCCATTAAGAGCTTTAAAAACAATCAGTTAAACCTTGAACTGAATTCTAAAATTAACAGGAAGCCAATGCAAGGAGGCAAGAACTGGTGTGATGTGGTCATGTTTTTTAGTGCCTGTCAGCAGTCTTGCAGTTGCATTTTGGGCCATCTGAAGGCGGTTTAGTAGGGACTGGGGTAGGCCTATGTATAAAGAATTACAATAGTCCAGCCGTGATGTAATGAAGGCAAGGATGATTTTTTCTTTAGGTCTTTAGGAGACAGGAAAGGTTTTATCTTGGCAATTACGCGTAACTGGTAAAAACTGTTTTTAACAACAGCACAAATTTGCTTGTCAAGACAAAGCTCTGAGTCAAGGATGACACCAAGGTTTCTAGCATGGGACTTGACAAAAGGTTCAAGGTGATCTAGGTTGCTGACTATAGTGTGTTTTGATTTGGGAGGGCCAAAGATCATGACTTCTGTCTTATTGCTGTTTAACTGAAGGAAGTTAGTTACCATCCAGCCTTTAATATCCTCCAGACAGTCCAGGAGAGGTTGTAAAGAGTCCTTAGACTCCAGTGGAAGATACAGCTGAGAGTCGTCTGCGTAGAGGTGGAATGAAATGTTATGTTTCCTGATAATGTTCCCTAGCGGGAGCATGTACAGGCCGAAGAGGACTGGTCCAAGGATGGACCCTTGTGGGACCCCATAGGAGACAGGAGCAGTGGATGAAAAGAACTGACTGATGGATACTGAGAAAGTCCTATGTTTCAGATAGGAGCTGAACCATTTGAGGGCTGTGCCTTTAATGCCAACCCACTGTTCAAGGCGGGTTAGAAGAGTGTTATGATCCACAGTATCAAAGGCAGCACTAAGGTCTAATAAAACCAGGATAGCATTTTCACCAGAATCTAATGTGAGTAACAGATCATTTGTCACCTTTAACAAAGCTGTTTCAGTGCTATGGAGAGTTTTAAAGCCTGACTGAAGAGGTTCTAATATTTCATTTAAATCTAAAAAAGGTTGCAGTTGTGACAGGACAACTTTTTCCATCACTACATATCTGGATGGACCCCTATAGACTATCTACATATCTGGATGGTCCCCTATAGACTATCTACATATCTGGATGGACCCCTATAGACTATCTACATATCTGGATGGTCCCCTATAGACTATCTACATATCTGGATGGACCCCTATAGACTATCTACATATCTGAATGGACCCCTATAGACTATCTACATATCTGGATGGTCCCCTATAGACTATCTACAGATCAACAGATGAAATGCTTCATACCTGTGTCATTTTATCAATAATAAAACAAAAAACACTTATGACTTCTGTCTACAGCATCAATTTGGAGAATCCATGACATGTTTAATTACACAGGTTATGACATGGTTGTAGATGTGGGTTGCATAATGGTAAAGTAATTCACATATAGGTAATTGTGAACAGAGGGCCTGCCATTGGACACTGCATGTGATGAGGTCCTGGCAGTACACAAAAGTAGAATTTTTTTTACAAAGTTATTTGTGCTTACAGTACCACATTCTGTGTTACACACACACTATAACACCCCTTCTTCAAAAGAGGTGATATTGGGCTTACAGTTCAGTGGGGTAGCAGGTGCAGCCTCCTGATTTTATTTGAAGCTGCGGTAAAGAGGACATTTAGAGGAGGAAATTGGATTCGGCTGTCAGTCATGTCCAGCCTTTGTAGCTCCGCAGCGTTCCGCCCTCAGCCTCCCTCTACAACACTAGCGCACAGGTCATTTCTTTGAGTGACAGTGTGCGAGCAAATCACCTTGACTCATTCTTAATTTTCAATAAGATTACGTCAAATAATATACGAGATTGAGAAAAAAAAGTGGAGGGAGAGTGTGTGTGTGTGTGTGTGTGTGTGTGTGTGAGTGTGTGTGTGTGTGTGTGTGTATGTGTGTGTGTGTGTGTGTGTGTGTGTGTCTGTGTGTGTGTGTGTGTGTCTGTGTGTGTGTGTATGTGTTTGTGTGTGTGTGTGTGTTTGTGTGTGTGGTTTCCACAAATGATACAAGTAAGATTCTTCTCCAGTGCATGGTGGAAGTAAAAAACAATCAGTTTGTTTTCAAGCCATCACTATCAACGTGTCTATCACTGTCTATCAGTTCACTATCATCTTCAATATCCAGTTCATCTAAAGCAGAACTCGAAAAATGTATAACATTGTCAAAGGGTATATGCAGTCATGAGATGCAGTTGCATCTCAGATGAACCATATTCCCATCTTATATCAATTTAAATCATATAACATATACATATTGAATCAAATTTGCAACAGATGTTGGTGTAGGTCGCACAACCTCGTCTGATGAGGCGTGAATGTGTCTGTGGGCAGATAACTCAGATGTGCTTGGAGATGCTGATGCTACACACACACACACACACACACACACACACACACACACACACACACACACACACACACACACACACACACACACACACAGACACACACACACACACACACACACACACACACAGACAGACACACACTACCAGGTTAAGCGTATGGATAGAAGCCCACACGTCAGTCAAAGGGGCCCTAATCAGCATGCACACAGCCTGCAGCTTAAGTCACTGAGCCAGGCGGACCATGGGCTTCAGCCAGCCAGGAAGTGTGGAGGAGAGGAAGGCATTAATGCAAGGACAGCACATCGTGTGCTTCTTCTCTCTGAGCTTTGAAGATGAGGCTGGGGCGAGGCTGGGCCTCTGTACGAGACGGGAGCAGCCAGATGCAAAGTAAACTACGTTTGCAGATTTACGAAAGAAAACTCTCCTAAAAACGGACTCTTTACTCGTTCATGTGCAAATACAGAATCGTTTACTGCCTGTGTCCACTCAAAACATATCTCCATTCCGCAGTGTATCATTTCTGCCAGCTTAGATGTAATTACTTCTGCATCCTTAAAATGGATATGAAACCTTGCATGTGTAGTCAAAGATGGCTAATTGAGCATAGCTGCTTCAGGACAAATCTTTTGAATCCAATATCATGGTGTTTTGCCCATGTGAAATCAGAACTGCTAATGGATAAACCAATTACTGTCCTCTACGTACGCTTGAAATCCACTGCAGTATCAGAATAGTTTATAGAGTACAAAATGTGTATAATTCACAGAATAGGTCTTTGAGCTCAAAGGAGGAAAGAACAAAGTATAACTGCTTTAAATCCCACATAGTGAAGAGTAATGGCGTGATCGACTCGTACCAAGTACTTGACCATTTTAATTCAGTGAGCATGTAGGTCATGTTGCAACATGCAGCTCAGTTGACCTCCACTTTCCACTTTGCCACCTTCACTGGCAGATGCACATGCACTTGACTGACCAAATTCACAAAACATGATAAATTCATGAGTCCAGAGGATGGACCTCAGAAGGATGATGATCTCATCCGATTCCTGAGGAAGTTTCGGACAAAATTCCTTTGAGAAGTTTATTTATGTTTTGTTCTCTCTGAAAAGCCCAGTTAAATCCACAAGTCTCAGTGGAATTTCAGCAAAGCAGTCTGGAAGATCTCTTTTTCAAACAGAATGGAAACAACTCAATGAATCTGTGCACTAGAAGCTCTTGATGGATGAACATGAGCAAAGTTATTTTTATCCCTGCACTTTCACTCACCTTTCAAGTTAGCATTGGACTTTTTTATTATTATTTTATGTATGATATTTATGTATCTATTTATTAATTGTTATGTATTATTATTTATCTGTGTAAGAAGTCTGTTGCTGCCTCTACTGACTCGTTGTCTTTGTGGCAATGACAAATAAAGTACTTTGAACTATGAACTTTGAACTTTGACTGTATAAGTTTAAAAGGTCACGTGGTGGGTATGCTAACAAATAACATTGGTCCACCAAACACACTGTATGTGTTAATACATGTCAGGATACACGACAACAGTCTCACCAGGGTCAGGTTTCCCAATAACCATTCCCATGAATCTGATGGAACTGGAAATATCGCTATTCTGTTGTTGTAAGACACTAACTCATTTTGGATGTGTACTCTGTCTGTCTCACTGAGATCCAAATGCAAATGACATGTGACCCCCCCCCCCCCTCCTCCCCCTCTTCCTGCTAGAATCCCTTTGTATCCTTGTATCACCCCCCTCCCCCATAGGTGAACCCCTCCCAACTGTCCCCCGTCCTCTCACCTAAAGGGTGTGGCCCTCCCCTCTCCTTCTGTACTGTAACCTGACTGAATGTATAAATGCCAACATGTTGTACCATCAGGTAGGCCTTTCTCTGAGCAGCAGTTGAGAGGGAGACTCCACGCTGAAATACAAACTCCAGAAAACTGCCTCTGCCTCCGTGTCCTTCTTCAACTTTAGGGTGCTTATTAATATTACCATAAATCTTCGAAGTTGTGAGTGTTCTTCACCAGTGACTCTACGAACATTCAATAATTTTCGCACAGATTTCCTAAACATGAACACAGGTAATTTGCTCTTAAGTTGTACTTAACAGACACTGTAGAATCACTTGTGAAGAACACTCGTAACCGACACCTAGCCCTGGCTTTATAAAATTATAAGTAGGGATAGGCGCGCTCTACTAATAAATCCGTTTTCGGGTGCAAGTTAAAGAATGTTAACTTTGAGTAGAAAAAAACCTCACACTGACGATGGCTGAGGCCAAAACGCGTCTGGAAATAAACTGGTCTAAATAGCAATGAGAAAAGCTTGAGAGTGTTGTCTTATTATGAGCCTTCATTTAGGTGACATACCCCTCCAAAAGTCTTGTGCCTGTGAATAGTATGATAGCAATGACCAACTCAATCACATTTGTCCCTGTACCGGTGTACCGCTTAAGGTTTCTTCCTGATTTTCCTCACCCCTGTTGTCATTGTGCTAGCTCTAAGGGGGTTCAGGGGGTTGAACTGAATTAAATTTGGTGCCTTTTCATCATCTAAGTGTGTTTTTATCAACTGGCCACACAGACTAAATAAGACTCTTCCCTTCAGTTCTTTCCGCAGTTAAAATGTTTAAAAGATTGCAGGGCTTGCACACCAGGTCACACCTTGAGGCCATCTGGTTTGACAGATCATTTGATATTCTATATGATTTGCAACAGTCTGGGGGGAACAGACAGAGGGGGGTTGAGAGGTGTGTGTGCGTGTGTGTGTGTGTGTGTGTGTGTGTGTGTGTGTGTGTGTGGGTGTGTGTGTGTGTGTGTATGTGCATGCAGTAGCCCCAGGATCTCTCGTCACCATCAGCATCTCTGTCATCGTCATGTCTTCCAGGCATCAGCTGTCAGCGTCACTCACGGTGGCCATCACCGTGTGCCTCTCTCTCATTTGTCTGTCAAGAGAATGACATTTAAATACTCACAGCTCTCTCCTCGTCTAGCTATCCTTTCCCTTCAGATTTACAGAAACAAACACGGTGGCCGGTGGCTAGTCAAAACAACCACTACCACAAGAGAGAGAAAAAAACAAGATGGAGAAACAAAGCAATTTCTATAAGACCATTTCTTGCTTTAGCTCCTTTTAAGTCTGTTTTGTGGATATTTATTTTTGAAAGAGCTTTGAAGTTTTTCCTGTGACATGCTTCCTCCCATTTTCTCTTCTGCACATGGCGTAATCCAGTTACTGGGCTGCGAAACCTGCTGGGCTGTTTCAGGTGATGCTGGCACCTTGCAAGCCTCCAGAATGCAGCTGTGGCTTTGAGTCTCAGGCAGACCCACTGTTTATAGAGAATATAAGTGTGCAAGGAGGAGAACATGCGAGGAGGAGGAAGATAGATAGATATGAGAGAGGGAAGGAGAGAGAGAGAGATCATTTTAAAGCTAGTTATTCAATAATCCAAATCACTTTAGCTGAAATGAACAAGATCTTCTGCCACACATCTATTCACAGCTAAAGTCCTAACTGGCACCTTGGCTTAACTTGCACTTAAGCAGTGACAGGCCCGCACTTCTTTTTCTTTCTATGTCCTTATCTATCTTTAAAAAAAAAAAAAAAAAGCAGTATTTATTGTTACACCAGGTTTTATTTCTCTTAGCTTGATTGTTCTCTCCCTTGTACGTCGCTTTGGACAAAAGCGTCTGCTAAATGACTAAATGTAAATGTGAATGTAAAGTAAGCAGGTCTGAATCATCTCTGGTAATTTCACAAGAGCCTTAAAGTAACATACAGTATAACAGAGAGCGAGAAAGATTTCTTCATTGGATGTTAATGGAGATTTAGGGTGCCTCTCTGCCTCTTGCTCAACACTCCAATACTCCACCCTTGCAGGTGGAGGGACAGCTATGTTGAGTCTAGCATGACACATCTCCCAGGCAACATCATCTGGTTAACCAACCCAACCAGGTCCTCCAGATGAGTACTATATGCACAGGACTAATGGTAGCCTTTGCCTTGTGTTTCTGATATAGCCATTCATCATACACAGATTCACCGAAACAACGCTTTTACACAAGCTGCAGTACTGACATGTGATGATTTTACACAGGCTGCAGTACTGACATGTGATGATCTTACACAGGCTGCAGTACTGACATGTGATCATGGTACACAGGATGTAGTACAGACATTAGATCATGTTACACGGCCTACAGTATTTTGTCATAAGTTAATATGCCATGGTCTGATATGCCTGGTGGGGAAAAAACAAAAACATGGTCAAGGAGCCGACCATGAGGACACTGAGAGCTCTGTACTCATCCTGGTTTACACATTGTTACACATGATCACATTGTTACCCATGATTAACTAGAATATGTGGTTTCCAAGTAACTGATACTTGCAGGCCTAACACAATCTGAAAAGACTAGAAAAGCGCTTTCTTTCTCCAAAGTTTTTCCTCTCTTCTCATGCCATGATGGTGTCAATCCAAAATTGATAGTTGGAATCGATACGTCAGACTTTAAACCTCTGAATTCCTTTAGGTATTTTATATTTAATACAACTATATAATAATACAATTAACTGATACTTTCACTTTCACTTCTTCTATAAAGGGATGCATTCTCAATGCAGAAATATGGTTTAGCAATTTCAAAACCACACCCGAGGTTTACAGTATAAAGCACCCATTCCTAGTTTTCAAAATAAATGCGCAGACAAATATGGACCTTATGTGCCCTCATCAGGTGTACTACTGCCATCAGGCATGTCAATCAAACTGAATCCTTGGAATATGTTCTGCCGACTTTCAGTGATTTGGCAGTAATCAAACTGCAGCAGTCTCACTCACATTTGTATGGATACAATTACTACCCCTGTATCCACACGTTGGGCTACCACAGCCTGGAAATATGAAGAGGAAAATTCCAAAAACAAACAGTTTTAAATTATGAGCCTTTCCGCCCTGTCGCGCTAAATAAGTGACTCGTGTCTTTAAGCGCATCTCATTCCTCATGTGTGTACTTGATTCCTCCGTCCTGG
>NC_137928.1:5690278-5700278 GCF_963457725.1 Sprattus sprattus
GAATTATGTGAAGACATGAGCATTTTATCTTAAAAGGTTTTTGGTTTCATTTTTTTATTTCCTGCTTTAGTTTGTGTATTGATTGATGGTTTGGATTTAGATTTGTATTCCTTCACACACACAGACACATACACACACAGACACACACACAGACACAGACACACACACACACACACACACACACACACACACACACACACACACACACACACACACACACACACACACACACACACACACACACACACACACTCACACACACACACACACACACACACATACACACACAGACATAGACATCCATACACACACACACACACAAACACAGTCACGCACACACACCCACAAGCGCGCACACACACACACACAAACACACACACACACACACACACACACACACAAGCGCATTAGCATTTCAGCTCTTGTGTTATTGTAAGCCTCAGCAGTTTGCTGGCTCCCTTAATCAATGACGAAATGTATGCCTGAGAAATTAAATACTTTAATCCCTTTTCCTCTTATTCCCTTGTATGTTATATTTGCATGATTCCATCTGTATCACTTTGATTTCTCCCCTTCTGTAATTACCTTATATGTTATATTTGCATGATTCCATCTGTATCACTGTGATTTCTCCCCTTCTGTAATTACCTTATATGTTATATTTGCATGATTCCATCTGTATCACTTTGATTTCTCCCTTCCTGGTTTACAACAGGCTCTGGCCCTTATGATGGAGCAGGTCTGGCCCAGTCCCACACAATGGTTCTAGCTGTGTGTGTGATATCACTGTGACAACACCAAAAGCATACAGCGTGCCTGCATGTCTGGCCCAGTCCCATACAATGGTTCTAGCTGAGTGTGATCACAAAACGCATACAGTGTGACACAGCCTGCATTTCCCATGTTGACTGTGTGCAGCGCGGCAAAAAGCATTATTTCTAGCAGACATTGATGGAACGGGGTTTCGCATGGTGTCCTCCGACTGTAATTACCTCATAGTGTCCTCACGGCCCCTTTGAGATTTCCCGTGATTTAAATCCTGCTGTCATGGCTAAGTGAAATCGCATCTCATCTCCCTATTATCGCCGGTCGGGAGGCAGTGACTATTTATTTATGAGGCGTGAAAACCCCGGGAGGACGTGGCATATATAATTCCTCTCCGAAGCCCGGCCACTCGACAGCGATACTACACCGCAAGGTCATGTCAAACCTCATCACACACGCCAAGCGAGCTGCTGTTACCGACGGAGGAAACTCAGGAGATGACATATTGATATAAGGTGGTCACTTATCATGTAAGAGCACAGCAAAAAAGAGAAAACATAGGGTTGGCGGGGTGTTAATTGGGTTAAGTACCGCTGCAGAGTTACGGTTAAATAGAGAGCTAATTAGATGTCCGCTTCGAGAGATGCTGATGAAAGATGAGGGGGGGAGAACGGCACACTCTTCACTCTCAAACTGCGATCTGATCAGGAGCACGTCCAGATGTTATTATCACACACACACACACACACACACACACACACACACACACACACACACACACACACACACACACACACACACACACACGCACGTCCAGATGTCTCATCACGTTTTGAAAAGAGAACGGACATGAGTCTGACCATTGAGTCAGTGGGAGGTTTTTTTTATAAGCAGGGGCCCTGGTGGCTTGCGAGGTGAAATCTGTTTTCTTTCCCAAAACTTTTGTCCCAATTAATTGTGTTTTTCGACATTTAAGCCCGTGAGTAAACACACATGGGGGTTGTGCATTTACACACACACACACACACACACACACACACACACACATGGGGGTTGTGCATTTACACACACACACACACACACACACACACATACACACACACATTAATTTACACACACACACATACACATTCATTTACACTGACACACACACACACACATACACACACACACACACACACACACACACATGGGGGCTGTGCAGACTGCTTCTGTGGGCTCATTAGTTAGTATCCAACACAGATCCTTTAGAAATACGTTTGAAAGCACCAGGGGCCCGGGTTTAATAGACGTGCACAAGGGCATCTTGTAAAGCTATTTTGATCAGTAGCACACATTCATTTGTTAATTTTATAACATGCACACAGACCTTAGCTAACCTTCGAAGGCGGAAAGACGCCTGGTGTGGGTGTGTCTGATCCAAAGGGTAGGTGTTTTACGGAATTCATTGTTTTGGTTTTGAGGAAGGTGGTCTGCCACTTTTTGTTATTGAAATGTCAAGCCTCCGTCTTGGTTTTTAACGTCTGGCAGGCGTATCAAATCTAATATGCACAGTTTGACATTGACCATTTTGATCTGACTGAACATTTCACTCTACATATGCTACCAAATGGCTGCCTAAGCTATGCAACTAAACACACACACACACACACACACACACACACACACTCACACACACACTCAATCACACACTCATTTGACTCTAAATATGCTAGCAAATGGCGCACCACTTTGATCTGACTAAACATTTCACTCTACATATGCTACCAAATGGCTGCCTAAGCTATGCAACTAAACACACACACACAAACACACACACACACACACACACACAAACACACGCACGCACGCACGCACGCACGCACGCACGCACGCACGCACGCACGCACGCACGCACGCACGCACGCACGCACGCACGCACACACGCACACACACACACACACACACACACACACACACACACACAAACACAAACACAAACACACACACACACTCATTCACACACTCATTTCACTCTAAATACTGTATGCTACCAAATAGCTGCATAAGCTATGCAACTACTCATTTTCAACCTGTTTGTTGGCAAGCTGTCCAAGTCAGTCCACAAGAGGGCCCATTTTGCCTAGTACCTCCAGTGCAGCCTCTGGACTAGCATAAGGGTTGGAGCTTGCAACCAGCATTTACAGGGTTGTGGGATCTTTCCCTAGAGAGTGTAAATGCTGACGAGGTTAATGTGTATTTGCTATGCAGTGGGCATGGCCTAGAATAAATGTTTGGTAATTGGAGCGATGGATTCCTACCCAATTTACAGCCTCCACTATCTTGCCAACTCGATGAAATATTGAATGTCTTGTGGTATCCCTCCTTAATCAATATGAGCTTGATAGAGGATTTTGTGCATGCAACTTAAACTTCAATAAAAGTGCCTCAAATGGACACAATAATATGTTTATTAAGATGGTTATTCTCTTCTTATCTTGTTTATTCACTTATCCTGTAGATATACGTATACAAATAAATGTTGCTAACTATCAGAACCTGTTAGAGAGTTATTTATACAATCTAAATGGTCATGGACAAGTGAAATTTGATTAGATTTGGCAGTAAGGCAAGCTAGCTAATGCACCAGAGTTCAAAGTCCACTCTGAACGTGCATACTTGAATAATTCATTCAAACAAAAAAAATAAACAATTTTATTATTTATTATTTATTGTTTACTGTATTTTTCTCATTTCTGTGTATCTTTCCTGTCCACAGATGTTGACTTATCATGTTGTATCCAAGGACATGTTCAGCTGTCAGTGGATCAGTGAAAAAGCAGAGGCTGAATGTAGTAAACAAAGCAATTGTTGACTGTCACATTGTAGCTGTTGCCGAAGAGAGAGAGAGAGACAGAGACAGAGAGAGAGACAGAGAGAGGGAGGTGAGAGAGAGGAGAGAGAGGTGAAAAGAGAGAGAGGGAAAGAGAGAGAGAGGGAGAAAGAGAGAGGGAGAGAGAGAGAGATGGAGAAAGAAAATGAGTGAGAGAGAAAGAGAGAGAGGTGGGAGAGAGAGAGAGAGAAAGAAGAGAGAGAGAGGTTGGAGAGAGAGAGAGAGAGAGAGAGATGTGAGCGAGAGAGAGATGGAGAAAGAGAGAGGAATTGTGATAGAGAGAGAGGTGGGATAGAGAGAGAGAGAGAGAGGTGAGAGGCAGAGCACAGGGGTTAAGGTTAGGGCACAAGTGTTCAAAGACCACTCATGCTGGATGACAGTGGGTATTTTAACTGGATTGTGAACCTGGATCTGCCAGATATTACAAGGACCTCTGGTCAAAGTACATCCCCCAGTCATCCTCATTTCACAGACACCATCCGTTCATATTTCCCTCAAATGTTTTTTAGCTGAAGTCATGGCCAGGAAAAACCATAGATAAAGCTCAAAGGGCAGTGGTCCATTTGTTAAAGAAAAGTCAACCTATTCTGTTCATGACAGCAATAACTATAATGTATTATTATAATAAAACCAAGTAGGCAGATTCACAAAGGGGAATGTTTATACAAATCATTTCCAGAGGGGATGACACCCACCCCCCCAGCCCTGCTTAGCTCGAGCCCTGTCTATTGGACAATGAAATGCCAGACCGGATGTCAGCTTTTAGTCCAACAGCCAGCATGCCATGAATAGTAATGCCACCTAATATATAACAAGAATAATTACGTTCTTTGAAATGCACTACATCATACCGTGTTGCACAATATTGTCTTGTTTGCATGGTCATAATTAGCCGTCATAACAACAGTGTGAGAAATGTAGCCATTACATCCTAAGCTAACCAGACATCCATTGTCCTGGGGAGATGATAAATAAACCCTTACCTAAACAGCACAGATCCTAAAGCTTGGTTTATAGGCGTAAGGGTAAGCGCAAGCGCAAGAGGCCACGCAAGCCCCTTGCGCGACCCTTGCGCGTCTTTTAACGTCTTTCGTGCGTCTGCCCCTTTTTCTAGACTTCCGCCATTTTTTACGCAAGCCTATTGTTCTCGGTGTGAATTGCTAGGCAACACCCCCAACGTAACGCGTAAGCACCTAGCAATTCATGCTCAACGCAGAACCAAGCAAGGGCCTTAAGCCTCTCCTTACCTCACTGAGTTCAACGGTATGTCAGGCAGTATATATACAGCTGTGACACCTAGCATACCTTATTACCAAATAGGAATATTATCAGACTATTATACTCTTACATTAAACCAGCTGTCAGGGTTACATGAGCACATGAGTGTGCATTAACAGCATGAATGTAGTTGTTTCTCCAATCAAGCTGTCAGATAAAGCAGACGGGCGATGTGCTAAAAAAAACACTCCTGGCTGTCATTTTACAGAGTAATGCAGTGCGGGGAATAGATCCCCAGATTACTAAGAACACGACAAGACAGTTTCCCCTCCTTAATGTCCCTCTTCTCCGGCGAGCAGAAATAACATTCAGGCTATCAACGGGTTTACCTCAGTTTAGAGAGATGAATCGTGGGAAGCCCGAATAGCTCTGGGCATAAACAAGCGACAGACACTGGAGTTTTACGCTACCAGTAACAATGTTTACATAGAGCTTTTAGTCACCACTGAAGAAAAAGCAAAAGAAAGAGAAGGAGCGGAAAAGAAAAACTGCATCAGAAACCCTCGGAGAGACAATGGGAGGTGGGGGGAGCCCATTTTTGTATTTATTGTGATTCATGTATGTATGTAAGTTAAGCTACTGGATGACCTTAATTTCCCTCGGGATCAATAAAGTATCCGTCTATCTATCTATCTATCTATCTATCTATCTATCTATCTATCTATCTATCTATCTATCTATCTATCCATTTGGAAAGAGCTGAAAACCAACAGCCCAACATAGAGAACACAGTGGTTCAAATGCAAGCTCTAGAAGAAGTCACTGGATTGAGAGTTTTGGCACTCTCCAAATGATCTTCGCTGCAAAGTGTTTACACAACGCTCGCTAATTGGTAGATAATGCCAGGTAAGAGGCTAAAAGCTGCTAAAATAAAATTATACCTTGAATTAAATCGATAGACTAATGAAAAGTGTAAAAGAAATATATTAAATTATAAAAAATACAGCAGAGATTTATGCTGTGAGATGCAGTGCCAAGCCATGATTAAGCAGTTACACCTGGTTTGTGCTTATATAAGAATTAATAAATGATTCATATCTATGTAAGAGGTACATAACAGATGATAAATATTGTTGCAGATTGTCTGTGCACAATTACAGGCAGTGTTTCAGTGAGTGTAATATTTAAATAGCTTCATGCATAATGAATGTACTTATGATACATTACCCGCGAATGCCGTCACCACTCTCTGAGCAAATGACAAGGTTATTCTCTGCTGGCATCAGGTTTTCAGCACCATAGACAGCGCCCTGTACAGTCAGAGATGCTGGTTCAGTATCAGCACCATGGACAGCACCCGCACAGTCAGAATGACTGGTTCAGTATCAGCACCATAGACAGCACCCTGCACAGCCAGATTGACTGGTTCAGTATCAGCACCATGGACAGCTCCTGTCTCCCTCACTCTGTGGAGCAGCACTCTGCTATGTGTCCTATCTAATGCTTCACCTTAAGTCACCTATAACTTGAACACTGGTCTTTTGCCAAAAGTGCCTGGCACTTTAATGTGAAAACATAAATCCCCTGTTCCCTCCTTTCCATATGTACAGTTTAAACGAGATACTGGTTGTTTCACTGGTGTAGATGGATTTTACATTATATGTCTGGAGACAACCGTGTAGGGGGTTTTTGCCAGGGAACTATAAGAGGATTAACAGAGTTTGAAATTTCTAAAACAATCCAGTGCCTTGTGACCTTGAGTTGTGGCATTCACTCAAACAGAAAAAAAACCACAATGATTAATGGTGTTTTCAGCAAGTAGTGGGAGAGTTCCATTTTTCTATGTCCCATTTGGCTGGAGTCCACAACAACAACAAAATTGCAAGTTGTTCCTAGATGTGCTCTCGTCACAAAAGTCACAATTGGAATGAAGACTCTGACGGCATAATTTTTTGACAGACAAAGGATATAATATGTCCTCCGTCTTTGTATGTTTCTCTTCAGTGCTGTCTTACAGGCATGCCTGATTTTCATAGTATTTGATTTTCCATAGTATATGTCTGGTTGGGGTAGATACACCCTGATGGACATTAAATATCATCTGTCTAGCAGTCAACAGTCAGATTGTTTATTTTTGCTCATTTTTGTGTGTCTTTCCTGACCGCAGATGTTGACTTATCATGTTGCACCCAAGGACATTTTCAGCTGTCAGTGGATCAGAGAAAAAGCAGAAGCTGAATGTAGTAAACAAAGCAATTGTTGACTTGTCACATTGTAGCTGTTGTCAAATGTACCTACAGAGAGAGAGAGAGAGAGAGAGAGAGAAAGAGGGAGAGAGAGAGAGAGAGAGAGAGAGAAAGAAAGAAAGATGGAGAGAGAGAGGGAGAGAGAGAGAAAGAAAGATGGAGAGAGAGATGGAGAGAGAGAGGGAGAGAGAGAGAGAGAGAAAGAAAGATGGAGAGAGAGAGGGAGAGAGAGAGGGAGAGAGAGAGAGGGATAGAGGAACAGAGGGGTTAAGGTTTTACTTTTCTCTCTTCACTCAGGACATCAGCATTAAACTGGGTCCCCTACACCCATTTCTATGGACTTTTTTATGTACAGGGCAGATGCGGAAGCCCAATGCTACCTTGTAGCTGTTGGTTGTTACATGTTTCTCTACAGACAGAGACAGAGAGAGATAGAGAGAGACGGAGAGAGAGAAAGAGAGAGAGAGAGAGAGAGAGAGAGATGTGTGAGCATGTCTTTAATGCAGTGAGGCCACCACACTGTCCAGGGGCAGAGAAAGGAGAGAAGAGTCGGAGCAAAACAATCTTCAAAGAGATCAATAAAAGAGATCAATAATAATCAATGTTTTGTGTGTGTGTGTTTGTGTGTGTGTTTGTGTTTTCTCAGTTTCATTCATGTTCATGTATTGTGTTTTTTTTTTATCCTGTTTTAGTATCAGTTACTTGTGATAAAAAAAATGTCAACTGTCAACTGTTATGGCAATATCGTACTCTGTACAGTCATCCCAATAAAGCACATTCAATTGAAGAACAAAATCCATGCTGTGTGTGTGTGTGTGTGTGTGTGTGTGTGTGTGTCTGTGTGTGTGTGTGTGTGTGTGTGTTTGTGTGTGTTTCGACTTTTATCCATTCCATTCATGTTTTTTTTTTAGTATCAGTTACTTGTCATAAAAATGTTTGTTTTGGTATTAAATTGAAAATAAAAACATGCTCCAAGCCACTGTCTCATCACACAGAGGAGCAGGATGAATCTGTCCCAAGCCCCCCCTCCTCCCCCGCGGCCTCCATGAGAGGGAGCGCTGCATAAACACGGAGCCATTTGCTGGGAGTGAGAGGATCCCCATGGGAATACATTAGGCTAGTGTACTGAGAGCTTCAGTGTGTATCGATTTGTCACAGTGGCCCTGGACATCCACTGGTCATTATGTGTACATAAACCCCTTTTAGAAGTCATGTTGGACGGCTGAATGCCAAAACACTTCACAACCGCTGGACTGGTGGCACCAGATAGCTCTCAGAGCAAAGCATGGCTGGAGGAAAGTGGGGAAGCAATGGAAGAAGTGTTTGCCTGCTGGCAGCTGTTTGCTCTTTCACTAATATAGGCCCTACTCTAGGATTTGTCTGGAATATGGAACATCGTACTGAAACGGAATATGGAACACCGTACTGAAACAGAATATGGAACACCGTTCTGAAACAGAATATCGAACGCCATACTGAAACAGAATATGGAACGCCTTACTGTAACAGAATATGGAACGCCGTACTGTAAGAGAATATGGAACACAGTACTGTAAGATATTATGGAACACAGTACTGGAACAGAATATGGAACGCTGTACTGGATAAGAATATGAAACACTGTATAGTCTGCAGTCTACAGAGAGCTATGGGCTGATTTGATCAATATTAATATGGTATGGATCATCACACGAACTGGTGGTAACTGGCTAACAACTGCTGGGATGATTTTGTTTTGGGTGTAGAGGTGATTTTTGTTCTGGAAGAAAGGCTGGAGGTCAGTGGGCTAGTATATCATGCAGAATTTCAGAGAGTGAAAAGAAGACTGTGAAAAGAGAGGACGGAAAGAGATGAAACGCTGAGGCAACCAATCCCACAGTGGGGACCTCTAAGCTTCTAACTAGGGGCCAAGCCATTACTGAGCCCAATGCCTTTCCCAGAAACCCTCACAGTGAGACACATGACTTTTTAGCAAAGCTAGGTACCAGCATGGGACCTCCTTGGGTATCAGTATCAGCACCGCCAGAAACAACATAAGAGCCCCAGTAGGGACAAATAAAGGAAAGAAAAAAACTCACAAACACACACACACACACACACATTTTCTGTTAGCAGAATGTTCAGTGATAAATGAAGTTCCGCTAGCAAGCCTGAAATTAACGTGACAAGGCAATTAGCTCTGGGCAAGTAAGTAATGAGGGAAGCTGGGAAAATAACCATGAATAGCGTCCTCAGGGTGGAGTCATGGAAAAGCCCAGCAGACAGCGCATCCATGGGCAGAAACACAGCCATGCTGATTAGCACACAGGAGATCTGGACCTGAGTTCAAAAAGCATCGCAGGACTAGAAGTAGCGCTGAACTTCCTGATTTAGGAGAAACTCTCTCTAATGAGGGTGTCTTTATGCCCCTCTTTTTTTTACTCAAAGCAATTCAAAACATCTCGTTTTTGCTAAAAGAAGCCAAGTCTGGGAGAACTAAGGAGCAGTCAAGGGGACTCTTAACTCAATAGGACCAACTCCTAACGAATGGTTTTGAATACCGATGCAGAATAACTGAAAAGATACTATCTGAAGCGCAAGGGAATAATAATAAAGCTTATGGGGGATGGATCACACCACCACACAACCAAAACATCTCAGTGTTGATATTAAATGTAATATAACATTTAACAGTGCAGTTAAGCTCCTCTCTACACTAACATGTCATCATGCAGGTTAATTTAATTTGTGGTTAAAGTCCAATATTTGTATCTTTAGTCATTCATTTATTAATTCATTCACTTATTTATTCATCATTCTCTTTGGTAGGGTATGAAGCACATGCCTACTCACCGCCACAGACCTGTCATTCATTAGCCAAATAACTGAAGTCAAAGCAAGAAAGCTCCTGCATGAGACT
>NC_137928.1:5707778-5725278 GCF_963457725.1 Sprattus sprattus
ATTTTTGTTTGGTGGGTTAGGCGTTGATTATTGTGTTTTTTTCCATACTGCTCTCATAAAGAACATCCCCATACAGACCACGTCAATGACAAATCTTATCGATTTTTTAAATGCTTCTCACGCCAAATTTATACACGCGATTAAATTAGATGAATTAATCACAAAGCATGCACTTAATTCGATTTTCTTTTCATATCGCTTGACAGCCCTTATCTATAGAATATTATTCTGTGTCTGTTATGGGGTATGGTCTGTATTGGTGGTTGCCTGAAGGCTGATAACAAGGAAACACATGCGAGTGGATGCCCAACAAGTATAAAATAGAAATGAATATGTGACGAGGTGATCGTCCCTACAGGTGAATATGCTCTCTGGCTGCCACGCCACTGAGCCGGGCTCTTTGGTGTGGCGGTCAGAGCGCATGTTTGGCACCCCGTTGACCCGGGTTCGAGTCCGGGTGGGGTGACCACGTTCTCCCTTCGCTACAGAATAGATGAATAGATATGGTGCTATCAACAATTCTTGGCATGTGGTGGCATATGGCATGTCTTGGCATATGGTGTACTCTACTCTAGCACAGATCTGTGTTTGATCAGGACCTGATGCTTCCAGGAGATGCTGCCTTCCTGATGCTTTGAATCCAGTCTGTGTTGGTAAGGTCTGTCACTCTCCACTAAATAGGCAATAGTGGAATTCCACTGCAAAAAGTGTGTGTTAAATGGCAACCATTTTACGGCATGTCAGAGATTAAATACAAATGTGGTTGTGTGGCTGTTGATATACAGCGTCTGAAGTTTTGCATTTGTGTGTGTGTTTCGGTGTGTGTGTGTGTGTGTGTGTGTGTGTGTGTGTGTGTGTGTGTGTGTGTCTGTGAAGGTACGAATAATTTAGACAGTGTCTCTGAGGATGATATTAAATATGCCAGTTTCTATTTGCAGGTATGTGCAAAGTGATTGTGTGACTGTGTCCTCGCTTTCTCTCTCTCTCTCTCTGAGATGAAAGAAATCACTTGCAGCTCACAGCAGCACAGTCTGGCATTAAACAGGTATTTCCTCTTTTTTTTCTCGACCATCTTCAGGCTTACCAGCTCTGTCAGTGTTTTAAGACTTACTTTTCTTTTTGTTTCGTAATAGTTCAGAGAATGTACTTTCCACAAAGTTTTTTTTTTTCCGCAGTCCTGTAGATCTAAAAATGTTTGGAATCTTGTTATATTTTCAAAAGATTGAAAAAAAGTCCCTGGGGATCCTTACTTCTGTTGAAGTTTGATTCTGTGCCTTCCTGAAGCTTAAAGACTTCAAGTGAGCCTTTGCAACAAATTGGACTTTAAAGAAATTCTGACATATGCAAAATGTTCAATCATACCCTGACACCATCAGTGGGTACGTCTAACTGTACTCTAGTGTTCTCCAATAAATCAAACTGTTAGTATGGGTGAAAGCTGTCTCTGCATTCAACACATTAAGGCTAGTACTTCTCCAAGGAAACTAGCCGGAAGTTCTTGTCTTTGTTCCGTTCACAGTGGCGTGTCTTTGTGGCGTGTCTTTGCCTATTGTTGTCAGATGAACTGGAAGGGATGATAATGGTGGAGTAAGCCTTCAAGGGGTTTAGAGGGGTTGGAAGAATGAACACAGAATTTGGACTTCCTAGTGTTAATCCCTCCATTCCTGCCAGAAGCAGCTAGAGTACATGAATGTGCACTTTAAGGATGCAAGGGTGCATATGTGCAAGGATGCGAGTGTGCAAAGGTGCAAAGATGCAAGGGTGCAAGGGCACAAGGACACAAGGGTGCAAGTGCATGTAATGGAAAGAGTCAGAGCATTGCACTGAAGCCTCTGCTGAACACCCAAGGCTTTCCCAGTGCCTTAAGACTAGTAGCGTAGCTATGTCAGTTATCGGACAGTGTCAAACATCGGCCATTCTGTTAAACAATCAAAATGCTGAGTTTAATAATGGATTATCAATCTTTAACTTCAGTTTAATAATGGATTCACATGACAACATGAACGTTTTGCCGATAACACACACCGTCCGATTATTAACACTGTTACGATACTACAGTAGTGTGTATTGTGACTAAGAACCCATCTCCCTGTGCATGTCTTTAATCTCTAACATAACATCTGTTGGGAAGGCCGTGTTACTCTCTGGACAAATGATGTGGTGCTATCATCACAAAACATGCTGTTTTTTATTTACTGTTATACTACGGGATGAGCTAATAGTGTTTGATATAAGAAGAGAGTGGCTCAAGCTTTCCTCATTTTGACCATGTCTGTGAGAAAGACATCATTTCAGAATGACAGAATGCCTCTGGGCATAGCTGCAGAATATGTGTCTGCTACTTCTGAATAGATTTCATTCTGATGCATATTCTAATGCAAGATTGCCATAATCACATTCAGTAGAGATCTGTGTCATCATTTATGTAATGATTTCTTCTCGAACAGAACAGTACACAACTGGCCTGATAAATGAAAATTACACTGACAGAAAGACAAAGCAAAGCAGACGGAGGGAAAATACAACCGTGAACAAAAGCTTTGGTATCACAGTGTGTGTAGAACCTGAAGCCAGGGGGGATGAATAGGAACACAGTCATTGGCTTATGTAGAGGAAGCTAGCATCACAGAATAAAGTACTGACCAGTGATAGCCCTAGAGGAAGCTAGCATCACAGAATAAAGTACTGACCAGTGATAGCCCTAGAGGAAACTAGCATCACAGAATAAAGTACTGACCAGTGATAGCCCTAGAGGAAACTAGCATCACAGAATAAAGTACTGACCAGTGATAGCCCTAGAGGAAACTAGCATCACAGAATAAAGTACTGACCAGTGATAGCCCTAGAGGAAGCTAGCATCACAGAATAAAGTACTGACCAGTGATAGCCCTAGAGGAAGCTAGCATCACAGAATAAAGTACTGACCAGTGATAGCCCTAGAGGAAGCTAGCATCACAGAATAAAGTACTGACCAGTGATAGCCCTAGAGGAAGCTAGCATCACAGAATAAAGTACTGACCAGTGATAGCCCTAGAGGAAGCTAGCATCACAGAATAAAGTACTGACCAGTGATAGCCCTAGAGGAAGCTAGCATCACAGAATAAAGTACTGACCAGTGATAGCCCTAGAGGAAGCTAGCATCACAGAATAAAGTACTGACCAGTGATACCCCTAGAGAAAACTAGCATCACAGAATAAAGTTACCTGGATAGCCCTAGAGGAAGCTAGCATCACATAATAAAGTACTGACCAGTGATAGCCCTAGAGGAAGCTAGCATCACATAATAAAGTGACCAGTGATAGCCCTAGAGGAAGCTAGCATCACAGAATAAAGTGACCAGTGATAGACCGGGCTGCAAGAGGGCTGACTGGTGATTTCACTTCCTGACTAACCCGAGCACCAGACATGGCATATGCTTAGAGAAATCAAACAGGGCCATCATTTACTGTGACCTTGATGGGCCCAATCAGGTATTAAACTCTAAAAAAAAAAATGAAAACAAAAAGCCAAACGTGTAATCACGTTTACCCTCAACCTATCAGATGAGGGATGTATCAGCTAGCTCTGGCTCACATCTGGCCCAGACCTCTAGGGTGCACATAATGACTGTGATTATAGTTATAGTTAGCAAATGCTTTTGTCCGAAGCAACTTCCATTAGACAAAACAAATGTGATATACACTGCCAGTGTGTGTGTGTGTTTGTATGTGTGCATTTGTGAGTGTGCATGTGTGTGTGCGTACGTGTGTGAGTGTGTGTGTATGTGTGAGGGGTGTGTGTGTGTGTGCATGTGTGTGTGTGAGGTAAACAGACCACGAAATGCCAGCCAGTAAATCTGAACTCCTCTGAATCTGTGTGTATCACCTACAGGATGAAGAAGTGGGCACTGGCAGCATAGCAGCTCTCATCTTTGGAGCAAATGCGCCCACAGCAACACTGTTGAAGGCCTCTGTGTGTATGTGTGTGTGTGTGGTGTGTGTCTGTGTGTGTCTGTCTGTGTGGTGTGTGTGTGTGTAGAAGTAGAGAGGGGGAGTTGGCGCCCACCGACACACTGACGAAGGCCTCCCTGTCTTTCAGTCGATTCATTTCATCAGCCGTGGTTTCAGCTCGACAGACTTGGAAAGGAAACAATCTTGACCTCTGCAGCGACACGCAAAGACGAATGGGAGAGAAAAAAAACTAGATTTTTGTGTGTGTGTGTGTGTGTGTGTGTGAGAAAAAAAACAAGATTTTTCTTCTTCTTCTTCTTTGTCGCTTTTGTCTCCATCAAGTCAAGCTCCCACAGCATTATGTTTACAAAAAGCTCTTTTTCATCAGGCCATCCAAACATCACATTAAACCAGAGCCACACACACACACACACACACACACACACAAACACAATGGCCTACATTACACTCTTCATTTTAGTACACCTAGCATACACTTGATTCCAAGGTGACTCGCGTAGCACACACGCATAGATTTATTTGGGCACACAGGAATAGATGTATTTGGACACACACTGAGCCAGAACTGAACCCCTAACCTTGGCATTACGAGTACAATCGTCTCCAAATTGGACTCCGGGAATTGTGTGTTTCTCTTCTGGCAGCGTTCTCTAATGTAACAGACAGGAGCTGTATACAGATACACACACACACACACACACACACACACACACACACACACACACACACACACACACACACACACACATAGATTCACACACACACAGAACACACACACACACACACACGCACACACACACACACACACACACACACAGATGTGTGTTTCTCTTCTGGCAGCAATCTCTAGTGTAACAAGCAGAAGCTGTGCACATTCTCTCTGGGCTGTGGAAGGGCAGCCAAAATGTTACCAACGATACAAAAAAAAAAAATAGGCTGGAAAGTTTACACGTGTCTGAACTTTATGGGCAGTATAATGCATTAGAGTAGTACATATGGCTGACTCCATCAAATTACTTAATGACCTGCAATGCTACAAAGCAGTATTTAAGCCAGTATTTAGATGCAATGGCATGGCACACAAGGAGTTATATGAATGAATGTTTTATGAATGAACAGTCTATTAATACAAAACACACTCAGCTTAACTGTAACAGTATCAGTCAAACTGAATGTAAGGTAAAAACGAAATGGATAAGTACAGCTGTAAATGAAACCAATTGAATAAACAGGTTGGATGCCAACTAAACAAATAAACTTAAACAACCAAAAAATAAACCTGATCAACCTGAATGAGATAAAAGGATCATCACCCCAAACTTGAGAAGACTGAGTGAGGGAAATGGTGAAGGAGTGCTAGAGTGGGAGGGCAGGAGAAGAGAGGATGCCTAATGGAGGACAAGAGAAGAAGAAGAGGAAGATAAGAACAAGCAGAAGAGAAGAACAAGAGGAAGAGAAGAACAAGCAGAAGAGAAGAACAAGAGGAAGAGAAGAACAAACGGAAGAGAAGAACAAGAGGAAGAGAAGAACAAGCAGAAGAGAAGAACAAGAGGAAGAGAAGAACAAGCGGAAGAGAAGAACAAGAGGAAGAGAAGAACAAGCAGAAGAGAAGAACAAGCAGAAGAGAAGAACAAGAGGAAGAGAAGAACAAGAGGAAGAGAAGAACAAGCAGAAGAGAAGAACAAGAGGAAGAGAAGAACAAGCAGAAGAGAAGAACAAGAGGAAGAGAAGAACAAGAGGAAGAGAAGAACAAGCAGAAGAGAAGAACAAGCAGAAGAGAAGAGCTAAAACACTCTATAGGGTTTGGTGTTTTATCACATTGGTCATGTGTCACAGGCCAGTCCCTTCAGGCCACATCCTGCCTTGCTGATGCCCTAAGCCTAAGGGAACATTTCCTCCCCACTGCCCCGTTGATGTGTCATCGGAGAACACTGAGGCAGAGGTCACAATGGGGCTAGTGGAATCATAGAGCTATGGCGGGCATTCCGATCGCAACGATCAGACTGCTGTCCATATCCCAAGGATACATTCAGTACCATAAATGAATATGTTGCATTCATTTACATTTCCACATCACTTGGAGATCACAAACACCCTGAGGTGAGGCAAGCAACCAGATAGTAAAGAATAGCAGCAGGTGGTAATATAACTGTGACTAGGCCGTGGTGTGCCTGACAACAGCACCCAATGCATGGGGGTTACTGTGAACACACACAGTCCAGGCTGAGAAGCTAAGGTGTGACTGCTGACCTTTTGAACCCGTGGCCAGTTTCTGGATTGATTCATTCTCATGGTGAAAATGACCTCACAGCTGCATGCAGAAGGGGACATGATGAGACCCCACCACGAGAGCGCATATGGGGCATGATGAGTGGCCCACCACAAGAGCGCATATGGGGCATCTATTATTCAGGCCCCCGGCTCCTCTGTGCCACGTGTGTCTCCGGCCTGGTGCCCTGTAGATCGTTTACATCTGCATTAGTGTACGGAGGCACAATACCAAGCACAAGGCCTGGTGTTTCTAACACGTGGGGGTGGACAACTTTGATATGGAGGTGATGGGTTAGCAGCATCATCACTGGCTAGCTATTTTGCTAGCTCGCTAACTCTTCTACAGTTCTACAGTCTAAGTCTCATCTGCTGAGCTGAATAATGTAGCGCTACTTGACGGCTGTTTACACATCAGTAAGTTTGTGTTTCGCACACCAATTTCTTCCTTTCTATTTTTAATGCGAACGTTGAGACATAACGTCTACCTGTCATTTGTTCAAATCTGCAACAAAATCAATATTACAAACTCCTCATAAAACACTGCAGAAAAGAGTTTATTTCCCATGATTTCACTGTTTAAGATCACTACAAGTACATTTATTTGTATGAAAAAACATGTTTTTTTTTATCAATAACGTGAATTATTTCAATTAATTGGTTCATGACTGTTTTTCATTTGAGATAAACAAACAAACTAAATGGTTTGTGGTGCCAGTTAATAGTCTAGTCTGAGAAGGATGGTTCAGGTTCACTGACAGATCTGTGTGTGTGGGAGAGAGAGGCTGGCAACTGAGCATGCTGAAATAAACACAATTCGCTTCTCTATTGAAAACAATTCTTCATAACCATATTTTTTATCTGGAATCGTTGCCACAAGTGCACATCTGCTCTTAGCCAAATTGATTAATGATAACAATTATCTGTTAACAATTCTCTGTTCTCATTGATGAATGATAACAATTCTCAATGTTTATATTTTGTTACCTCCGCCAAGGAGGTTATGTTTTCACCCCTGTTTGTCTGTTTGTCTGTTTGTCTGTTTGTCTGTTTGTCTGTTTGTTTGTTTGTCAGCAGGATTACGCAGAGACGCATGGACCGATTTCCATCAAACTTTGTGGGGAGATTGGGTAATATAATGGCAATAATTGATTAGATTTTCAGATGTCAAGGTCAAAGGTCAAGGTCACAAGGCGGAGGTTTGCATTCTCTGAATGCTCCCATTCTTGTTTTCTCTGTGCTCATTTCAGCACAACCGTGGGAGGCATTGGTCTGAGAGTCTGTAGGGTGTATGGGCTATGATGATGCAAGGACGTGCGACAGGTGGGGGCTAAGGTTGTCCGGGCAACTGCCAGTCCGCCCTCCCTGACTCAAGCTGCCCCTCTGAGAAAAAAAAAGTTTTAAAATAGTACAATGGCTGCACAATTTCATGTAGGCCTAGGTACAAAAAATCACCACCCGAAACATTTCATAGAGTAGCCTATGGGGAACGAGAGTGGAAATGAGTAAGGGGATGGGAAAGTAGCTAGTTTAGGAAAGCCCCCCACTCTGTTTACTGTAGCTGCAATGCTGCACGAGACAGCCACCTGACAGGCTGCATTTTTAGATGCGTCCGGCATCTCTATAAGAGGGTATGTCCGTCCGTCGGTCTGTCGGTCGGTCGGTCGGTCTGTCGGTCGGTCGGTCGGTCGGTCGGTCGGTCGGTCTGAAACGCCTGTCTGAAACGCATTCTTTCAATTGTAATTCCCTCCTGTGTCCACAAGTTGGCAGAGTTGAGTTGACGCATCTTGTTGTCCGCTCGGACTTGTTGCCTCAAGAGACGGTCACAGTTGTCTTGTGTGAGTTAATCAATGCGCAACCGCTTTGACGTAGTACGAAAAGGTGAGTTTGAAGTTGTTGAAATGAATAACAAACGAACAATTATCATCAAGTTATATGAAATTAATTAAAATGTTCATAAATCCGGGCTCAGTTTGCCACGTTTAGCCTAAAGAATCAGGCAGCTAGCTTGCCTACCAGACAACCAGCCTGTTACCACATTCACATTTTTTTGTAGCAAAACTAAGTTACGTATCCGATGATGGTGAGTTTCTAACATTTCGTTTTAACAAGAAGATGAAATGCATCACATGAATCGTTTCATTCAAAATGGGTAAATCACTGCTTTGGGTGTTGTTTAGTGTAGAGTGCGGTAGAAGCTAGAATGCCAATGGAAAAGAGAAGGATTCAGGAGAGAGAGAAGCAACTAGAGGAGGCAGCAAAGGGGAGCACATCTTTGCAGAGTTGGTTACAAAGAAGCAAACCAGCAGGTGAGACATTGCATTGTGATAAAGATGACGATGTGTAGGCTGATTCATTAATGTGGAACAGGCTCATATTTTCAGACTCATATTTGTAGCATACTAATGGCGATTTATTATAATTACATTACATTTAAAATGAGGAGAAACCACAAGCCTTCAGTCCAGAGGAAAATGTTGACCAGGAAACACAGGACAGGTAGTGCTGATCACCAAATATGAGAGAAAGGACCATGCTACAAAGTACAAGGATAAAGAGCCACATACTAAATTATTGTAATCCTAAAAAAAGTATAGGCTATTTGAGCGATTCATTCAAAGATATTGTCTGAGCAGAACAAAAATAACATATCAATGCTTCTAGTGGGCCTTATAATAGTATTGATAATGGTAATAACAATAATATATAATTGGACAGATGATGAGACAAGTACATCAACTGCAGACAAAGACAAAGAGCCAGACCCAGATGAGAACAGAACAGACATGGAGAACAGGGAAAGGACAGACGACAACAGGACCGGATGCTAACAAGGGGGGATATTGAGCTGGAGAGTTAGGCAAAATCCATGAATACAGATTTTAGTACAATCAGGCCTTTATCAAGTTTTCAAATTCAGTCGAGCCTTGCTGTCCTATTGTGAAGTTCCCAAAAAATGCATAAGGGCACTCTTTTCAAGCCCACTGGTATGATTACGGAATGTTCTCCCAAAATGATGCCATGCACAAATTAATTTCTGTAATCGAGTGTTCTATTTATTACTGTTAATAAAGACCCTGTTCTTCTCAGTTCTCCATACGGGGGGTGGGGGGTGGCGCAATGGTCAAGAACAATGGCCCTTCAATGGGCCCTGATGGGTGTATGGGGTATGTTGATGGGTGTCTGGGGTATGTTGATGTGTGTCTGGGGTATGATGATTCATATCTTCCTTTGAGTCTCAGGGCATCAGAATAATAAAGGCTCACATCAGAATAATAATTAAGAACAAAAATATAGAAATATATTTCCATGGTAACAGGCAAACCGGTGGCTCAGCATACAGCAGATGGTTAATTTCATCTTCAGTCCATAATGTGGAAAATATGTGTGTGACTGCTTATGTGCGTATGTGTGCTACTTGTGTGTGTGTGGAGTAGCCTATATCTGTGTGTTTGTGGTGTGTGTGTGTGTGTGTGTGTGGGGTAGTGTGTAGCTGATGAAATCGCTGTGAGCACGCAGCGTCTGGACAGTAAGTGGAGTTCCTTGTTGGGGGGGAAGCACTGCGCTGTCACCACCGATTCATCTCAATTTCCTCCAGCCTGCAGGAAAGCTCTGTCCCTCAGCCCCCCCGCCCCCGCCACACTCACACACACACACACTCACACACACACACACACACACACACACACACACACACACACACACACACACACACACACACCCCTTGGCATGTTCTCCCAGGCAGAGCAGTCAATGAGATGATGGATCAGCGTGCCTCGGTGCTCTCTGGCAGGGCTTGCATTTGTACGTGTGTGTGTGTGTGTGTGTGTGTGCATATGTATGCTTGTGGTCTCGTGGCCACTGGGGCTTCATCTGCGGGCCGGGCCTGACGTTCATCTGCCAGGGTGCCTACTTTACTGCCTACCCACCATATCATCAGGGGAAAGTCCCACTCCAGCCCCTCCACCACAGACACACACACACGCATACACACACACATACACACACACACGCACGCACACACACACAAACGCGTGCGCACACACTCCCACACACGCATGCGCACACACACACACACACTCACACACAAACGCATGCGCACATACACACTCACACACACACATACACACACACACACACAAACGCGAGCGCACACTCACAGCCTCGTATGTGGCCACGCCTGCCGTTTGTCAGCGTGTGTGGCCACCTCGTGTCCCGCCCGCCATGCCATCTGGGGGGAAGTGTCACGCTAACGCGCCGCCCCTGCGCCACCCCTGCGCCTTGGCACCGCACCGCACGGCTCAGCCCGACTCGGCCTACGGACAGGGATGTCCCAGACAGATGGCCCTAAACGAGCGTGTGACACTGCCTGGGGAAGCCTCGTGTCGACACTCCCCCTCTCTTTTCTCAATTAGCACTTTTGCAGGAGCACAGGATCTCCTCACATGCTGCTAGTGTCGGGGCTAACCCACAGACACACACACACACACACACAGACACACACATGCACACAAATGTGTCACCCGGCATCAGTGTGGAAGAAAAGCACGTAAGAAAGCAAGAATTAGCACTTTTGCAGGAGCATAGGATCTCCTCACATGCTGATAGTGTCGGGGCTAACCCACAGACACACACACAGACACACACACACATACAAATACATACACACACAGACGCGGACAAACACACACACACACAAACACAGACACACACACTGTGTCACCCGGCATCGGTGTGGAAGGAAGGAGCGTGGGTAGGCTTGTGTAGTCCAATGCTAACCCAACCTGACAAGTGTGTCTTAGCTCGCCCTTCTTGTTTTATTGACGAAGCAAATGTCACGGCCGTGTCATGAACTCTAGCGTTTGATGGAATCAGACAACAGAGTCTAAGAAAGAAAACAAAAAATAAATACGAAAGGTTAGCTAAGAGGTTAAAACTCCTCATCCTTACATAACACTGAGACAGAGGTGAAATGACACAGAAGTGAAAGTGAGAGATAGGCACACAAACACACATGCAGACACAAGCAGGCATACACAAACACACACGCAGACACACACAGGCATACACAAACACACAGACACAAGCACACACACACCCACGCCGCCCCCCAGACACACACACACACATAGACACACACACAAATAGACACACACAAAAATACTGTAATAAATGTCTGCCTTTTATCCACTGTGCCACAGGTCTGTATAATCTGGGTGTAGAACCACACATCGCGGCAAGGCTGTGGTAATACCAGTGCAAGCGTGGTGATGGTTCTGACAGATTCAACAATGGATCCGAAGGAAAGACCCGGTTAAATACATGCTTAGAATACACAAGCACGCTGCATAAACAAGGGCACTCTGCTGCTGTCACTGATATAAAAGGCAGTGGCGGCACCTCGTCAGTAATACTAATGATATCCTGTCATTGTGGGTCAGGTGTTTCTGTAGTGTTGGGATGCATGAATGTGTTGTAGTGAAAATGGGTGACAGGAAAGCCAGAAAGGAGGAGGAAGATAGCTGGTTAGCAGGACAGCAGCATAGCACTTTAGCAGAATGGCTTCTCAATAGTGTCTTAAAGCTCGGCCTTAAGCTCTGGAACACTGACTGAATATTCAGAGGTGTATCAGCCAGACTGTCAGGGGGGACACTGGTGGTTGAGGTGATTCTGTGTCTGGGTCGTTTCAAGCAGTCTGTTTATCTATTTATCTATGACAGACCTCTTAATGGCCCAGATCCTGGCCGATTCTGGTGCCGGAAAATGTCTGGATTAGGGCCACATCTGGGTGTCATCTGGGCCACATCTGGGCCACATCTGGGCCTTAATCGGGCCACATCTGGGTTTGGTTCTGGTGTGGTCTCAGTCACTGATTGCCTGGTAAACAGCCATTGTTTTTCCCCTCCAATGATCTTTTCCCTGAATTCTCCTCAACAGGACATCCATCTGAGTGACAGTGCAGAATATGATTTTGAGAGAGAGAGAGAGAGAGAGAGAAAGAAAGAGAGAGGGAGAGAGAGAGAGAGAGAATGAATGAAACACAGAGACAGAATGAGGAAGAAAGTTATAGAGCGAGAGAAGAGAGACAGACAGAATAAGGAAGAAAAAGGGGGAGAGAGAAAGAGAGAGAGAGAGAGAGAGAATAAGGAAGAAAAAGGGGGAGAGAGAAAGAGAGAGAGAGAGAGAGAATGATGGCTGTTCCCTCCTTGTTCTTGGTTTGGTGTCACAATACAGCGCCCTTGTGTCAAAGTCATTTGCAAACGCCCCGTACAAATGAAATTGAACTCTGCAGAATCGAACTGAATTGAATTGAATCAAAGCTGGCCGCCTCAACAAAGCCAGAGGGGGGAAAAAAAGGAAGAAAAAACCTTTTCAAAACAAGTTTCTTTGAATTAACGTCAGCCCAGCCTTAACTCTCAAGCAGTAATTCTCAGAGGAGAAACTTTCAAAGCCCAAATCCCTGATGACAAACAGAACACAGGTGCACAGGTAGCGCAGACTTCTTTTTTTTTCGAAACGTCCAGGATGACAGTCCACAAGGAACTGGAACCTCATGAGCGACATCGTCCTCACCGCGCGTATTATATGTAGAAAGACAGCAACGTCTGAGCATGGTAACTTAGCAACATCTGAACATGGTAACTTAGCAATGTCTGAACATGGTAGCGTAGTGGTGATCAATCACAGTTGAAGCTCTTGTTCCCACTGGCAGTAGCGTAGAAATGGCAAGATCAGGGGTTTTTTACAACATGGATTTGTGCCGTCTGCATCACTGGACTTCTTGATAGATAAAAGAGCAATTAGCCATTTGTTTGTAATGCCCCTTGAATGCCTTCATAGCTCACTGTGGTAGAGCAGGGTTCTGAGTTAGTTACCTGGGTTAGATACCTGGGTAACATACCTACGGTTAGAAGCAAAGGTGGTTTATTGGTTTCAAAATGAACGTCAAAACCTCAAGAGAATAATTGGTGATTTGAGTACGCCAGTGCCATGCTATTCATTAGAGCACGTCATCCCTTTTGTACTGATCTGCCAGCACGCTGTCTTATCAGTGCAATGATGAAACGATTGTCCTGGCATGTTTTATCCTGTCAAATATATCCTGGTACAGTTCAGGGCAGTGAATGGAGGAGTGTGAGGCCTAAACAGCAATCTATGTTGGTCAAATCGAATAATCAATGAAAACGTTTTTCCAGTAGACGTTTTAGTAACTACACATTCTACAACTTAATATTTAATCACACATTGTTTGGCTGGATCGGTACAAGCAGTTCTTTGATCGCTCTATCAAGTGTCACAAGCAATTTAGCGATAAAAGTGTGTCCATTCTCAGTCACACTAGATGACAATTGATTTTGTTAAAGCTGTCACAAGAGACTCAGGAACACTATTCAGCGTGATATTGAGCCCCAACTCAATAATGACAGCATGCCATGCAGCTGTGACTGTTAAATGTCACTATCATCCATGAACAAGGTCTTATCCATGTAAACAACAGTTTTGTATGTGCGTGGTTAAAAAGTGATTGATTGAAACACATCTTATACAGTCATGGACTCTGAAATTAGTACTACTACTAACACTGTACTAGAGCAAGCGGTTCCATGCCAGATCCCATCATCCTGATTCATATGTTTTCTGGGTAGGCCTATGGTGTCATCAACCCACCATCTCAAACAGACAAAGAGTTCAAATAACCTAAAGACAACAGCACCTCACGACGACCAAAGTCACTCTAATATTCATGACTAAAGCATGTGAAATCTTAGCCAGACACTGAAAGGGGGTTTGGGGCTCCAGATAAAGGATCTGTGTCAAATAACTCCCTTTTTCAGTTGTTCTTGGGGGAGGCCTACAATATAATCCACTACTGGTGAGGTCAAAAAGACAGAGAGTTCAAATGCCAGATCATCCTAACGATTACCCTTTTACCCATTACCACCACAACGGGTCCTGTTCATCTTGTCGGGATTTGTTTTCCAATACTGACCGGCTGACTATACATTATCCCTAACACATTTACCGTTACCCTAATATTCTACACCAAATCACAAACTGTTACCCTAATATTCTACACCAAATCAAATTAACCGTTACCCTAATATTCTACACCAAATCACAAACTGTTACCCTAATATTCTACACCAAATAACAAACTGTTATCCTAATATTCTACACCAAATCACATGAACCGTTATCCTAATATTCTACACCAAATAACAAACTGTTATCCTAATATTCTACACCAAATCTAGACCGGGACTAAATCCATTCTAGTCTCAGCTGCAGTGGGAGACTGACAGAAGTCGGGGGAGTAGGGTGGAAAGTCTACAGATAGGGGGCAGTGTAGAGCAGCTGTGCCCACGTCACAAATCCAGCGGGGTGAACCTCAGTTCTCGGAGAGGTTCATTCAGAGGTAAAGGCCTGCATTAAAGAAGAGCATCCTCCCTCCAGGGATCCATCTGGGACACATGCCTGGGATGGGGGGGGGGGGGGGGGGGGGGGGTCATGTGTGTCTATATGGGTTTTGACATATGACATGTGTGAGCAAATGGATGTCTAAGTGAGACTGTGTGTATCTCTATGCACATGCCAGATGGTTCATATTCCTTTGCAATCTAGTTGGTATGTGTATGTGCCTGAGTGTGTGTGTGTGTGAGACAGAGTGCATGTGTGTTTGTGTGTGAGTGTGTGTGTTTGTTTGTGTGAGTGTGTGTGTGTGTGTGTGTGTGTGTGTGTGTGTGTGTATGTTGATATGTGTGAGTGTGTGTGTTTGTGTGTGTGTATGGATATGTGTGAGTGTGTGTGTGTTTGTGTGTGTATTTGAATCCAAGCATCCCTGACCCACTCGTCTCTCTGGTTCATTTGGATGACACACTGCTGCGGAGACTGCATTAGCCATGCTCAGATCGATGGAGGGTTGCTCGGTTCAGGGCTTGCAGCAAACGGGAAATATTGTATTACAGTGGACAAGATGGAGGAAAAGATACGTGCTTTGCGGTCGCCCTCGACATTGCATTATCTCCTGACATATTATGTCAGCGCTCCTGCTTTCAATGCGGAGAGCCGCCGGTGCTGGTGCCGGTGCCAACCACCTGAAACAGCAGCCTTGTTTACAGGGGGGAAATGTATTATTCTAATGGAGGCGTATTTACTATCACAACAACTTTCATTACGGCAATCGATACGGTCCCTGACCAAATATTGACGTTCCAAAAATGATGCTGGAGGACACTGTTCGCAGAGCCACTAGAGACGATGTGTTTTTTATGCAGCTGACCAAGTAGTTTGACGCAGTCCTCGAGCGGAAAGCGGTGTGGGGGGGGGGGATGGGTACGGATGAAACTAAATATGACAGAGGTCAGAGGTCAACCTTGGCACAGGTCCTGGAGGAGCCTTCTGGAAGCTTCCGTCACTGACAGGCATCATGTATCTGAGTCCCCATTAGAGAGGTGTTGGACTGGTAATGAAATGAAAACATCTATAATTTCCATCTATACATTTGCAGTAATCCAGGACAGAGGCAAGCTGCAGGCCTCCTACATAGGACACACACTGACGATGGCGTAAGGCCGAAACGCATCTGTACTAAAATAAACTGGTCTTATTGTTAAAAGAGAAAAGCTTTAGAGTGCGGTTTTCATTCTACTAACTCCTACATAGGACACAAGTAGGCTGATACATGAGCTTCCTGCTGAGAATAGGACATATAATGTTTCACAGCCTATTGTGGCGACACAGCACTTTTCCATTTATATCCTATACAAGCACAAAACCGCGCCCGTTACCAGCTGTTGTCTGTAATCGTTTTCAGTGAAAAAAAGTCCATTTTGAAGTAGCCTGCACCCACGGCCACACAGACCCAAGATAGCTTCCTGTTTCAGCACCCATATATTAAATAAATTATAACTCGCTTACATCACCTGCTTTGTACTCAGAAATGAAAGACAGTTTGACATTATTTATCCAAAAATAGCGTAATTAGCACTGTGGTACAGAAAAGCCAATGATTAGCTCCCTGGCAGGGTGGCATAGAGAAATAAGATCATTTTGACACGCCGCTGCCGCAACTGGCGTGCGCCTCATTGGTCGGCTGACCTTCTTCATTCGCTTCCATGAGTGATTAAAGTCGATGGAGAGGAGATGGGCGATGTGAGGACTCGACAATCCCACTCTCCTCCCATTTCCTCTTTGAATGGCACAAGAAGGCTTTTAGAAGTTTTTTCTACCTCCCAGGCCCTGGTGATAAATACAATACCAAGAGATTGATGGAGTTGCTCTGCAATTACTGCTCCGTCCCAGTGGAGGCGCTGGCTAATTATTATGCGCAAGACAAGGGTGGCGGTGATGAAGGGGAAACATATGAAATACGGCTTTTAAATTGAATCCAGAAAAAAAAAAAAATCCATGGCAATCCATCAGTGGGGCTGACAGGAGCGTGTAAGGATGATAACTTCAGTCAATTCAATCAGTTTCGACCCTGGCACCTGGCTGGGTTAAGGTGAGGTATTACAAGGAGACAGACCATACAGTAAAGTCCCTTCATAGAGCCCACGCAAGCGTGAGTAAATCAACATGCATCCCTGGGTCACTCTTTAGGCAGCCTAGCCAGAGTAATATCTCCAGGGTGCATTATTCAAGGCTGCTGCCACGTGCGGCGGTCTGGGCGCTTATTTATGAGGTCATTTGGCCAGGAAGTGATGTGGCAATGGCCATAATACCTTACCTTGTTTAAAAAGAATAGCCAAACAATGAATGCAAATCATACTCGCCTGTGAATCACACCGAGACAACCATGGCTGCAGACTCTGCCCTCAGTTTATTGCAGACTCATGGGGCTTTCTCTGGCCAGGGTTAAACTGCTCTATTTCTCCTTCCAACTTAATAACATGGAGGCCTAAATCACCCTAGCTTGAGTATTTATTTGCATGCAGTGGTGTAGTCCAGGGTATACGCAGGTATACGGAGTATACCCACTTATTTTTCAGTCAGAATTGCGTATACCCACTTCTCAAAACAGGGCGTTTATCCTGTGCTGTATAGGCTGCTTAAAAAAATGAAGAGTATACCCACTTCTCCAGGGACCACTACACACACCACCACGCATGTCATATTTCGAACAGTTGAAGGACCTCATTTGAGTAACACTATAAATATCTGAACCTTCAGGCACGAGGCTGACATAACCTTGTCATGACAGATGCCTTATTCTTTTTATTAGTACTTGTGATAGTCGGTATCAACATGAAAGTGTCATGTTGTCATGTGTTGATGATATGAT